>NC_092591.1:66918214-67243928 GCF_047663525.1 Anas platyrhynchos | reverse complement strand
AGTTGCATGTGGGGCTGCATAAAGGCTCCCCTGGGGAGTTCACTTGTACCCAAAGCCTTCCTTTGGGGGCACTTCTGGATGGGTGAATGGGGCTTGAAACGCTTTTTCTGTGGCCCGAGTTTTCAATCTTCTGCCATGGTGGCTAGGGGTATATTTAGGGTTGCTCGTAAACAGTGAACAAGGAGGGTCCAGTTGCATGTGGGGCTGCGTAAAGGCTCCCCTGGGGAGTTCAGTTGTACCCAAAGCCTTCCTCTGGGGGCACCTTTGGATGGGCGAATTAGGCTTTTAACGCATTTTCTGGGGCCCGAATTTTCAGTCGACTACCAGGCGGGCCAGGGTTATATTTAGGGTTGCTGTGAAAGAGCGAATACACAGGGTCCAGTTGCATGTGGGGCTGCATAAAGGCTCCCCTGGGGAGTTCAGTTGTACCCAAAGCCTTCCTTTGGGGGCACTTCTGGATGGGTGAATGGGGCTTGAAACGCATTTTCTGGAGCCCGAGTTTTCAGTCTTCTGCCATGGTGGCTAGGGGTATATTTAGGGTTGCTCGTAAACAGTGAACAAGGAGGGTCCAGTTGCATGTGGGGCTGCGTAAAGGCTCCCCTGGGGAGTTCACTTGTACCCAAAGCCTCCCTCTGGGGGCACATTTGGATGGGCGAATTAGGCTTTTAACGCATTTTCTGGGGCCCGAGTTTTCAGTCGACTGCCAGGCGGGCCAGGGTTATATTTAGGGTTGCTGTGAAAGAGCGAATACGGAGGGTCCAGTTGCATGTGGGGCTGCGTTAAGGCTCCCCTGGGGAGTTCAGTTGTACCCAAAGCCTTCCTTTGGGGGCACTTCTGGATGGGTGAATGGGGCTTGAAACTCTTTTTCTGTGGCCCAAGTTTTCAGTCTTCTGCCATGGTGGCTAGGGGTATATTTAGGGTTGCTCGTAAACAGTGAACAAGGAGGGTCCAGTTGCATGTGGGGCTGCGTAAAGGCTCCCCTGGGGAGTTCAGTTGTACCCAAAGCCTTCCTCTGGGGGCACCTTTGGATGGGCGAATTAGGCTTTTAAAGCATTTTCTGGGGCCCGAATTTTCAGTCGACTGCCAGGCGGGCCAGGGTTATATTTAGGGTTGCTGTGAAAGATTGAACCCGGAGGGTCCAGTTGCATGTGGGGCTGCATAAAGGCTCCCCTGGGGAGTTCACTTGTACCCAAAGCCTTCCTTTGGGGGCACTTCTGGATGGGTGAATGGGGCTTGAAACGCTTTTTCTGTGGCCCGAGTTTTCAGTTTTCTGCCATGCTGGCTAGTGTTATATTTAGGGTTGCTTGTAAACAGCAAACACGGGGGGTCCAGTTGCGTATGGGCCTGCATAAAGGCTCCCCTGGGTAGTTCACTTGTACCCAAAGCCTTCCTCTGGGGGCACTTTTGAATGGTCAAATGGGGCTTGTAGCACGTTTTCTGGGGCCCGATTTTTCAGTCGTCTTCCATGCGGGCCAGGGTTATATTTAGGGTTGCTGTGAAAGAGCGAATACAGAGGGTCCAGTTGCATGTGGGGCTGCGTAAAGGCTCCCCTGGGGAGTTCAGTTGTACCCAAAGCCTTCCTTTGGGGGCACTTCTGGATGGGTGAATGGGGCTTGAAACGCATTTTCTGGAGCCCGAGTTTAAAGTCTTCTGCCATGCTGGAAAGGGGTATATTTAGGGTTGCTGTAAAGAGCGAATACGGAGAGTCCAGTTGCATGTGGGGCTGCATAAAGGCTCCCCTGGGGAGTTCACTTGTACCCAAAGACTTACTTTGGGGGCACTTTTGGATGGGCGAATTAGGCTCGTAACACATTTTCTGTGGCCCGAGCTTTCAGTCGACTGCCAGGAGTGCTAGGGCTATATTTAGGCTTGCGGTGAAAGAGTGAACCCGGAGGGTCTAGTTGCATGTGGGGCTGCGTAAAGGCTCCCCTGGGGAGTTCACTTGTACCCAAAGCCTTCCTTTGGGGGCACTTCTGGATGGGTGAATGGGGCTTGAAACGCATTTTCTGGAGCCCGAGTTTTCAGTCTTCTGCCATGGTGGCTAGGGGTATATTTAGGGTTGCTTGTAAACAGTGAACAAGGAGGGTCCAGTTGCATGTGGGGCTGCGTAAAGGCTCCCCTGGGGAGTTCAGTTGTACCCAAAGCCTTCCTCTGGGGGCACTTTTGGATGGGCGAATTAGGCTTTTGACGCATTTTCTGGGGCCCGAGTTTTCAGTCGACTGCCAGGCGGGCCAGGGTTATATTTAGGGTTGCTGTGAAAGAGCGAATACGGAGGGTCCAGTTGCATGTGGGGCTGCATAAAGGCTCCCCTGGGGAGTTCACTTGTACCCAAAGCCTTCCTCTGGGGGCACTTTTGGATGGTCGAATGGGGCTTGTAGCACGTTTTCTGGGGCCCGATTTTTCAGTCGTCTTCTATGCGGGCCAGGGTTATATTTAGGGTTGCTGTGAAAGAGCGAATACGGAGGGTCCAGTTGCATGTGGGGCTGCGTAAAGGCTCCCCTGGGGAGTTCAGTTGTACCCAAAGCCTTCCTCTGGGGGCACTTTTGGATGGGCGAATGGGGCTCCTAACACATTTTCTGTGGCCCGAGCTTTCAGTCGACTGCCAGGCGTGCTAGGGCTATGTTTAGGCTTGCGGTGAAAGAGTGAACCCGGAGGGTCCAGTTGCATGTGGGGCTGCATAAAGGCTCCCCTGGGGAGTTCACTTGTACCCAAAGCCTTCCTTTGGGGGCACTTCTGGATGGGTGAATGGGGCTTGAAACGCTTTTTCTGTGGCCCGAGTTTTCAATCATCTGCCATGGTGGCTAGGGGTATATTTAGGGTTGCTCGTAAACAGTGAACAAGGAGGGTCCAGTTGCATGTGGGGCTGCGTAAAGGCTCCCCTGGGGAGTTCAGTTGTACCCAAAGCCTTCCTCTGGGGGCACCTTTGGATGGGCGAATTAGGCTTTTAAAGCATTTTCTGGGGCCCGAATTTTCAGTCGACTGCCAGGCGGGCCAGGGTTATATTTAGGGTTGCTGTGAAAGAGCGAATACACAGGGTCCAGTTGCATGTGGGGCTGCATAAAGGCTCCCCTGGGGAGTTCAGTTGTACCCAAAGCCTTCCTTTGGGGGCACTTCTGGATGGGTGAATGGGGCTTGAAACGCATTTTCTGGAGCCCGAGTTTTCAGTCTTCTGCCATGGTGGCTAGGGGTATATTTAGGGTTGCTCGTAAACAGTGAACAAGGAGGGTCCAGTTGCATGTGGGGCTGCGTAAAGGCTCCCCTGGGGAGTTCACTTGTACCCAAAGCCTCCCTCTGGGGGCACATTTGGATGGGCGAATTAAGCTTTTAACGCATTTTCTGGGGCCCGAGTTTTCAGTCGACTGCCAGGCGGGCCAGGGCTATATTTAGGGTTGCTGTGAAAGAGCGAATACGGAGGGTCCAGTTGCATGTGGGGCTGCGTTAAGGCTCCCCTGGGGAGTTCACTTGTACCCAAAGCCTTCCTCTGGGGGCACTTTTGGATGGGCGAATTAGGCTTTTAATGCATTTTCTGGGGCCCGAGTTTTCAGTCGACTGCCAGGCCGGCCAGGGCTATATTTAGGGTTGCTGTGAAAGAGTGAACCCGGAGGGTCCAGTTGCATTTGGAGCTGCATAAAGGCTCCCCTGGGGAGTTCACTTGTACCCAAAGCCTTCCTTTGGGGGTTTTCTGGATGGGTGAATGGGGCTTGAAACGCTTTTTCTGTGTCCCGAGTTTACAGTTTTCTGCCATGTTGGCTAGGGGTATATTTAGGGTTGCTCGTAAACAGTGAACAAGGAGGGTCCAGTTGCATGTGGGGCTGCGTAAAGGCTCCCCTGGGGAGTTCACTTGTACCCAAAGCCTTCCTTTGGGGGCACTTTTGGATGGTCGAATTGGGCTTGTAGCACGTTTTCTGTGGCCCGATTTTTAAGTCGTCTTCCATGCGGGCCAGGGTTATATTTAGGGTTGCTGTGAAAGAGCGAATACGAAGGGTCCAGTTGTATGTGGGGCTGCATAAAGGCTCCCCTGGGGAGTTCACTTGTACCCAAAGCCTTCCTTTGGGGGCACTTCTGGATGGGTGAATGGGGCGTGAAACGCATTTTCTGGAGCCCGAGTTTTCAGTCTTCTGCCATGGTGGCTAGGGGTATATTTAGGGTTGCTCGTAAACAGTGAACAAGGAGGGTCCAGTTGCATGTGGGGCTGCGTAAAGACTCCCCTGGGGAGTTCAGATGTACCCAAAGCCTTCCTTTGGGGGCACTTTTGGATGGGCGAATGGGGCTCGTAACACATTTTCTGTGGCCCGAGCTTTCAGTCGACTGCCAGGCGTGCTAGGGCTATATTTAGGCTTGCGGTGAAAGAGTGAACCCGGAGGGTCCAGTTGCATGTGGGGCTGCATAAAGGCTCCCCTGGGGAGTTCACTTGTACCCAAAGCCTTCCTTTGGGGGCACTTCTGGATGGGTGAATGGGGCTTGAAACGCTTTTTCTGTGGCCCTAGTTTTCAGTTTTCTGCCATGCTGGCTAGGGCTATATTTAGGGTTGCTTGTAAACAGCGAACACGGGGGGTCCAGTTGCGTATGGGCCTGCATAAAGGCTCCCCTGGGGAGTTCAGTTGTACCCAAAGCCTTCCTTTGGGGGCACTTTTGGATGGTCGAATGGGGCTTGTAGCACGTTTTCTGTGGCCCGATTTTTCAGTCGTCTTCCATGCGGGCCAGGGTTATATTTAGGGTTGCTGTGAAAGAGCAAATTCGGAGGGTCCAGTTGCATGTGGGGCTGCGTAAAGGCTCCCCTGGGGAGTTCAGTTTTACCCAAAGCCTTCCTTTGGGGGCACTTCTGGATGGGTGAATGGGGCGTGAAACGCATTTTCTGGAGCCCGAGTTTTCAGTCTTCTGCCATGGTGGCTAGGGGTATATTTAGGGTTGCTCGTAAACAGTGAACAAGGAGGGTCCAGTTGCATGTGGGGCTGCGTTAAGGCTCCCCTGGGGAGTTCAGTTGTACCCAAAGCCTTCCTTTGGGGGCATTTCTGGATGGGCGAATTAGGCTTTTAATGCATTTTCTGCGGCCCGAGTTTTCAGTCGACTGCCAGGCGGGCCAGGGCTATATTTAGGGTTGCTGTGAAAGAGCGAATACGGAGGGTCCAGTTGCATGTGGGGCTGAATAAAGGCTCCCCTGGGGAGTTCACTTGTACCCAAAGCCTTCCTTTGGGGGCACTTCTGGATGGGCGAAAGGGGCTTGAAACGCTTTTTCTGTGGCCCGAGTTTTCAGTCTTCTGCCATGCTGGCTAGGGTTATATTTAGGGTTGCTGTAAAGAGTGAACACGGAGGGTCCAGTTGCATGTGGGGCTGCGTAAAGGCTCCCCTGGGGAGTTCAGTTTTACCCAAAGCCTTCCTTTGGGGGCACTTTTGGATGGGCGAATTAGGATTTAACGCATTTTCTGGGGCCCGAGTTTTCAGTCGACTGCCAGGCGGGCCAGGGTTATATTTAGGGTTGTTGTGAAAGAGCGAACACGGGGGGTCCAGTTGCGTATGGGCCTGCATAAATGCTCCCCTTGGGAGTTCACTTGTACCCAAAGCCTTCCTCTGGGGGCACTTTTGGATGGTCGAATGGGGCTTGTAGCACGTTTTCTGGGGCCCGATTTTTCAGTCGTCTGCCATGCGGGCCAGGGATATATTTAGGGTTGCTCTGAAAGAGTGAACCCGGAGGGTCCAGTTACATGTGGGGCTGCATAAAGGCTCCCCTGGGGAGTTCAGTTGTACCCAAAGCCTTCCTTTGGGGGCACTTCTGGATGGGCGAAAGGGGCTTGAAACGCTTTTTCTGTGGCCCGAGTTTTCAGTTTTCTGCCATGCTGGCTAGTGTTATATTTAGGGTTGCTTGTAAACAGCGAACACGGGGGGTCCAGTTGCGTATGGGCCTGCATAAAGGCTCCCCTGGGGAGTTCAGTTGTACCCAAAGCCTTCCTCTGGGGGCACTTCTGGATGGGCGAATGGGGCTTGTTGCACGTTTTCTGGGGCCCGATTTTTCAGTCGTCTGCCATGCGGGCCAGGGATATATTTAGGGTTGCTGTGAAAGAGCGAATACGGAGGGTCCAGTTGCATGTGGGGCTGCATAAAGGCTCCCCTGGGGAGTTCACTTGTACCCAAAGCCTTCCTTTGGGGGCACTTCTGGATGGGTGAAAGGGGCTTGAAACGCTTTTTCTGTGGCCCGAGTTTTCAATTTTCTGCCATGCTGGCTAGGGTTATATTTAGGGTTGCTGTAAAGAGCGAACACGGAGAGTCCAGTTGCATGTGGGGCTGCGTTAAGGCTCCCCTGGGGAGTTCAGTTGTACCCAAAGCCTTCCTCTGGGGGCACTTCTGTATGGGCGAATTAGGCTTTTAATGCATTTTCTGTGTCCCGAGTTTTCAGTCGACTGCCAGGCGGGCCAGTGCTATATTTAGGGTTGCTGTGAAAGAGCGAATACGGAGGGTCCAGTTGCATGTGGGGCTGCGTTAAGGCTCCCCTGGGGAGTTCACTTGTACCTAAAGCCTTCCTTTGGGGGCACTTCTGGATGGTCCAAGGGGAATCGCAATGCGTTTTCTGAGGCCCGCTTTTTCAGTCTTCTACCATTGTGCCGAGGGTTATATTTAGGGTTGCTGTGAAAGAGCGAATACGGAGGGTCCAGTTGCATGTTGGGCTGCGTAAAGGCTCCCCTGGGGAGTTCAGTTGTACCCAAAGCCTTCCTCTGGGGGCACTTTTGGATGTGCGAATTAGGCTTTTAATGCATTTTCTGGGGCCCGAGTTTTCAGTCGACTGCCAGGCGGGCAAGGGCTATATTTAGGGTTGCTGTGAAAGAGCGAATACGGAGGGTCCAGTTGCATGTGGGGCTGCGTTAAGGCTCCCCTGGGGAGTCCAGCTGTACCCAAAGCCTTCCTTTGGGGGCACTTTGGGATGGTCCAAGGTGAATCGCAATGCGTTTTCTGAGGCCCGCTTTTTCAGTCTTCTCCCATTGCGCCGAGGGTTATATTTAGGCTTGCGGTGAAACAGTGAACCAGGACGGTCCAGTTGCATGTGGGGCTGCATAAAGGCTCCCCTGGGGAGTTCACTTGTACCCAAAGCCTTCCTTTGGGGGCACTTCTGGATGGGTGAATGGGGCTTGAAACACTTTTTCTGTGGCACGAGTTTTCAGTCTTCTGCCATGCTGGCTAGGGTTATATTTAGGGTTGCTTGTAAACAGCGAACACGGGGGGTCCAGTTGCGTATGGGCCTGCATAAAGGCTCCCCTGGGGATTTCAGTTGTACCCAAAGCCTTCCTCTGGGGGCACTTTTGGATGGGCGAATTAGGCTTTTAATGCATTTTCTCTGGCCCGAGTTTTCAGTCGACTGCCAGGCGGGCCAGGGCTATATTTAGGGTTGCTGTGAAAGAGCGAATACGGAGGGTCCAGTTGCATGTGGGGCTGCGTTAAGGCTCCCCTGGGGAGTCCAGTTGTACCCAAAGCCTTCCTTTGGGGGCACTTCTGGATGGGTGAATGGGGCTTGAAACGCATTTTCTGGAGCCCGAGTTTTCAGTCTTCTGCCATGGTGGCTAGGGGTATATTTAGGGTTGCTCGTAAACAGTGAACAAGGAGGGTCCAGTTGCATGTGGGGCTGCATAAAGGCTCCCCTGGGGAGTTCACTTGTACCCAAAGCCTTCCTCTGGGGGCACTTCTGGATGGGCGAAAGGGGCTTGAAACGCTTTTTCTGTGGCCCGAGTTTTCAGTCTTCTGCCATGCTGGCTAGGGTTATATTTAGGGTTGCTGTAAAGAGCGAACACGGAGGGTCCAGTTGCATGTGGGGCTGCGTAAAGGCTCCCCTGGGGAGTTCAGTTGTACCCAAAGCCTTCCTTTGGGGGCACTTCTGGATGGGCGAATGGGGCTCGTAACACATTTTCTGTGACTCGAACTTTCAGTCGACTGCCAGGCGTGCTAGGGCTATATTTAGGGTTGCTGTGAAAGAGTGAACCCGAAGGGTCCAGTTGCATGTGGGGCTGCATAAAGGCTCCCCTGGGGAGTTCACTTGTACCCAAAGCCTTCCTTTGGGGGCACTTCTGGATGGGTGAATTGGGCTTGAAACGCTTTTTCTGGAGCCCGAGTTTTCAGTCTTCTGCCATGCTGGCTAGGGTTATATTTAGGGTTGCTTGTAAACAGCGAACGCGGGGGGCCCAGTTGCGTATGGGCCTGCATAAAGGCTCCCCTGGGGAGTTCAGATGTACCCAAAGCCTTCCTTTGGGGGCACTTTTGGATGGGCGAATGGGGCTCGTAACACATTTTCTGTGGCCCGAGCTTTCAGTCGACTGCCAGGCGTGCTAGGGCTATATATAAGGTTGCTGTGAAAGAGTGAATCCGGAGGGTCCAGTTGCATGTGGGGCTGCATAAATGCTCCCCTGGGGAGTTCACTTGTACCCAAAGCCTTCCTTTGGGGGCACTTCTGGATGGGTGAATGGGACTTGAAACGCATTTTCTGGAGCCCGAGTTTTCAGTCTTCTGCCATGGTGGCTAGGGGTATATTTAGGGTTGCTTGTAAACAGTGAACAAGGAGGGTCCAGTTGCATGTCGGGCTGCATAAAGGCTCCCCTAGGGAGTTCAGTTGTACCCAAAGCCTTCCTTTGGGGGCACTTCTGGATGGGCGAAAGGGGCTTGAAACGCTTTTTCTGTGGCCCGAGTTTTCAGTCTTCTGACATGCTGGCTAGGGGTATATTTAGGGTTGCTCGTAAACAGTGAACAAGGAGGGTCCAGTTGCATGTGGGGCTGCGTAAAGGCTCCCCTGGGGAGTTCAGTTGTACCCAAAGCCTTCCTCTGGGGCACTTTTGGATGGGCGAATTAGGCTTTTAATACATTTTCTGGGGCCCGAGTTTTCAGTCGACTGCCAGGCGGGCCAGGGTTATATTTAGGGTTGTTGTGAAAGAGCGAACACGGAGGGTCCAGTTGCATGTGGGACTGCATAAAGGCTCCCCTGGGGAGTTCACTTGTACCCAAAGCCTTCCTCTGGGGGCACTTCTGGATGGGTGAATGGGGCTTGAAACGCTTTTTCTGTGGCCCGAGTTTTCAGTTTTCTGCCATGCTGGCTAGGGGTATATTTAGGGTTGCTTGTAAATAGCAAACACGGGGGGTTCAGTTGCATATGGGCCTGCATAAATGCTCCCCTTGGGAGTTCACTTGTACCCAAAGCCTTCCTCTGGGGGCACTTTTGGATGGTCGAATGGGGCTTGTAGCATGTTTTCTGGGGCCCGATTTTTCAGTCGTCTGCCATGCGGGCCAGGGTAATATTTAGGGTTGCTGTGAAAGAGCGAATACGGAGGGTCCAGTTGCATGTGGGGCTGCATAAAGGCTCCCCTGGGGAGTTCAGTTGTACCCAAAGCCTTCCTTTGGGGGCACGTCTGGATGGGCGAAAGGGGCTTAAAACGCTTTTTCTGTGGCCCGAGTTTTCAGTTTTCTGCCATGCTGGCTAGTGTTATATTTAGGGTTGCATGTAAACAGAAAACATGGGGGGTCCAGTTGCGTATGGGCCTGCATAAAGGCTCCCCTGGGGAGTTCACTTGTACCCAAAGCCTTCCTCTGGGGCCACTTCTGGATGGGCGAATGGGGCTTGTTGCACGTTTTCTGGGGCCCGATTTTTCAGTCGTCTGCCATGCGGGCCAGGGTTATATTTAGGGTTGCTGTGAAAGAGCGAATACGGAGGGTCCAGTTGCATGTGGGGCTGCGTAAAGGCTCCCCTGGGAAGTTCAGATGTACCCAAAGCCTTCCTTTGGGGGCACTTCTGGATGGGCGAATGGGGCTCGTAACACATTTTCTGTGGCCCGAGCTTTCAGTCGACTGCCAGGCGTGCTATGGCTATATTTAGGCTTGCGGTGAAAGAGTGAACAAGGAGGGTCCAGTTGCATGTGGGGCTGCGTAAAGGCTCCCCTGGGGAGTCCAGTTGTACCCAAAGCCTTCCTCTGGGGGCACTTTTGGATGGGCGAATTAGGCTTTTAACGCATTTTCTGGGGCCCGAGTTTTCAGTCGACTGCCAGGCGGGCCAGGGCTATATTTAGGGTTGCTGTGAAAGAGCGAATACGGAGGGTCCAGTTGCATGTGGGGCTGCGTTAAGGCTCCCCTGGGGAGTCCAGTTGTACCCAAAGCCTTCCTTTGGGGGCACTTTGGGATGGTCCAAGGTGAATCGCAATGCGTTTTCTGAGGCCCGCTTTTTCAGTCTTCTCCCATTGCGCCGAGGGTTATATTTAGGCTTGCGGTGAAACAGTGAACCAGGACGGTCCAGTTGCATGTGGGGCTGCATAAAGGCTCCCCTGGGGAGTTCAGTTGTACCCAAAGCCTTCCTTTGGGGCCCTTCTGGATGGGCGAATTAGGCTTTTAACGCATTTTCTGGGGCCCGAGTTTTCAGTCTTCTGCCATGGTGGCTAGCGGTATATACAGGGTTGCTCGTAAACAGTGAACAAGGAAGGTCCAGTTGCATGTGGGGCTGCATAAAGGCTCCCCTGGAGAGTTCACTTGTACCCAAAGTTTTCCTTTGGGGGCACTTCTGGATGGGTGAATGGGGCTTGAAACGCTTTTTCTGTGGCCCGAGTTTTCAGTCTTCTGCCATGCTGGCTAGGGTTATATTTAGGGTTGCTTGTAAACAGCGAACACGGGGGGTCCAGTTGCGTATGGGCCTGCATAAAGGCTCCCCTGGGGATTTCAGTTGTACCCAAAGCCTTCCTCTGGGGGCACTTTTGGATGGGCGAATTAGGATTTTAATGCATTTTCTGGGGCCCGAGTTTTCAGTCGACTGCCAGGCGGGCCAGGGCTATATTTAGGGTTGCTGTGAAAGAGCGAATACGGAGGGTCCAGTTGCATGTGGGGCTGCGTTAAGGCTCCCCTGGGGAGTCCAGTTGTACCCAAAGCCTTCCTTTGGGGGCACTTTGGGATGGTCCACGGGGAATCGCAATGCGTTTTCTGAGGCCCGTTTTTCAGTCTTCTCCCATTGTGCCGAGGGCTATATTTAGGCTTGCGGTGAAAGAGTGAACCCGGAGGGTCCAGTTGCATGTGGGGCTGCATAAAGGCTCCCCTGGGGAGTTCACTTGTACCCAAAGCCTTCCTCTGGGGGCACTTTTGGAAGGGTGAAAGGGCTTGAAACGCTTTTTCTGTGGCCCGAGTTTTCAGTCTTCTGCCATGCTGGCTAGGGTTATATTTAGGGTTGCTGTAAAGAGCGAACACGGAGGGTCCAGTTGCATGTGGGGCTGCGTAAAGGCTCCCCTGGGGAGTTCAGTTGTACCCAAAGCCTTCCTTTGGGGGCACTTTTGGATGGGAGAATGGGGCTCGTAACACATTTTCTGTGGCTCGAACTTTCAGTCGACTGCCAGGCGTGCTAGGGCTATTTTTAGGCTTGCGGTGAAAGAGTGAACCCGGAGGGTCCAGTTGCATGTGGGGCTGCATAAAGGCTCCCCTGGGGAGTTCAGTTGTACCCAAAGCCTTCCTTTGGGGGCACTTCTGGATGGGTGAATGGGGCTTGAAACGCATTTTCTGGAGCCTGAGTTTTCAGTCTTCTGCCATGGTGGCTAGGGGTATATTTAGGGTTGCTTGTAAACAGTGAACAAGGAGGGTCCAGTTGCATGTCGGGCTGCATAAAGGCTCCCCTGGGGAGTTCAGTTGTACCCAAAGCCTTCCTTTGGGGGCACTTCTGGATGGGCGAAAGGGGCTTGAAACGCTTTTTCTGTGGCCCGAGTTTTCAGTCTTCTGCCATGCTGGCTAGGGGTATATTTAGGGTTGCTCGTAAACAGTGAACAAGGAGGGTCCAGTTGCATGTGGGGCTGCGTAAAGGCTCCCCTGGGGAGTTCAGTTGTACCCAAAGCCTTCCTCTGGGGCACTTTTGGATGGGCGTATTAGGCTTTTAATACATTTTCTGGGGCCCGAGTTTTCAGTCGACTGCCAGGCGGGCCAGGGTTATATTTAGGGTTGTTGTGAAAGAGCGAACACGGAGGGTCCAGTTGCATGTGGGACTGCATAAAGGCTCCCCTGGGGAGTTCACTTGTACCCAAAGCCTTCCTCTGGGGGCACTTCTGGATGGGTGAATGGGGCTTGAAACGCTTTTTCTGTGACCCGAGTTTTCAGTTTTCTGCCATGCTGGCTAGGGGTATATTTAGGGTTGCTTGTAAACAGCAAACACGGGGGGTCCAGTTGCATATGGGCCTGCATAAATGCTCCCCTTGGGAGTTCACTTGTACCCAAAGCCTTCCTCTGGGGGCACTTTTGGATGGTCGAATGGGGCTTGTAGCATGTTTTCTGGGGCCCGATTTTTCAGTCGTCTGCCATGCGGGCCAGGGTAATATTTAGGGTTGCTGTGAAAGAGCGAATACGGAGGGTCCAGTTGCATGTGGGGCTGCATAAAGGCTCCCCTGGGGAGTTCAGTTGTACCCAAAGCCTTCCTTTGGGGGCACGTCTGGATGGGCGAAAGGGGCTTAAAACGCTTTTTCTGTGGCCCGAGTTTTCAGTTTTCTGCCATGCTGGCTAGTGTTATATTTAGGGTTGCATGTAAACAGAAAACATGGGGGGTCCAGTTGCGTATGGGCCTGCATAAAGGCTCCCCTGGGGAGTTCACTTGTACCCAAAGCCTTCCTCTGGGGGCACTTCTGGATGGGCGAATGGGGCTTGTTGCACGTTTTCTGGGGCCCGATTTTTCAGTCGTCTGCCATGCGGGCCAGGGTTATATTTAGGGTTGCTGTGAAAGAGCGAATACGGAGGGTCCAGTTGCATGTGGGGCTGCGTAAAGGCTCCCCTGGGAAGTTCAGATGTACCCAAAGCCTTCCTTTGGGGGCACTTCTGGATGGGCGAATGGGGCTCGTAACACATTTTCTGTGGCCCGAGCTTTCAGTCGACTGCCAGGCGTGCTATGGCTATATTTAGGCTTGCGGTGAAAGAGTGAACAAGGAGGGTCCAGTTGCATGTGGGGCTGCATAAAGGCTCCCCTGGGGAGTTCAGTTGTACCCAAAGCCTTCCTTTGGGGGCACTTCTGGATGGGTGAATGGGGCTTGAAATGCTTTTCCTGTGGCTCGAGTTTTCAGTCTTCTGCCATGCTGGCTAGGGTTATATTTAGGGTTGCTTGTAAACAGCGAACACGGGGGGTCCAGTTGCGTATGGGCCTGCATAAAGGCTCCCCTGGGGATTTCAGTTGTACCCAAAGCCTTCCTCTGGGGGCACTTTTGGATGGGCGAATTAGGCTTTTAATGCATTTTCTGGGGCCCGAGTTTTCAGTCGACTGCCAGGCGGGCCAGGGCTATATTTAGGGTAGCTGTGAAAGAGCGAATACGGAGGGTCCAGTTGCATGTGGGGCTGCATAAAGGCTCCCCTGGGGAGTCCAGTTGTACCCAAAGCCTTCCTTTGGGGGCACTTTGGGATGGTCCAAGGGGAATCGCAATGCGTTTTCTGAGGCCCGCTTTTTCAGTCTTCTCCCATTGTGCCGAGGGCTATATTTAGGCTTGCGGTGAAAGAGTGAACCCAGAGCGTCCAGTTGCATGTGGGGCTGCGTAAAGGCTCCCCTGGGGAGTTCACTTGTACCCAAAGCCTTCCTCTGGGGGCACTTTTGGATGGGCGAAAGGGCTTGAAACGCTTTTTCTGTGGCCCGAGTTTTCAGTCTTCTGCCATGCTGGCTAGGGTTATATTTAGGGTTGCTGTAAAGAGCGAACACGGAGGGTCCAGTTGCATGTGGGGCTGCATAAAGGCTCCCCTGGGGAGTTCAGTTGTACCCAAAGCCTTCCTCTGGGGGCACTTTTGGATGGGCGAATGGGGCTCGTAACACATTTTCTGTGGCTCGAACTTTCAGTCGACTGCCAGGCGTGCTAGGGCTATATTTAGGGTTGCTGTGAAAGAGTGAACCCGGAGGGTCCAGTTGCATGTGGGGCTGCATAAAGGCTCCCCTGGGGAGTTCAGTTGTACCCAAAGCCTTCCTCTGGGGGCACTTCTGGATGGGTGAATGGGGCTTGAAACGCATTTTCTGGAGCCTGAGTTTTCAGTCTTCTGCCATGGTGGCTAGTGGTATATTTAGGGTTGCTCGTAAACAGTGAACAAGGAGGGTCCAGTTGCATGTGGGGCTGCATAAAGGCTCCCCTGGGGAGTTCAGTTGTACCCAAAGCCTTCCTTTGGGGGCACTTCTGGATGGGCGAAAGGGGCTTGAAACGCTTGTACTGGAGCCCGAGTTTTCAGTCTTCTGCCATGCTGGCTAGGGGTATATAAAGGGTTGCTGTAAAGAGCGAACACGGAGGGTCCAGTTGCATATGGGGCTGCGTAAAGGCTCCCCTGGGGAGTTCAGATGTACCCAAAGCCTTCCTCTGGGGGCACTTTTGGATGGGCGAATTAGGCTTTTAACGCATTTTCTGGGGCCCGAGTTTTCATTCGACTGCCAGGCGGGCCAGGGCTATATTAAGGGTTGCTTGTGAACAGCGAACACGGGGGGTCCAGTTGCGTATGGGCCTGCATAAAGGCTCCCCTGGGGAGTTCACTTGTACCCAAAGCCTTCCTTTGGGGGCACTTTTGGATGGGCGAATGGGGCTTGTATCACGTTATCTGGGGCCCGATTTTTCAGTCGTCTGCCATGCGGGCCAGGGTTATATTTAGGGTTGCTGTGAAAGAGCGAATACTGAGGGTCCAGTTGCATGTGGGTCTGCATAAAGGCTCCCCTGGGGAGTTCACTTGTACCCAAAGCCTTCCTTTGGGGGCACTTTTGGATGGTCCAAGGGAATCGCAATGCGTTTTCTGAGGCCCGCTTTTTCAGTCTTCTCCCATTGTGCCGAGGGCTATATTTAGGCTTGCGGTGAAAGAGTGAACCCGGAGGGTCGAGTTGCATGTGGGGCTGCATAAAGGCTCCCCTGGGGAGTTCACTTGTACCCAAAGCCTTCCTTTGGGGGCACTTCTGGATGGGTGAATGGGGCTTGAAATGCATTTTCTGGAGCCCGAGTTTTCAGTCTTCTGCAATGCTGGCAAGGGTTATATTTAGGGTTGCTGTAAAGAGCGAACACGGAGGGTCCAGTTGCATGTGGGGCTGCGTAAAGGCTCCCCTGGGGAGTTCACTTGTACCCAAAGCCTTCCTCTGGGGGCACTTTTGGATGGGCGAATGGGGCTCGTAACACATTTTCTGTGGCTCGAACTTTCAGTCGACTGCCAGGCGTGCTAGGGCTATATTTAGGGTTGCTGTGAAAGAGTGAACCCGGAGGGTCCAGTTGCATGTGGGGCTGCGTTAAGGCTCCCCTGGGGAGTTCAGTTGTACCCAAGGCCTTCCTCTGGGGGCACTTTTGGATGGGCGAATTAGGCTTTTAATGCATTTTCTGTGGCCCGAGTTTTCAGTCGACTGCCAGGCGGGCCAGGGCTATATTTAGGGTTGCTCGTAAACAGTGAAAATTGAGGGTCCAGTTGCATGTGGGGCTGCATAAAGGCTCCCCTGGGGAGTTCACTTGTACCCAAAGCCTTCCTTTGGGGGCACTTCTGGATGGGCGAATGGGGCTTGAAACGCTTTTTCTGTGGCCCGAGTTTTCAGTTTTCTGCCATGGTGGCTAGGGGTATATTTAGGGTTGCTCGTAAACAGTGAACAAGGAGGGTCCAGTTGCATGTGGGGCTGCATAAAGGCTCCCCTGGGGAGTTCAGTTGTACCCAAAGCCTTCCTTTGGGGGCACTTCTGGATGGGCGAATGGGGCTTGAAACGCATTTTCTGGAGCCCGAGTTTTCAGTCTTCTGCCATGGTGGCTAGGGCTATATTCAGGGTTGCTCGTAAACAGTGAACAAGGAGGGTCCAGTTGCATGTGGGGCTGCGTAAAGGCTCCCCTGGGGAGTTCAGATGTACCCAAAGCCTTCCTCTGGGGGCACTTTTGGATGGGCGAATTAGGCTTTTAATGCATTTTCTGGGGCCCGAGTTTTCAGTCGACTGCCAGGCGGGCCAGGGCTATATTTAGGGTTGCTGTGAAAGAGCGAATACGGAGGGTCCAGTTGCATGTGGGGCTGCGTTAAGGCTCCCCTGGGGAGTCCAGTTGTACCCAAAACCTTACTTTGGGGGCACTTTGGGATGGTCCAAGGGGAATCGCAATGCGTTTTCTGAGGCCCGCTTTTTCAGTCTTCTCCCATTGTGCCGAGGGCTATATTTAGGCTTGCGGTGAAAGAGTGAACCCGGAGGGTCCAGGTGCATGTGGGGCTGCATAAAGGCTCCCCTGGGGAGTTCACTTGTACCCAAAGCCTTCCTCTGGGGGCACTTCTGGATGGGCGAAAGGGGCTTGAAACGCATTTTCTGTAGCCCGAGTTTTCAGTCTTCTGCCATGCTGGTTAGGGTTATATTTAGGGTTGCTGTAAAGAGCGAACCCGGAGGGTCCAGTTGCATGTGGGGCTGCATAAAGGCTCCCCTGGGGAGTTCACTTGTACCCAAAACCTTCCTTTGGGGGCACTTTTGGATGGTCCAAGGGGAATCGCATTGCGTTTTCTGAGGCCCGCTTTTTCAGTCTTCTCCCATTGCGCCGAGGACTATATTTAGGCTTGCGGTGAAAGAGTGAACCCGGAGGGTCCAGTTGCATGTGGGGCTGCATAAAGGCTCCCCTGGGGAGTTCAGTTGTACCCAAAGCCTTCCTTTGGGGGCACTTCTGGATGGGCGAATTAGGCTTTTAACGCATTTTCTGGGGCCCGAGTTTTCAGTCGTCTGCCATGCGGGCCAGGGTTTTATTTAGGGTTGCTGTGAAAGAGCGAATACGGAGGGTCCAGTTGCATGTGGGGCCGCATAAAGGCTCCCCTGGGGAGTTCAGTTGTACCCAAAGCCTTCCTCTGGGGGCACTTTTGAAAGGTCGAATGAGGCTTCTAGCACGTTTTCTGGGGCCCGATTTTTCAGTAGTCTGCCAGGCGGGCCAGGGCTATATTTAGGGTTGCTGTGAAAGAGCGAATACGGAGGGTCCAGTTGCATATGGGGCTGCATAAATGCTCCCCTGGGGAGTTCACTTGTACCCAAAGCCTTCCTTTGGGGGCACTTCTGGATGGGCGAAACGGGCTTGAAACGCTTTTTCTGGAGCCCGAGTTTTCAGTCTTCTGCCATGCTGGCTAGGGTTATATTTAGGGTTGCTGTAAAGAGCGAACACGGAGGGTCCAGTTGCATGTGGGGCTGCGTAAAGGCTCCCCTGGGGAGTTCAGATGTACCCAAAGCCTTCCTTTGGGGGCACTTCTGGATGGGTGAATGGGGCTTGAAACGCATTTTCTGGAGCCCGAGTTTTCAGTCTTCTGCCATGGTGGCTAGGGGTATATTTAGGGTTGCTCGTAAACAGTGAACAAGGAGGGTCCAGTTCCATGTGGGGCTGCGTAAAGGCTCCCCTGGGGAGTTCAGTTGTACCCAAAGCCTTCCTTTGGGGGCACTTCTGGATGGGCGAATTAGGCTTTTAACGCATTTTCTGGGGCCCGAGTTTTCAGTCGTCTGCCATGCGGGCCAGGGTTATATTTAGGGTTGCTGTGAAAGAGCGAATACGGAGGGTCCAGTTGCATGTGGGGCCGCATAAAGGCTCCCCTGGGGAGTTCACTTGTACCCAAAGCCTTCCTTTGGGGGCACTTTTGGATGGTCCAAGGGAATCGCAATGCGTTTTCTGAGGCCCGCTTTTTCAGTCTTCTCCCATTGTGCCGAGGGCTATATTTAGGCTTGCGGTGAAAGAGTGAACCCGGAGGGTCGAGTTGCATGTGGGGCTGCATAAAGGCTCCCCTGGGGAGTTCACTTGTACCCAAAGCCTTCCTTTGGGGGCACTTCTGGATGGGTGAATGGGGCTTGAAATGCATTTTCTGGAGCCCGAGTTTTCAGTCTTCTGCAATGCTGGCAAGGGTTATATTTAGGGTTGCTGTAAAGAGCGAACACGGAGGGTCCAGTTGCATGTGGGGCTGCGTAAAGGCTCCCCTGGGGAGTTCAGTTGTACCCAAAGCCTTCCTCTGGGGGCACTTTTGGATGGGCGAATGGGGCTCGTAACACATTTTCTGTGGCTCGAACTTTCAGTCGACTGCCAGGCGTGCTAGGGCTATATTTAGGGTTGCTGTGAAAGAGTGAACCCGGAGGGTCCAGTTGCATGTGGGGCTGCGTTAAGGCTCCCCTGGGGAGTTCAGTTGTACCCAAAGCCTTCCTCTGGGGGCACTTTTGGATGGGCGAATTAGGCTTTTAATGCATTTTCTGGGGCCCGAGTTTTCAGTTGACTGCCAGGCGTGCTAGAGCTATATTTAGGGTTGCTCGTAAACAGTGAAAATTGAGGGTCCAGTTGCATGTGGGGCTGCATAAAGGCTCCCCTGGGGAGTTCACTTGTACCCAAAGCCTTCCTTTGGGGGCACTTCTGGATGGGTGAATGGGGCTTGAAACGCTTTTTCTGTGGCCCGAGTTTTCAGTTTTCTGCCATGCTGGCTAGTGTTATATTTAGGGTTGCTTGTAAACAGCGAACACGGGCGGTCCAGTTGCTTATGGGCCTGCATAAAGGCTCCCCTGGAGAGTTCACTTGTACCCAAAGCCTTCCTCTGGGGGCACTTTTGGAAGGTCGAATGAGGCTTCTAGCACGTTTTCTGGGGCCCGATTTTTCAGTCGTCTGCCAGGCAGGCCAGGGCTATATTTAGGGTTGCTGTGAAAGAGCGAATACGGAGGGTCCAGTTGCATGTGGGGCTGCATAAATGCTCCCCTGGGGAGTTCACTTGTACCCAAAGTCTTCCTTTGGGGGCACTTCTGAATGGGCGAAACGGGCTTGAAACGCTTTTTCTTTGGCCCGAGTTTTCACTCTTCTACCATGCTGGCTAGGGTTATATTTAGGGTTGCTGTAAAGAGCGAACACGGAGGGTCCAGTTGCATGTGGGGCTGCGTAAAGGCTCCCCTGGGGAGTTCAGATGTACCCAAAGCCTTCCTTTGGGGGCACTTTTGGATGGGTGAATGGGGCTTGAAACGCATTTTCTGGAGCCCGAGTTTTCAGTCTTCTGCCATGGTGGCTAGGGGTATATTTAGGGTTGCTCGTAAACAGTGAACAAGGAGGGTCCAGTTCCATGTGGGGCTGCGTAAAGGCTCCCCTGGGGAGTTCAGTTGTACCCAAAGCCTTCCTCTGGGGGCACTTTTGGATGGGCGAATTAGGCTTTTCATGCATTTTCCGGGGCCCGAGTTTTCAGTCGACTACCAGGCGGGCCAGGGCTATATTTAGGGTTGCTGTGAAAGAGCGAATACGGAGGGTCCAGTTGCATGTGGGGCTGCGTTAAGGCTCCCCTTGGGAGTCCAGTTTTACCCAAAGCCTTCCTTTGGGGGCACTTTGGGATGGTCCAAGGGGAATCGCAATGCGTTTTTTGAGGCCCGCTTTTTCAGTCTTCTCCCATTGTGCCGAGGGCTATATTTAGGCTTGCGGTGAAAGAGTGAACCCGGAGGGTCCAGTTGCATGTGGGGCTGAATAAAGGCTCCCCTGGGGAGTTCAGTTGTACCCAAAGCCTTCCTTTGGGGGCACTTCTGGATGGGTGAATGGGGCTTGAAACGCATTTTCTGGATCCCGAGTTTTCAGTCTTCTGCCATGGTGGCTAGGGGTATATATAGGGTTGCTCGTAAACAGTGAACAAGGAGGGTCCAGTTGCATGTGGGGCTGCATAAAGGCTCCCCTGGGGAGTTCACTTGTACCCAAAGCCTTCCTTTGGGGGCACTTCTGGATGGGTGAATGGGGCTTGAAACGCATTTTCTGGAGCCCGAGTTTTCAGTCTTCTGCCATGGTGGCTAGGGGTATATTTAGGGTTGCTCGTAAACAGTGAACAAGGAGGGTCCAGTTGCATGTGGGGCTGCATAAAGGCTCCCCTGGGGAGTTCAGTTGTACCCAAAGCCTTCCTTTGGGGGCACTTCTGGATGGGTGAATGGGGCTTGAAACGCATTTTCTGGAGCCCGAGTTTTCAGTCTTCTGCCATGGTGGCTAGGGCTATATTCAGGGTTGCTCGTAAACAGTGAACAAGGAGGGTCCAGTTGCATGTGGGGCTGCGTAAAGGCTCCTCTGGGGAGTTCAGATGTACCCAAAGCCTTCCTCTGGGGGCACTTTTGGATGGGCGAATTAGGCTTTTAATGCATTTTCTGGGGCCCGAGTTTTCAGTCGACTGCCAGGCGGGCCAGGGCTATATTTAGGGTTGCTGTGAAAGAGCGAATACTGAGGGTCCAGTTGCATGTGGGGCTGCGTTAAGGCTCCCCTGGGGAGTCCAGTTGTACCCAAAACCTTACTTTGGGGGCACTTTGGGATGGTCCAAGGGGAATCGCAATGCGTTTTCTGAGGCCCGCTTTTTCAGTCTTCTCCCATTGTGCCGAGGGCTATATTTAGGCTTGCGGTGAAAGAGTGAACCCGGAGGGTCCAGGTGCATGTGGGGCTGCATAAAGGCTCCCCTGGGGAGTTCACTTGTTCCCAAAGCCTTCCTCTGGGGGCACTTCTGGATGGGCGAAAGGGGCTTGAAACGCATTTTCTGTGGCCCGAGTTTTCAGTCGTCTGCCATGCTGGTTAGGGTTATATTTAGGGTTGCTGTAAAGAGCGAACACGGAGGGTCCAGTTGCATGTGGGGCTGCATAAAGGCTCCCCTGGGGAGTTCACTTGTACCCAAAACCTTCCTTTGGGGGCACTTTTGGATGGTCCAAGGGGAATCGCATTGCGTTTTCTGAGGCCCGCTTTTTCAGTCTTCTCCCATTGCGCCGAGGACTATATTTAGGCTTGCGGTGAAAGAGTGAACCCGGAGGGTCCAGTTGCATGTGGGGCTGCATAAAGGCTCCCCTGGGGAGTTCAGTTGTACCCAAAGCCTTCCTTTGGGGGCACTTCTGGATGGGCGAATTAGGCTTTTAAAGCATTTTCTGGGGCCCGAGTTTTCAGTCGTCTGCCATGCGGGCCAGGGTTATATTTAGGGTTGCTGTGAAAGAGCGAATACGGAGGGTCCAGTTGCATGTGGGGCCGCATAAAGGCTCCCCTGGGGAGTTCAGTTGTACCCAAAGCCTTCCTCTGGGGGCACTTTTGAAAGGTCGAATGAGGCTTCTAGCACGTTTTCTGGGGCCCGATTTTTCAGTAGTCTGCCAGGCGGGCCAGGGCTATATTTAGGGTTGCTGTGAAAGAGCGAATACGGAGGGTCCAGTTGCATATGGGGCTGCATAAATGCTCCCCTGGGGAGTTCACTTGTACCCAAAGCCTTCCTTTGGGGGCACTTCTGGATGGGCGAAACGGGCTTGAAACGCTTTTTCTGGAGCCCGAGTTTTCAGTCTTCTGCCATGCTGGCTAGGGTTATATTTAGGGTTGCTGTAAAGAGCGAACACGGAGGGTCCAGTTGCATGTGGGGCTGCGTAAAGGCTGCCCTGGGGAGTTCAGATGTACCCAAAGCCTTCCTTTGGGGGCACTTCTGGATGGGTGAATGGGGCTTGAAACGCATTTTCTGGAGCCCGAGTTTTCAGTCTTCTGCCATGGTGGCTAGGGGTATATTTAGGGTTGCTCGTAAACAGTGAACAAGGAGGGTCCAGTTCCATGTGGGGCTGCATAAAGGCTCCCCTGGGGAGTCCAGTTGTACCCAAAGCCTTCCTTTGGGGGCACTTCTGGATGGGCGAATTAGGCTTTTAACGCATTTTCTGGGGCCCGAGTTTTCAGTCGTCTGCTATGCGGGCCAGGGTTATATTTAGGGTTGCTGTGAAAGAGCGAATACGGAGGGTCCAGTTGCATGTGGGGCCGCATAAAGGCTCCCCTGGGGAGTTCACTTGTACCCAAAGCCTTCCTTTGGGGGCACTTTTGGATGGGCGAATGGGGCTTGTAACACATTTTCTGGGGCCCGAGCTTTCAGTCGAGTGCCAGGCGTGCTAGTGCTATATTTAGGCTTGCGGTGAAAGAGTGAACCCGGAGGGTCCAGTTGCATGTGGGGCTGCATAAAGGCTCCCCTGGGGAGTTCAGTTGTACCCAAAGCCTTCCTTTGGGGGCACTTCTGGATGAGTGAATGGGGCTTGAAACGCATTTTCTGGAGCCCGAGTTTTCAGTCTTCTGCCATGGTGGCTAGGGGTATATTTAGGGTTGCTCGTAAACAGTGAACAAGGAGGGTCCAGTTGCATGTGGGGCTGCATAAAGGCTCCCCTGGGGAGTTCACTTGTACCCAAAGCCTTCCTCTGGGGGCACTTTTGGATGGGCGAATTAGGCTTTTCATGCATTTTCCGGGGCCCGAGTTTTCAGTCGACTGCCAGGCGGGACAGGGTTATATTTAGGGTTGTTGTGAAAGAGCGAACACGGAGGGTCCAGTTGCATGTGGGGCTGCATAAAGGCTCCCCTGGGGAGTTCACTTGTACCCAAAGCCTTCCTTTGGGGGCACTTCTGGATGGGTGAATGGGGCTTGAAACGCTTTTTCTGTGGCCCGAGTTTTCAGTTTTCTGCCATGGTGGCTAGGGGTATATTTAGGGTTGCTTGTAAAAAGCAAACACGGGGGGTCCAGTTGCGTATGGGCCTGCATAAAGGCTCCCCTGGGGAGTTCAGTTGTACCCAAAGCCTTCCTCTGGGGGCACTTCTGGATGGGCGAATGGGGCTTGTTGCACGTTTTCTGGGGCCCGATTTTTCAGTCGTCTGCCATGCGGGCAAGGGTTATATTTAGGGTAGCTGTGAAAGAGCGAATACGGAGGGTCCAGTTGCATGTGGGGCTGCATAAGGCTCCCCTGGGGAGTTCAGTTGTACCCAAAGCCTTCCTTTGGGGGCACTTTGGGATGGGTGAATGGGGCTTGAAACGCTTTTTCTGGAGCCCGAGTTTTCAGTCTTCTGCCATGGTGGCTAGGGGTATATTTAGGGTTGCTCGTAAACAGTGAACAAGGAGGGTCCAGTTGCATGTGGGGCTGCGTAAAGGCTCCCCTGGGGAGTTCACTTGTACCCAAAGCCTTCCTCTGGGGGCACTTTTGGATGGGCGAATTAGGCTTTTCATGCATTTTCCGGGGCCCGAGTTTTCAGTCGACTGCCAGGCGGGCCAGGGCTATATTTAGGGTAGCTGTGAAAGAGCGAATACGGAGGGTCCAGTTGCATGTGGGGCTGCATAAAGGCTCCCCTGGGGAGTCCAGTTGTACCCAAAGCCTTCCTTTGGGGGCACTTTGGGATGGTCCAAGGGGAATCGCAATGCGTTTTCTGAGGCCCGCTTTTTCAGTCTTCTCCCATTGTGCCGAGGGCTATATTTAGGCTTGCGGTGAAAGAGTGAACCCAGAGCGTCCAGTTGCATGTGGGGCTGCATAAAGGCTCCCCTGGGGAGTTCACTTGTACCCAAAGCCTTCCTTTGGGGGCACTTTTGGATGGGTGAAAGGGCTTGAAACGCTTTTTCTGTGGCCCGAGTTTTCAGTCTTCTGCCATGCTGGCTAGGGTTATATTTAGGGTTGCTGTAAAGAGCGAACACGGAGGGTCCAGTTGCATGTGGGGCTGCATAAAGGCTCCCCTGGGGAGTTCAGTTGTACCCAAAGCCTTCCTCTGGGGGCACTTTTGGATGGGCGAATGGGGCTCGTAACACATTTTCTGTGGCTCGAACTTTCAGTCGACTGCCAGGCGTGCTAGGGCTATATTTAGGGTTGCTGTGAAAGAGTGAACCCGGAGGGTCCAGTTGCATGTGGGGCTGCATAAAGGCTCCCCTGGGGAGTTCACTTGTACCCAAAGCCTTCCTCTGGGGGCACTTCTGGATGGGTGAATGGGGCTTGAAACGCATTTTCTGGAGCCTGAGTTTTCAGTCTTCTGCCATGGTGGCTAGGGGTATATTTAGGGTTGCTCGTAAACAGTGAACAAGGAGGGTCCAGTTGCATGTGGGGCTGCATAAAGGCTCCCCTGGGGAGTTCAGTTGTACCCAAAGCCTTCCTTTGGGGGCACTTCTGGATGGGCGAAAGGGGCTTGAAACGCTTGTACTGGAGCCCGAGTTTTCAGTCTTCTGCCATGCTGGCTAGGGGTATATAAAGGGTTGCTGTAAAGAGCGAATACGGAGGGTCCAGTTGCATATGGGGCTGCGTAAAGGCTCCCCTGGGGAGTTCAGATGTACCCAAAGCCTTCCTCTGGGGGCACTTTTGGATGGGCGAATTAGGCTTTTAACGCATTTTCTGGGGCCCGAGTTTTCATTCGACTGCCAGGCGGGCCAGGGCTATATTAAGGGTTGCTTGTGAACAGCGAACACGGGGGGTCCAGTTGCGTATGGGCCTGCATAAAGGCTCCCCTGGGGAGTTCACTTGTACCCAAAGCCTTCCTTTGGGGGCACTTTTGGATGGGCGAATGGGGCTTGTATCACGTTATCTGGGGCCCGATTTTTCAGTCGTCTGCCATGCGGGCCAGGGTTATATTTAGGGTTGCTGTGAAAGAGTGAACCCGGAGGGTCCAGTTGCATGTGGGTCTGCATAAAGGCTCCCCTGGGGAGTTCACTTGTACCCAAAGCCTTCCTTTGGGGGCACTTTTGGATGGTCCAAGGGAATCGCAATGCGTTTTCTGAGGCCCGCTTTTTCAGTCTTCTCCCATTGTGCCGAGGGCTATATTTAGGCTTGCGGTGAAAGAGTGAACCCGGAGGGTCGAGTTGCATGTGGGGCTGCATAAAGGCTCCCCTGGGGAGTTCACTTGTACCCAAAGCCTTCCTTTGGGGGCACTTCTGGATGGGTGAATGGGGCTTGAAATGCATTTTCTGGAGCCCGAGTTTTCAGTCTTCTGCAATGCTGGCAAGGGTTATATTTAGGGTTGCTGTAAAGAGCGAACACGGAGGGTCCAGTTGCATGTGGGGCTGCGTAAAGGCTCCCCTGGGGAGTTCACTTGTACCCAAAGCCTTCCTCTGGGGGCACTTTTGGATGGGCGAATGGGGCTCGTAACACATTTTCTGTGGCTCGAACTTTCAGTCGACTGCCAGGCGTGCTAGGGCTATATTTAGGGTTGCTGTGAAAGAGTGAACCCGGAGGGTCCAGTTGCATGTGGGGCTGCGTTAAGGCTCCCCTGGGGAGTTCAGTTGTACCCAAGGCCTTCCTCTGGGGGCACTTTTGGATGGGCGAATTAGGCTTTTAATGCATTTTCTGTGGCCCGAGTTTTCAGTCGACTGCCAGGCGGGCCAGGGCTATATTTAGGGTTGCTCGTAAACAGTGAAAATTGAGGGTCCAGTTGCATGTGGGGCTGCATAAAGGCTCCCCTGGGGAGTTCACTTGTACCCAAAGCCTTCCTTTGGGGGCACTTCTGGATGGGCGAATGGGGCTTGAAACGCTTTTTCTGTGGCCCGAGTTTTCAGTTTTCTGCCATGGTGGCTAGGGGTATATTTAGGGTTGCTCGTAAACAGTGAACAAGGAGGGTCCAGTTGCATGTGGGGCTGCATAAAGGCTCCCCTGGGGAGTTCAGTTGTACCCAAAGCCTTCCTTTGGGGGCACTTCTGGATGGGCGAATGGGGCTTGAAACGCATTTTCTGGAGCCCGAGTTTTCAGTCTTCTGCCATGGTGGCTAGGGCTATATTCAGGGTTGCTCGTAAACAGTGAACAAGGAGGGTCCAGTTGCATGTGGGGCTGCGTAAAGGCTCCCCTGGGGAGTTCAGATGTACCCAAAGCCTTCCTCTGGGGGCTCTTTTGGATGGGCGAATTAGGCTTTTAATGCATTTTCTGGGGCCCGAGTTTTCAGTCGACTGCCAGGCGGGCCAGGGCTATATTTAGGGTTGCTGTGAAAGAGCGAATACGGAGGGTCCAGTTGCATGTGGGGCTGCGTTAAGGCTCCCCTGGGGAGTCCAGTTGTACCCAAAACCTTACTTTGGGGGCACTTTGGGATGGTCCAAGGGGAATCGCAATGCGTTTTCTGAGGCCCGCTTTTTCAGTCTTCTCCCATTGTGCCGAGGGCTATATTTAGGCTTGCGGTGAAAGAGTGAACCCGGAGGGTCCAGGTGCATGTGGGGCTGCATAAAGGCTCCCCTGGGGAGTTCACTTGTACCCAAAGCCTTCCTCTGGGGGCACTTCTGGATGGGCGAAAGGGGCTTGAAACGCATTTTCTGTAGCCCGAGTTTTCAGTCTTCTGCCATGCTGGTTAGGGTTATATTTAGGGTTGCTGTAAAGAGCGAACACGGAGGGTCCAGTTGCATGTGGGGCTGCATAAAGGCTCCCCTGGGGAGTTCACTTGTACCCAAAACCTTCCTTTGGGGGCACTTTTGGATGGTCCAAGGGGAATCGCATTGCGTTTTCTGAGGCCCGCTTTTTCAGTCTTCTCCCATTGCGCCGAGGACTATATTTAGGCTTGCGGTGAAAGAGTGAACCCGGAGGGTCCAGTTGCATGTGGGGCTGCATAAAGGCTCCCCTGGGGAGTTCAGTTGTACCCAAAGCCTTCCTTTGGGGGCACTTCTGGATGGGCGAATTAGGCTTTTAACGCATTTTCTGGGGCCCGAGTTTTCAGTCGTCTGCCATGCGGGCCAGGGTTTTATTTAGGGTTGCTGTGAAAGAGCGAATACGGAGGGTCCAGTTGCATGTGGGGCCGCATAAAGGCTCCCCTGGGGAGTTCAGTTGTACCCAAAGCCTTCCTCTGGGGGCACTTTTGAAAGGTCGAATGAGGCTTCTAGCACGTTTTCTGGGGCCCGATTTTTCAGTAGTCTGCCAGGCGGGCCAGGGCTATATTTAGGGTTGCTGTGAAAGAGCGAATACGGAGGGTCCAGTTGCATATGGGGCTGCATAAATGCTCCCCTGGGGAGTTCACTTGTACCCAAAGCCTTCCTTTGGGGGCACTTCTGGATGGGCGAAACGGGCTTGAAACGCTTTTTCTGGAGCCCGAGTTTTCAGTCTTCTGCCATGCTGGCTAGGGTTATATTTAGGGTTGCTGTAAAGAGCGAACACGGAGGGTCCAGTTGCATGTGGGGCTGCGTAAAGGCTCCCCTGGGGAGTTCAGATGTACCCAAAGCCTTCCTTTGGGGGCACTTCTGGATGGGTGAATGGGGCTTGAAACGCATTTTCTGGAGCCCGAGTTTTCAGTCTTCTGCCATGGTGGCTAGGGGTATATTTAGGGTTGCTCGTAAACAGTGAACAAGGAGGGTCCAGTTCCATGTGGGGCTGCGTAAAGGCTCCCCTGGGGAGTTCAGTTGTACCCAAAGCCTTCCTTTGGGGGCACTTCTGGATGGGCGAATTAGGCTTTTAACGCATTTTCTGGGGCCCGAGTTTTCAGTCGTCTGCCATGCGGGCCAGGGTTATATTTAGGGTTGCTGTAAAGAGCGAACACGGAGGGTCCAGTTGCATGTGGGGCCGCATAAAGGCTCCCCTGGGGAGTTCACTTGTACCCAAAGCCTTCCTTTGGGGGCACTTTTGGATGGTCCAAGGGAATCGCAATGCGTTTTCTGAGGCCCGCTTTTTCAGTCTTCTCCCATTGTGCCGAGGGCTATATTTAGGCTTGCGGTGAAAGAGTGAACCCGGAGGGTCCAGTTGCATGTGGGGCTGCATAAAGGCTCCCCTGGGGAGTTCACTTGTACCCAAAGCCTTCCTTTGGGGGCACTTCTGGATGGGTGAATGGGGCTTGAAATGCATTTTCTGGAGCCCGAGTTTTCAGTCTTCTGCAATGCTGGCAAGGGTTATATTTAGGGTTGCTGTAAAGAGCGAACACGGAGGGTCCAGTTGCATGTGGGGCTGCGTAAAGGCTCCCCTGGGGAGTTCAGTTGTACCCAAAGCCTTCCTCTGGGGGCACTTTTGGATGGGCGAATGGGGCTCGTAACACATTTTCTGTGGCTCGAACTTTCAGTCGACTGCCAGGCGTGCTAGGGCTATATTTAGGGTTGCTCGTAAACAGTGAAAATTGAGGGTCCAGTTGCATGTGGGGCTGCATAAAGGCTCCCCTGGGGAGTTCACTTGTACCCAAAGCCTTCCTTTGGGGGCACTTCTGGATGGGTGAATGGGGCTTGAAACGCTTTTTCTGTGGCCCGAGTTTTCAGTTTTCTGCCATGCTGGCTAGTGTTATATTTAGGGTTGCTTGTAAACAGCGAACACGGGCGGTCCAGTTGCTTATGGGCCTGCATAAAGGCTCCCCTGGAGAGTTCACTTGTACCCAAAGCCTTCCTCTGGGGGCACTTTTGGAAGGTCGAATGAGGCTTCTAGCACGTTTTCTGGGGCCCGATTTTTCAGTCGTCTGCCAGGCAGGCCAGGGCTATATTTAGGGTTGCTGTGAAAGAGCGAATACGGAGGGTCCAGTTGCATGTGGGGCTGCATAAATGCTCCCCTGGGGAGTTCACTTGTACCCAAAGTCTTCCTTTGGGGGCACTTCTGAATGGGCGAAACGGGCTTGAAACGCTTTTTCTTTGGCCCGAGTTTTCACTCTTCTACCATGCTGGCTAGGGTTATATTTAGGGTTGCTGTAAAGAGCGAACACGGAGGGTCCAGTTGCATGTGGGGCTGCGTAAAGGCTCCCCTGGGGAGTTCAGTTGTACCCAAAGCCTTCCTTTGGGGGCACTTTTGGATGGGTGAATGGGGCTTGAAACGCATTTTCTGGAGCCCGAGTTTTCAGTCTTCTGCCATGGTGGCTAGGGGTATATTTAGGGTTGCTCGTAAACAGTGAACAAGGAGGGTCCAGTTGCATGTGGGGCTGCGTAAAGGCTCCCCTGGGGAGTTCAGTTGTACCCAAAGCCTTCCTCTGGGGGCACTTTTGGATGGGCGAATTAGGCTTTTCATGCATTTTCCGGGGCCCGAGTTTTCAGTCGACTACCAGGCGGGCCAGGGCTATATTTAGGGTTGCTGTGAAAGAGCGAATACGGAGGGTCCAGTTGCATGTGGGGCTGCATAAAGGCTCCCCTGGGGAGTCCAGTTGTACCCAAAGCCTTCCTTTGGGGGCACTTTGGGATGGTCCAAGGGGAATCGCAATGCGTTTTCTGAGGCCCGCTTTTTCAGTCTTCTCCCATTGTGCCGAGGGCTATATTTAGGCTTGCGGTGAAAGAGTGAACCCAGAGCGTCCAGTTGCATGTGGGGCTGCATAAAGGCTCCCCTGGGGAGTTCACTTGTACCCAAAGCCTTCCTTTGGGGGCACTTTTGGATGGGTGAAAGGGCTTGAAACGCTTTTTCTGTGGCCCGAGTTTTCAGTCTTCTGCCATGCTGGCTAGGGTTATATTTAGGGTTGCTGTAAAGAGCGAACACGGAGGGTCCAGTTGCATGTGGGGCTGCATAAAGGCTCCCCTGGGGAGTTCAGTTGTACCCAAAGCCTTCCTCTGGGGGCACTTTTGGATGGGCGAATGGGGCTCGTAACACATTTTCTGTGGCTCGAACTTTCAGTCGACTGCCAGGCGTGCTAGGGCTATATTTAGGGTTGCTGTGAAAGAGTGAACCCGGAGGGTCCAGTTGCATGTGGGGCTGCATAAAGGCTCCCCTGGGGAGTTCACTTGTACCCAAAGCCTTCCTCTGGGGGCACTTCTGGATGGGTGAATGGGGCTTGAAACGCATTTTCTGGAGCCTGAGTTTTCAGTCTTCTGCCATGGTGGCTAGGGGTATATTTAGGGTTGCTCGTAAACAGTGAACAAGGAGGGTCCAGTTGCATGTGGGGCTGCATAAAGGCTCCCCTGGGGAGTTCAGTTGTACCCAAAGCCTTCCTTTGGGGGCACTTCTGGATGGGCGAAAGGGGCTTGAAACGCTTGTACTGGAGCCCGAGTTTTCAGTCTTCTGCCATGCTGGCTAGGGGTATATAAAGGGTTGCTGTAAAGAGCGAATACGGAGGGTCCAGTTGCATATGGGGCTGCGTAAAGGCTCCCCTGGGGAGTTCAGATGTACCCAAAGCCTTCCTCTGGGGGCACTTTTGGATGGGCGAATTAGGCTTTTAACGCATTTTCTGGGGCCCGAGTTTTCATTCGACTGCCAGGCGGGCCAGGGCTATATTAAGGGTTGCTTGTGAACAGCGAACACGGGGGGTCCAGTTGCGTATGGGCCTGCATAAAGGCTCCCCTGGGGAGTTCACTTGTACCCAAAGCCTTCCTTTGGGGGCACTTTTGGATGGGCGAATGGGGCTTGTATCACGTTATCTGGGGCCCGATTTTTCAGTCGTCTGCCATGCGGGCCAGGGTTATATTTAGGGTTGCTGTGAAAGAGTGAACCCGGAGGGTCCAGTTGCATGTGGGTCTGCATAAAGGCTCCCCTGGGGAGTTCACTTGTACCCAAAGCCTTCCTTTGGGGGCACTTTTGGATGGTCCAAGGGAATCGCAATGCGTTTTCTGAGGCCCGCTTTTTCAGTCTTCTCCCATTGTGCCGAGGGCTATATTTAGGCTTGCGGTGAAAGAGTGAACCCGGAGGGTCGAGTTGCATGTGGGGCTGCATAAAGGCTCCCCTGGGGAGTTCACTTGTACCCAAAGCCTTCCTTTGGGGGCACTTCTGGATGGGTGAATGGGGCTTGAAATGCATTTTCTGGAGCCCGAGTTTTCAGTCTTCTGCAATGCTGGCAAGGGTTATATTTAGGGTTGCTGTAAAGAGCGAACACGGAGGGTCCAGTTGCATGTGGGGCTGCGTAAAGGCTCCCCTGGGGAGTTCACTTGTACCCAAAGCCTTCCTCTGGGGGCACTTTTGGATGGGCGAATGGGGCTCGTAACACATTTTCTGTGGCTCGAACTTTCAGTCGACTGCCAGGCGTGCTAGGGCTATATTTAGGGTTGCTGTGAAAGAGTGAACCCGGAGGGTCCAGTTGCATGTGGGGCTGCGTTAAGGCTCCCCTGGGGAGTTCAGTTGTACCCAAGGCCTTCCTCTGGGGGCACTTTTGGATGGGCGAATTAGGCTTTTAATGCATTTTCTGTGGCCCGAGTTTTCAGTCGACTGCCAGGCGGGCCAGGGCTATATTTAGGGTTGCTCGTAAACAGTGAAAATTGAGGGTCCAGTTGCATGTGGGGCTGCATAAAGGCTCCCCTGGGGAGTTCACTTGTACCCAAAGCCTTCCTTTGGGGGCACTTCTGGATGGGCGAATGGGGCTTGAAACGCTTTTTCTGTGGCCCGAGTTTTCAGTTTTCTGCCATGGTGGCTAGGGGTATATTTAGGGTTGCTCGTAAACAGTGAACAAGGAGGGTCCAGTTGCATGTGGGGCTGCATAAAGGCTCCCCTGGGGAGTTCAGTTGTACCCAAAGCCTTCCTTTGGGGGCACTTCTGGATGGGCGAATGGGGCTTGAAACGCATTTTCTGGAGCCCGAGTTTTCAGTCTTCTGCCATGGTGGCTAGGGCTATATTCAGGGTTGCTCGTAAACAGTGAACAAGGAGGGTCCAGTTGCATGTGGGGCTGCGTAAAGGCTCCCCTGGGGAGTTCAGATGTACCCAAAGCCTTCCTCTGGGGGCTCTTTTGGATGGGCGAATTAGGCTTTTAATGCATTTTCTGGGGCCCGAGTTTTCAGTCGACTGCCAGGCGGGCCAGGGCTATATTTAGGGTTGCTGTGAAAGAGCGAATACGGAGGGTCCAGTTGCATGTGGGGCTGCGTTAAGGCTCCCCTGGGGAGTCCAGTTGTACCCAAAACCTTACTTTGGGGGCACTTTGGGATGGTCCAAGGGGAATCGCAATGCGTTTTCTGAGGCCCGCTTTTTCAGTCTTCTCCCATTGTGCCGAGGGCTATATTTAGGCTTGCGGTGAAAGAGTGAACCCGGAGGGTCCAGGTGCATGTGGGGCTGCATAAAGGCTCCCCTGGGGAGTTCACTTGTACCCAAAGCCTTCCTCTGGGGGCACTTCTGGATGGGCGAAAGGGGCTTGAAACGCATTTTCTGTAGCCCGAGTTTTCAGTCTTCTGCCATGCTGGTTAGGGTTATATTTAGGGTTGCTGTAAAGAGCGAACACGGAGGGTCCAGTTGCATGTGGGGCTGCATAAAGGCTCCCCTGGGGAGTTCACTTGTACCCAAAACCTTCCTTTGGGGGCACTTTTGGATGGTCCAAGGGGAATCGCATTGCGTTTTCTGAGGCCCGCTTTTTCAGTCTTCTCCCATTGCGCCGAGGACTATATTTAGGCTTGCGGTGAAAGAGTGAACCCGGAGGGTCCAGTTGCATGTGGGGCTGCATAAAGGCTCCCCTGGGGAGTTCAGTTGTACCCAAAGCCTTCCTTTGGGGGCACTTCTGGATGGGCGAATTAGGCTTTTAACGCATTTTCTGGGGCCCGAGTTTTCAGTCGTCTGCCATGCGGGCCAGGGTTTTATTTAGGGTTGCTGTGAAAGAGCGAATACGGAGGGTCCAGTTGCATGTGGGGCCGCATAAAGGCTCCCCTGGGGAGTTCAGTTGTACCCAAAGCCTTCCTCTGGGGGCACTTTTGAAAGGTCGAATGAGGCTTCTAGCACGTTTTCTGGGGCCCGATTTTTCAGTAGTCTGCCAGGCGGGCCAGGGCTATATTTAGGGTTGCTGTGAAAGAGCGAATACGGAGGGTCCAGTTGCATATGGGGCTGCATAAATGCTCCCCTGGGGAGTTCACTTGTACCCAAAGCCTTCCTTTGGGGGCACTTCTGGATGGGCGAAACGGGCTTGAAACGCTTTTTCTGGAGCCCGAGTTTTCAGTCTTCTGCCATGCTGGCTAGGGTTATATTTAGGGTTGCTGTAAAGAGCGAACACGGAGGGTCCAGTTGCATGTGGGGCTGCGTAAAGGCTCCCCTGGGGAGTTCAGATGTACCCAAAGCCTTCCTTTGGGGGCACTTCTGGATGGGTGAATGGGGCTTGAAACGCATTTTCTGGAGCCCGAGTTTTCAGTCTTCTGCCATGGTAGCTAGGGGTATATTTAGGGTTGCTCGTAAACAGTGAACAAGGAGGGTCCAGTTCCATGTGGGGCTGCGTAAAGGCTCCCCTGGGGAGTTCAGTTGTACCCAAAGCCTTCCTTTGGGGGCACTTCTGGATGGGCGAATTAGGCTTTTAACGCATTTTCTGGGGCCCGAGTTTTCAGTCGTCTGCCATGCGGGCCAGGGTTATATTTAGGGTTGCTGTAAAGAGCGAACACGGAGGGTCCAGTTGCATGTGGGGCCGCATAAAGGCTCCCCTGGGGAGTTCACTTGTACCCAAAGCCTTCCTTTGGGGGCACTTTTGGATGGTCCAAGGGAATCGCAATGCGTTTTCTGAGGCCCGCTTTTTCAGTCTTCTCCCATTGTGCCGAGGGCTATATTTAGGCTTGCGGTGAAAGAGTGAACCCGGAGGGTCCAGTTGCATGTGGGGCTGCATAAAGGCTCCCCTGGGGAGTTCACTTGTACCCAAAGCCTTCCTTTGGGGGCACTTCTGGATGGGTGAATGGGGCTTGAAATGCATTTTCTGGAGCCCGAGTTTTCAGTCTTCTGCAATGCTGGCAAGGGTTATATTTAGGGTTGCTGTAAAGAGCGAACACGGAGGGTCCAGTTGCATGTGGGGCTGCGTAAAGGCTCCCCTGGGGAGTTCAGTTGTACCCAAAGCCTTCCTCTGGGGGCACTTTTGGATGGGCGAATGGGGCTCGTAACACATTTTCTGTGGCTCGAACTTTCAGTCGACTGCCAGGCGTGCTAGGGCTATATTTAGGGTTGCTGTGAAAGAGTGAACCCGGAGGGTCCAGTTGCATGTGGGGCTGCGTTAAGGCTCCCCTGGGGAGTTCAGTTGTACCCAAAGCCTTCCTCTGGGGGCACTTTTGGATGGGCGAATTAGGCTTTTAATGCATTTTCTGGGGCCCGAGTTTTCAGTTGACTGCCAGGCGTGCTAGGGCTATATTTAGGGTTGCTCGTAAACAGTGAAAATTGAGGGTCCAGTTGCATGTGGGGCTGCATAAAGGCTCCCCTGGGGAGTTCACTTGTACCCAAAGCCTTCCTTTGGGGGCACTTCTGGATGGGTGAATGGGGCTTGAAACGCTTTTTCTGTGGCCCGAGTTTTCAGTTTTCTGCCATGGTGGCTAGGGGTATATTTAGGGTTGCTCGTAAACAGTGAACAAGGAGGGTCCAGTTGCATGTGGGGCTGCATAAAGGCTCCCCTGGGGAGTTCAGTTGTACCCAAAGCCTTCCTCTGGGGGCACTTTTGGAAGGTCGAATGAGGCTTCTAGCACGTTTTCTGGGGCCCGATTTTTCAGTCGTCTGCCAGGCAGGCCAGGGCTATATTTAGGGTTGCTGTGAAAGAGCGAATACGGAGGGTCCAGTTGCATGTGGGGCTGCATAAATGCTCCCCTGGGGAGTTCACTTGTACCCAAAGTCTTCCTTTGGGGGCACTTCTGAATGGGCGAAACGGGCTTGAAACGCTTTTTCTTTGGCCCGAGTTTTCACTCTTCTACCATGCTGGCTAGGGTTATATTTAGGGTTGCTGTAAAGAGCGAACACGGAGGGTCCAGTTGCATGTGGGGCTGCGTAAAGGCTCCCCTGGGGAGTTCAGATGTACCCAAAGCCTTCCTTTGGGGGCACTTTTGGATGGGTGAATGGGGCTTGAAACGCATTTTCTGGAGCCCGAGTTTTCAGTCTTCTGCCATGGTGGCTAGGGGTATATTTAGGGTTGCTCGTAAACAGTGAACAAGGAGGGTCCAGTTCCATGTGGGGCTGCGTAAAGGCTCCCCTGGGGAGTTCAGTTGTACCCAAAGCCTTCCTCTGGGGGCACTTTTGGATGGGCGAATTAGGCTTTTCATGCATTTTCCGGGGCCCGAGTTTTCAGTCGACTACCAGGCGGGCCAGGGCTATATTTAGGGTTGCTGTGAAAGAGCGAATACGGAGGGTCCAGTTGCATGTGGGGCTGCGTTAAGGCTCCCCTTGGGAGTCCAGTTTTACCCAAAGCCTTCCTTTGGGGGCACTTTGGGATGGTCCAAGGGGAATCGCAATGCGTTTTTTGAGGCCCGCTTTTTCAGTCTTCTCCCATTGTGCCGAGGGCTATATTTAGGCTTGCGGTGAAAGAGTGAACCCGGAGGGTCCAGTTGCATGTGGGGCTGAATAAAGGCTCCCCTGGGGAGTTCAGTTGTACCCAAAGCCTTCCTTTGGGGGCACTTCTGGATGGGTGAATGGGGCTTGAAACGCATTTTCTGGATCCCGAGTTTTCAGTCTTCTGCCATGGTGGCTAGGGGTATATATAGGGTTGCTCGTAAACAGTGAACAAGGAGGGTCCAGTTGCATGTGGGGCTGCATAAAGGCTCCCCTGGGGAGTTCACTTGTACCCAAAGCCTTCCTTTGGGGGCACTTCTGGATGGGTGAATGGGGCTTGAAACGCATTTTCTGGAGCCCGAGTTTTCAGTCTTCTGCCATGGTGGCTAGGGGTATATTTAGGGTTGCTCGTAAACAGTGAACAAGGAGGGTCCAGTTGCATGTGGGGCTGCATAAAGGCTCCCCTGGGGAGTTCAGTTGTACCCAAAGCCTTCCTTTGGGGGCACTTCTGGATGGGTGAATGGGGCTTGAAACGCATTTTCTGGAGCCCGAGTTTTCAGTCTTCTGCCATGGTGGCTAGGGCTATATTCAGGGTTGCTCGTAAACAGTGAACAAGGAGGGTCCAGTTGCATGTGGGGCTGCGTAAAGGCTCCCCTGGGGAGTTCAGATGTACCCAAAGCCTTCCTCTGGGGGCACTTTTGGATGGGCGAATTAGGCTTTTAATGCATTTTCTGGGGCCCGAGTTTTCAGTCGACTGCCAGGCGGGCCAGGGCTATATTTAGGGTTGCTGTGAAAGAGCGAATACTGAGGGTCCAGTTGCATGTGGGGCTGCGTTAAGGCTCCCCTGGGGAGTCCAGTTGTACCCAAAACCTTACTTTGGGGGCACTTTGGGATGGTCCAAGGGGAATCGCAATGCGTTTTCTGAGGCCCGCTTTTTCAGTCTTCTCCCATTGTGCCGAGGGCTATATTTAGGCTTGCGGTGAAAGAGTGAACCCGGAGGATCCAGGTGCATGTGGGGCTGCATAAAGGCTCCCCTGGGGAGTTCACTTGTTCCCAAAGCCTTCCTCTGGGGGCACTTCTGGATGGGCGAAAGGGGCTTGAAACGCATTTTCTGTGGCCCGAGTTTTCAGTCGTCTGCCATGCTGGTTAGGGTTATATTTAGGGTTGCTGTAAAGAGCGAACACGGAGGGTCCAGTTGCATGTGGGGCTGCATAAAGGCTCCCCTGGGGAGTTCACTTGTACCCAAAACCTTCCTTTGGGGGCACTTTTGGATGGTCCAAGGGGAATCGCATTGCGTTTTCTGAGGCCCGCTTTTTCAGTCTTCTCCCATTGCGCCGAGGACTATATTTAGGCTTGCGGTGAAAGAGTGAACCCGGAGGGTCCAGTTGCATGTGGGGCTGCATAAAGGCTCCCCTGGGGAGTTCAGTTGTACCCAAAGCCTTCCTTTGGGGGCACTTCTGGATGGGCGAATTAGGCTTTTAAAGCATTTTCTGGGGCCCGAGTTTTCAGTCGTCTGCCATGCGGGCCAGGGTTATATTTAGGGTTGCTGTGAAAGAGCGAATACGGAGGGTCCAGTTGCATGTGGGGCCGCATAAAGGCTCCCCTGGGGAGTTCACTTGTACCCAAAGCCTTCCTCTGGGGGCACTTTTGAAAGGTCGAATGAGGCTTCTAGCACGTTTTCTGGGGCCCGATTTTTCAGTAGTCTGCCAGGCGGGCCAGGGCTATATTTAGGGTTGCTGTGAAAGAGCGAATACGGAGGGTCCAGTTGCATATGGGGCTGCATAAATGCTCCCCTGGGGAGTTCACTTGTACCCAAAGCCTTCCTTTGGGGGCACTTCTGGATGGGCGAAACGGGCTTGAAACGCTTTTTCTGGAGCCCGAGTTTTCAGTCTTCTGCCATGCTGGCTAGGGTTATATTTAGGGTTGCTGTAAAGAGCGAACACGGAGGGTCCAGTTGCATGTGGGGCTGCGTAAAGGCTCCCCTGGGGAGTTCAGATGTACCCAAAGCCTTCCTTTGGGGGCACTTCTGGATGGGTGAATGGGGCTTGAAACGCATTTTCTGGAGCCCGAGTTTTCAGTCTTCTGCCATGGTGGCTAGGGGTATATTTAGGGTTGCTCGTAAACAGTGAACAAGGAGGGTCCAGTTCCATGTGGGGCTGCATAAAGGCTCCCCTGGGGAGTCCAGTTGAACCCAAAGCCTTCCTTTGGGGGCACTTCTGGATGGGCGAATTAGGCTTTTAACGCATTTTCTGGGGCCCGAGTTTTCAGTCGTCTGCTATGCGGGCCAGGGTTATATTTAGGGTTGCTGTGAAAGAGCGAATACGGAGGGTCCAGTTGCATGTGGGGCCGCATAAAGGCTCCCCTGGGGAGTTCAGTTGTACCCAAAGCCTTCCTTTGGGGGCACTTTTGGATGGGCGAATGGGGCTTGTAACACATTTTCTGGGGCCCGAGCTTTCAGTCGAGTGCCAGGCGTGCTAGTGCTATATTTAGGCTTGCGGTGAAAGAGTGAACCCGGAGGGTCCAGTTGCATGTGGGGCTGCATAAAGGCTCCCCTGGGGAGTTCAGTTGTACCCAAAGCCTTCCTTTGGGGGCACTTCTGGATGGGTGAATGGGGCTTGAAACGCATTTTCTGGAGCCCGAGTTTTCAGTCTTCTGCCATGGTGGCTAGGGGTATATTTAGGGTTGCTCGTAAACAGTGAACAAGGAGGGTCCAGTTGCATGTGGGGCTGCATAAAGGCTCCCCTGGGGAGTTCACTTGTACCCAAAGCCTTCCTCTGGGGGCACTTTTGGATGGGCGAATTAGGCTTTTCATGCATTTTCCGGGGCCCGAGTTTTCAGTCGACTGCCAGGCGGGACAGGGTTATATTTAGGGTTGTTGTGAAAGAGCGAACACGGAGGGTCCAGTTGCGTATGGGCCTGCATAAAGGCTCCCCTGGGGAGTTCACTTGTACCCAAAGCCTTCCTTTGGGGGCACTTCTGGATGGGTGAATGGGACTTGAAACGCTTTTTCTGTGGCCCGAGTTTTCAGTTTTCTGCCATGGTGGCTAGGGGTATATTTAGGGTTGCTTGTAAAAAGCAAACACGGGGGGTCCAGTTGCGTATGGGCCTGCATAAAGGCTCCCCTGGGGAGTTCAGTTGTACCCAAAGTCTTCCTCTGGGGGCACTTCTGGATGGGCGAATGGGGCTTGTTGCACGTTTTCTGGGGCCCGATTTTTCAGTCGTCTGCCATGCGGGCAAGGGTTATATTTAGGGTAGCTGTGAAAGAGCGAATACGGAGGGTCCAGTTGCATGTGGGGCTGCATAAGGCTCCCCTGGGGAGTTCAGTTGTACCCAAAGCCTTCCTTTGGGGGCACTTTGGGATGGGTGAATGGGGCTTGAAATGCTTTTTCTGGAGCCCGAGTTTTCAGTCTTCTGCCATGCTGGCTAGGGTTATATTTAGGGTTGCTGTAAAGAGCGAACACGGAGGGTCCAGTTGCATGTGGGGCTGCGTAAAGGCTCCCCTGGGGAGTTCACTTGTACCCAAAGCCTTCCTCTGGGGGCACTTTTGGATGGGCGAATGGGGCTCGTAACACATTTTCTGTGGCTCGAACTTTCAGTCGACTGCCAGGCGTGCTAGGGCTATATTTAGGGTTGCTGTGAAAGAGTGAACCCGGAGGGTCCAGTTGCATGTGGGGCTGCATAAAGGCTCCCCTGGGGAGTTCACTTGTACCCAAAGCCTTCCTTTGGGGGCACTTCTGGATGGGTGAATGGGGCTTGAAACGCTTTTTCTGTGGCCCGAGTTTTCAGTCTTCTGCCATGCTGGCTAGGGTTATATTTAGGGTTGCTTGTAAACAGCGAACACGGGGGGCCCAGTTGAGTATGGGCCTGCATAAAGGCTCCCCTGGGGAGTTCACTTGTACCCAAAGCCTTCCTTTGGGGGCACTTTTGGATGGGCGAATGGGGCTCGTAACACATTTTCTGTGGCCCGAGCTTTCAGTCGACTGCCAGGCGTGCTAGGGCTATATTTAGGGTTGCTGTGAAAGAGTGAACCCGGAGGGTCCAGTTGCATGTGGGGCTGCATAAAGGCTCCCCTGGGGAGTTCACTTGTACCCAAAGCCTTCCTTTGGGGGCACTTCTGGATGGGCGAATTAGGCTTTTAACGCATTTTCTGGGGCCCGAGTTTTCAGTCGTCTGCCATGCGGGCCAGGGTTTTATTTAGGGTTGCTGTGAAAGAGCGAATACGGAGGGTCCAGTTGCATGTGGGGCCGCATAAAGGCTCCCCTGGGGAGTTCAGTTGTACCCAAAGCCTTCCTCTGGGGGCACTTTTGAAAGGTCGAATGAAGCTTCTAGCACGTTTTCTGGGGCCCGATTTTTCAGTAGTCTGCCAGGCGGGCCAGGGCTATATTTAGGGTTGCTGTGAAAGAGCGAATACGGAGGGTCCAGTTGCATATGGGGCTGCATAAATGCTCCCCTGGGGAGTTCACTTGTACCCAAAGCCTTCCTTTGGGGGCACTTCTGGATGGGCGAAACGGGCTTGAAACGCTTTTTCTGGAGCCCGAGTTTTCAGTCTTCTGCCATGCTGGCTAGGGTTATATTTAGGGTTGCTGTAAAGAGCGAACACGGAGGGTCCAGTTGCATGTGGGGCTGCGTAAAGGCTCCCCTGGGGAGTTCAGATGTACCCAAAGCCTTCCTTTGGGGGCACTTCTGGATGGGTGAATGGGGCTTGAAACGCATTTTCTGGAGCCCGAGTTTTCAGTCTTCTGCCATGGTGGCTAGGGGTATATTTAGGGTTGCTCGTAAACAGTGAACAAGGAGGGTCCAGTTCCATGTGGGGCTGCGTAAAGGCTCCCCTGGGGAGTTCAGTTGTACCCAAAGCCTTCCTTTGGGGGCACTTCTGGATGGGCGAATTAGGCTTTTAACGCATTTTCTGGGGCCCGAGTTTTCAGTCGTCTGCCATGCGGGCCAGGGTTATATTTAGGGTTGCTGTAAAGAGCGAACACGGAGGGTCCAGTTGCATGTGGGGCCGCATAAAGGCTCCCCTGGGGAGTTCACTTGTACCCAAAGCCTTCCTTTGGGGGCACTTTTGGATGGTCCAAGGGAATCGCAATGCGTTTTCTGAGGCCCGCTTTTTCAGTCTTCTCCCATTGTGCCGAGGGCTATATTTAGGCTTGCGGTGAAAGAGTGAACCCGGAGGGTCCAGTTGCATGTGGGGCTGCATAAAGGCTCCCCTGGGGAGTTCACTTGTACCCAAAGCCTTCCTTTGGGGGCACTTCTGGATGGGTGAATGGGGCTTGAAATGCATTTTCTGGAGCCCGAGTTTTCAGTCTTCTGCAATGCTGGCAAGGGTTATATTTAGGGTTGCTGTAAAGAGCGAACACGGAGGGTCCAGTTGCATGTGGGGCTGCGTAAAGGCTCCCCTGGGGAGTTCAGTTGTACCCAAAGCCTTCCTCTGGGGGCACTTTTGGATGGGCGAATGGGGCTCGTAACACATTTTCTGTGGCTCGAACTTTCAGTCGACTGCCAGGCGTGCTAGGGCTATATTTAGGGTTGCTGTGAAAGAGTGAACCCGGAGGGTCCAGTTGCATGTGGGGCTGCGTTAAGGCTCCCCTGGGGAGTTCAGTTGTACCCAAAGCCTTCCTCTGGGGGCACTTTTGGATGGGCGAATTAGGCTTTTAATGCATTTTCTGGGGCCCGAGTTTTCAGTTGACTGCCAGGCGTGCTAGGGCTATATTTAGGGTTGCTCGTAAACAGTGAAAATTGAGGGTCCAGTTGCATGTGGGGCTGCATAAAGGCTCCCCTGGGGAGTTCACTTGTACCCAAAGCCTTCCTTTGGGGGCACTTCTGGATGGGTGAATGGGGCTTGAAACGCTTTTTCTGTGGCCCGAGTTTTCAGTTTTCTGCCATGCTGGCTAGTGTTATATTTAGGGTTGCTTGTAAACAGCGAACACGGGCGGTCCAGTTGCTTATGGGCCTGCATAAAGGCTCCCCTGGAGAGTTCACTTGTACCCAAAGCCTTCCTCTGGGGGCACTTTTGGAAGGTCGAATGAGGCTTCTAGCACGTTTTCTGGGGCCCGATTTTTCAGTCGTCTGCCAGGCAGGCCAGGGCTATATTTAGGGTTGCTGTGAAAGAGCGAATATGGAGGGTCCAGTTGCATGTGGGGCTGCATAAATGCTCCCCTGGGGAGTTCACTTGTACCCAAAGTCTTCCTTTGGGGGCACTTCTGAATGGGCGAAACGGGCTTGAAACGCTTTTTCTTTGGCCCGAGTTTTCACTCTTCTACCATGCTGGCTAGGGTTATATTTAGGGTTGCTGTAAAGAGCGAACACGGAGGGTCCAGTTGCATGTGGGGCTGCGTAAAGGCTCCCCTGGGGAGTTCAGTTGTACCCAAAGCCTTCCTTTGGGGGCACTTTTGGATGGGTGAATGGGGCTTGAAACGCATTTTCTGGAGCCCGAGTTTTCAGTCTTCTGCCATGGTGGCTAGGGGTATATTTAGGGTTGCTCGTAAACAGTGAACAAGGAGGGTCCAGTTCCATGTGGGGCTGCGTAAAGGCTGCCCTGGGGAGTTCAGTTGTACCCAAAGCCTTCCTCTGGGGGCACTTTTGGATGGGCGAATTAGGCTTTTCATGCATTTTCCGGGGCCCGAGTTTTCAGTCGACTACCAGGCGGGCCAGGGCTATATTTAGGGTTGCTGTGAAAGAGCGAATACGGAGGGTCCAGTTGCATGTGGGGCTGCGTTAAGGCTCCCCTTGGGAGTCCAGTTTTACCCAAAGCCTTCCTTTGGGGGCACTTTGGGATGGTCCAAGGGGAATCGCAATGCGTTTTTTGAGGCCCGCTTTTTCAGTCTTCTCCCATTGTGCCGAGGGCTATATTTAGGCTTGCGGTGAAAGAGTGAACCCGGAGGGTCCAGTTGCATGTGGGGCTGAATAAAGGCTCCCCTGGGGAGTTCAGTTGTACCCAAAGCCTTCCTTTGGGGGCACTTCTGGATGGGTGAATGGGGCTTGAAACGCATTTTCTGGAGCCCGAGTTTTCAGTCTTCTGCCATGGTGGCTAGGGGTATATATAGGGTTGCTCGTAAACAGTGAACAAGGAGGGTCCAGTTGCATGTGGGGCTGCATAAAGGCTCCCCTGGGGAGTTCACTTGTACCCAAAGCCTTCCTTTGGGGGCACTTCTGGATGGGTGAATGGGGCTTGAAACGCATTTTCTGGAGCCCGAGTTTTCAGTCTTCTGCCATGGTGGCTAGGGGTATATTTAGGGTTGCTCGTAAACAGTGAACAAGGAGGGTCCAGTTGCATGTGGGGCTGCATAAAGGCTCCCCTGGGGAGTTCAGTTGTACCCAAAGCCTTCCTTTGGGGGCACTTCTGGATGGGTGAATGGGGCTTGAAACGCATTTTCTGGAGCCCGAGTTTTCAGTCTTCTGCCATGGTGGCTAGGGCTATATTCAGGGTTGCTCGTAAACAGTGAACAAGGAGGGTCCAGTTGCATGTGGGGCTGCGTAAAGGCTCCCCTGGGGAGTTCAGATGTACCCAAAGCCTTCCTCTGGGGGCACTTTTGGATGGGCGAATTAGGCTTTTAATGCATTTTCTGGGGCCCGAGTTTTCAGTCGACTGCCAGGCGGGCCAGGGCTATATTTAGGGTTGCTGTGAAAGAGCGAATACTGAGGGTCCAGTTGCATGTGGGGCTGCGTTAAGGCTCCCCTGGGGAGTCCAGTTGTACCCAAAACCTTACTTTGGGGGCACTTTGGGATGGTCCAAGGGGAATCGCAATGCGTTTTCTGAGGCCCGCTTTTTCAGTCTTCTCCCATTGTGCCGAGGGCTATATTTAGGCTTGCGGTGAAAGAGTGAACCCGGAGGGTCCAGGTGCATGTGGGGCTGCATAAAGGCTCCCCTGGGGAGTTCACTTGTTCCCAAAGCCTTCCTCTGGGGGCACTTCTGGATGGGCGAAAGGGGCTTGAAACGCATTTTCTGTGGCCCGAGTTTTCAGTCGTCTGCCATGCTGGTTAGGGTTATATTTAGGGTTGCTGTAAAGAGCGAACACGGAGGGTCCAGTTGCATGTGGGGCTGCATAAAGGCTCCCCTGGGGAGTTCACTTGTACCCAAAACCTTCCTTTGGGGGCACTTTTGGATGGTCCAAGGGGAATCGCATTGCGTTTTCTGAGGCCCGCTTTTTCAGTCTTCTCCCATTGCGCCGAGGACTATATTTAGGCTTGCGGTGAAGGAGTGAACCCGGAGGGTCCAGTTGCATGTGGGGCTGCATAAAGGCTCCCCTGGGGAGTTCAGTTGTACCCAAAGCCTTCCTTTGGGGGCACTTCTGGATGGGCGAATTAGGCTTTTAACGCATTTTCTGGGGCCCGAGTTTTCAGTCGTCTGCCATGCGGGCCAGGGTTATATTTAGGGTTGCTGTGAAAGAGCGAATACGGAGGGTCCAGTTGCATGTGGGGCCGCATAAAGGCTCCCCTGGGGAGTTCAGTTGTACCCAAAGCCTTCCTCTGGGGGCACTTTTGAAAGGTCGAATGAGGCTTCTAGCACGTTTTCTGGGGCCCGATTTTTCAGTAGTCTGCCAGGCGGGCCAGGGCTATATTTAGGGTTGCTGTGAAAGAGCGAATACAGAGGGTCCAGTTGCATATGGGGCTGCATAAATGCTCCCCTGGGGAGTTCACTTGTACCCAAAGCCTTCCTTTGGGGGCACTTCTGGATGGGCGAAACGGGCTTGAAACGCTTTTTCTGGAGCCCGAGATTTCAGTCTTCTGCCATGCTGGCTAGGGTTATATTTAGGGTTGCTGTAAAGAGCGAACACGGAGGGTCCAGTTGCATGTGGGGCTGCGTAAAGGCTCCCCTGGGGAGTTCAGATGTACCCAAAGCCTTCCTTTGGGGGCACTTCTGGATGGGTGAATGGGGCTTGAAACGCATTTTCTGGAGCCCGAGTTTTCAGTCTTCTGCCATGGTGGCTAGGGGTATATTTAGGGTTGCTCGTAAACAGTGAACAAGGAGGGTCCAGTTCCATGTGGGGCTGCATAAAGGCTCCCCTGGGGAGTCCAGTTGTACCCAAAGCCTTCCTTTGGGGGCACTTCTGGATGGGCGAATTAGGCTTTTAACGCATTTTCTGGGGCCCGAGTTTTCAGTCCTCTGCTATGCGGGCCAGGGTTATATTTAGGGTTGCTGTGAAAGAGCGAATATGGAGGGTCCAGTTGCATGTGGGGCCGCATAAAGGCTCCCCTGGGGAGTTCAGTTGTACCCAAAGCCTTCCTTTGGGGGCACTTTTGGATGGGCGAATGGGGCTTGTAACACATTTTCTGGGGCCCGAGCTTTCAGTCGACTGCCAGGCGTGCTAGGGCTATATTTAGGCTTGCGGTGAAAGAGTGAACCCGGAGGGTCCAGTTGCATGTGGGGCTGCATAAAGGCTCCCCTGGGGAGTTCACTTGTACCCAAAGCCTTCCTTTGGGGGCACTTCTGGATGGGTGAATGGGGCTTGAAACGCATTTTCTGGAGCCCGAGTTTTCAGTCTTCTGCCATGGTGGCTAGGGGTATATTTAGGGTTGCTCGTAAACAGTGAACAAGGAGGGTCCAGTTGCATGTGGGGCTGCATAAAGGCTCCCCTGGGGAGTTCACTTGTACCCAAAGCCTTCCTCTGGGGGCACTTTTGGATGGGCGAATTAGGCTTTTCATGCATTTTCCGGGGCCCGAGTTTTCAGTCGACTGCCAGGCGGGACAGGGTTATATTTAGGGTTGTTGTGAAAGAGCGAACACGGAGGGTCCAGTTGCATGTGGGGCTGCATAAAGGCTCCCCTGGGGAGTTCACTTGTACCCAAAGCCTTCCTTTGGGGGCACTTCTGGATGGGTGAATGGGACTTGAAACGCTTTTTCTGTGGCCCGAGTTTTCAGTTTTCTGCCATGGTGGCTAGGGGTATATTTAGGGTTGCTTGTAAAAAGCAAACACGGGGGGTCCAGTTGCGTATGGGCCTGCATAAAGGCTCCCCTGGGGAGTTCAGTTGTACCCAAAGCCTTCCTCTGGGGGCACTTCTGGATGGGCGAATGGGGCTTGTTGCACGTTTTCTGGGGCCCGATTTTTCAGTCGTCTACCATGCGGGCAAGGGTTATATTTAGGGTAGCTGTGAAAGAGCGAATACGGAGGGTCCAGTTGCATGTGGGGCTGCATAAGGCTCCCCTGGGGAGTTCAGTTGTACCCAAAGCCTTCCTTTGGGGGCACTTTGGGATGGGTGAATGGGGCTTGAAACGCTTTTTCTGGAGCCCGAGTTTTCAGTCTTCTGCCATGGTGGCTAGGGGTATATTTAGGGTTGCTCGTAAACAGTGAACAAGGAGGGTCCAGTTGCATGTGGGGCTGCGTAAAGGCTCCCCTGGGGAGTTCACTTGTACCCAAAGCCTTCCTCTGGGGGCACTTTTGGATGGGCGAATTAGGCTTTTAATGCATTTTCTGGGGCCCGAGTTTTCAGTCGACTGCCAGGCGGGCCAGGGCTATATTTAGGGTAGCTGTGAAAGAGCGAATACGGAGGGTCCAGTTGCATGTGGGGCTGCGTTAAGGCTCCCCTGGGGAGTCCAGTTGTACCCAAAGCCTTCCTTTGGGGGCACTTTGGGATGGTCCAAGGGGAATCGCAATGCGTTTTCTGAGGCCCGCTTTTTCAGTCTTCTCCCATTGCGCCGAGGGCTATATATAGGCTTGCGGTGAAAGAGTGAACCCAGACGGTCCAGTTGCATGTGGGGCCGCATAAAGGTTCCCCTGGGGAGTTCAGTTGTACCCAAAGCCTTCCTTTGGGGGCACTTTTGGATGGGCGAATGGGGCTCGTAACACATTTTCTGTGGCCCGAGCTTTCAGTCGACTGCCAGGCGTGCTAGGGCTATATTTAGGGTTGCTGTGAAAGAGTGAACCCGGAGGGTCCAGTTGCGTATGGGCCTGCATAAAGGCTCCCCTGGGCAGTTCAGTTGTACCCAAAGCCTTCCTTTGGGGGCACTTCTGGATGGGCGAAAGGGGCTTGAAACGCTTTTTCTGGAGCCCGAGTTTTCAGTCTTCTGCCATGGTGGCTAGGGGTATATTTAGGGTTGCTCGTAAACATTGAACAAGGAGGGTCCAGTTGCATGTGGGGCTGCGTAAAGGCTCCCCTGGGGAGTTCAGTTGTACCCAAAGCATTCCTCTGGGGGCACTTTTGGATGGGCGAATTAGGCTTTTCATGCTTTTTCTGTGGCCCGAGTTTTCAGTCGACTGCCAGGCGGGCCAGGGCTATATTTAGGGATGCTGTGAAAGAGCAAATACGGAGGGTCCAGTTGCATGTGGGGCTGCGTTAAGGCTCCCCTGGGGAGTCCAGTTGTACCCAAAGCCTTCCTTTGGGGGCACTTCTGGATGGGTGAATGGGGCTTGAAACGCATTTTCTGGAGCCCGAGTTTTCAGTCTTCTGCCATGGTGGCTAGGGGTATATTTAGGGTTGCTCGTAAAGAGTGAACAAGGAGGGTCCACTTGCATGTGGGGCTGCATAAAGGCTCCCCTGGGGAGTTCACTTGTACCCAAAGCCTTCCTCTGGGGGCACTTTTGGATGGGCGAAAGGGGCTTGAAACGCTTTTTCTGTGGCCCGAGTTTTCAGTCTTCTGCCATGCTGGCTAGGGTTATATTTAGGGTTGCTGTAAAGAGCGAACACGGAGGGTCCAGTTGCATGTGGGGCTGCGTAAAGGCTCCCCTGGGGAGTTCACTTGTACCCAAAGCCTTCCTCTGGGGGCACTTTTGGATGGGCGAATGGGGCTCGTAACACATTTTCTGTGGCTCGAACTTTCAGTCGACTGCCAGGCGTGCTAGGGCTATATTTAGGGTTGCTGTGAAAGAGTGAACCCGGAGGGTCCAGTTGCATGTGGGGCTGCATAAAGGCTCCCCTGGGGAGTTCACTTGTACCCAAAGCCTTCCTCTGGGGGCACTTCTGGATGGGTGAATGGGGCTTGAAACGCATTTTCAGGAGCCCGAGCTTTCAGTCGACTGCCAGGCGTGCTAGGGCTATATTTAGGCTTGCGGTGAAAGAGTGAACCCGGAGGGTCCAGTTGCATGTGGGGCTGCATAAAGGCTCCCCTGGGGAGTTCACTTGTACCCAAAGCCTTCCTTTGGGGGCACTTCTGGATGGGCGAAAGGGGCTTGAAACGCTTTTTCTTTGGCCCGAGTTTTCAGTCTTCTGCCATGCTGGCTAGGGTTATATTTAGGGTTGCTGTAAAGAGCGAATACGGAGGGTCCAGTTGCATGTGGGGCTTCGTTAAGGCTCCCCTGGGGAGTCCAGTTGTACCCAAAGCCTTCCTTTGGGGGCACTTTTGGATGGGCGAATTAGGCTTTTAACGCATTTTCTGCGGCCCGAGTTTTCAGTCGACTGCCAGGCGGGCCAGGGCTATATTTAGGGTTGCTTGTAAACAGCGAACACGGGGGGTCCAGTTGCGTATGCGCCTGCATAAAGGCTCCCCTGGGGAGTTCAGTTGTACCCAAAGCCTTCCTTTGGGGGCACTTTTGGATGGTCGAATGGGGATTGTAGCACGTTTTCTGGGGCCCGATTTTTCAGTCGTCTGCCATGCGGGCCAGGGTTATATTTAGGGTTGCTGTGAAAGAGCGAATACTGAGGGTCCAGTTGCATGTGGGTCTGCATAAAGGCTCCCCTGGGGAGTTCAGTTGTACCCAAAGCCTTCCTTTGGGGGCACTTTTGGATGGTACAAGGGGAATCGCAATGCGTTTTCTGAGGCCCGCTTTTTCAGTCTTCTCCAATTACGCCGAGGGCTATATTTAGTCTTGCGGTGAAAGAGCGAACAGGGAGGGTCCAGTTGCATGTGGGGCTGCGTAAAGGCTCCCCTGGGGAGTTCACTTGTACCCAAAGCCTTCCTTTGGGGGCACTTCTGGATGGGTGAATGGGGCTTGAAACGGTTTTTCTGTGGCCCGAGTTTTCAGTTTTCTGCCATGCTGGCTAGTGTTATATTTAGGGTTGCTTGTAAACAGCGAACACGGGCGGTCCAGTTGCGTATGGGCCTGCATAAAGGCTCCCCTGGGGAGTTCAGTTGTACCCAAAGCCTTCCACTGGGGTGTGGTGGTTTTACTCAGGTGGGCAGCCAAGCTCCACCACAACCGCTCTCTCACTCCCCCTCTCCTCAGAAGGAGGGGGAGAAAATACAACACAGAGAACTCGAGGTTTGAGATGAGAAAGGTTTAATTAAAGGGAAAGGGAATGGGCAGGAGAAACAGATGCAAAAGAAACAATCAGTCCGCGCGGAAGCACAGAGAGAGAGAAAAATTATTCTCTACTTCCCATCAGCGAGCGGTGTTCGGCCACGTCCTGGGAAGCAGGGCCTCAAACGCGTAGTGGTTGTTCAGGAGGAACAGCCCCCTCCCCCACGAGAGCCCCCCCTTTTATTGCTGAGTGTGACATCAGGTGTTATGGAATATCCCTTTGGTTGGTTTAGGTCAGCTGCCCCGGCAATATCCCCTCCCCATCACTTGCCCACCCCCAGCCTGCTGGCTCTTGGGGGCTTAGGAGTCCTGATGCTGTGCCAGCACTACGCAGCAATAGACACAACACTGGAGTGATATCAGTGCTGTTCCAGCTACGAGTGCAGAGCACAGCACTGTGCAGGCTGCTGCAGGGAAAAGGTGACTCCAGCTCAGACAGACCCAACACATGGGGGCACTTTTGGAAGGTCGAATGAGGCTTGTAGCACGTTTTCTGGGGCCCGATTTTTCAGTAGTCTGCCAGGCGGGCCAGGGCTATATTTAGGGTAGCTGTGAAAGAGCGAATACGGAGGGTCCAGTTGCATGTGGGGCTGCGTTAAGGCTCCCCTGGGGAGTCCAGTTGTACCCAAAGCCTTCCTTTGGGGGCACTTTGGGATGGTCCAAGGGGAATCGCAATGCGTTTTCTGAGGCCCGCTTTTTCAGTCTTCTCCCATTGCGCCGAGGGCTATATATAGGCTTGCGGTGAAAGAGTGAACCCAGACGGTCCAGTTGCATGTGGGGCCGCATAAAGGTTCCCCTGGGGAGTTCAGTTGTACCCAAAGCCTTCCTTTGGGGGCACTTTTGGATGGGCGAATGGGGCTCGTAACACATTTTCTGTGGCCCGAGCTTTCAGTCGACTGCCAGGCGTGCTAGGGCTATATTTAGGGTTGCTGTGAAAGAGTGAACCCGGAGGGTCCAGTTGCGTATGGGCCTGCATAAAGGCTCCCCTGGGCAGTTCAGTTGTACCCAAAGCCTTCCTTTGGGGGCACTTCTGGATGGGCGAAAGGGGCTTGAAACGCTTTCTCTGGAGCCCGAGTTTTCAGTCTTCTGCCATGGTGGCTAGGGGTATATTTAGGGTTGCTCGTAAACAGTGAACAAGGAGGGTCCAGTTGCATGTGGGGCTGCGTAAAGGCTCCCCTGGGGAGTTCAGTTGTACCCAAAGCATTCCTCTGGGGGCACTTTTGGATGGGCGAATTAGGCTTTTCATGCTTTTTCTGTGGCCCGAGTTTTCAGTCGACTGCCAGGCGGGCCAGGGCTATATTTAGGGATGCTGTGAAAGAGCAAATACGGAGGGTCCAGTTGCATGTGGGGCTGCGTTAAGGCTCCCCTGGGGAGTCCAGTTGTACCCAAAGCCTTCCTTTGGGGGCACTTCTGGATGGGTGAATGGGGCTTGAAACGCATTTTCTGGAGCCCGAGTTTTCAGTCTTCTGCCATGGTGGCTAGGGGTATATTTAGGGTTGCTCGTAAAGAGTGAACAAGGAGGGTCCACTTGCATGTGGGGCTGCATAAAGGCTCCCCTGGGGAGTTCACTTGTACCCAAAGCCTTCCTCTGGGGGCACTTTTGGATGGGCGAAAGGGGCTTGAAACGCTTTTTCTGTGGCCCGAGTTTTCAGTCTTCTGCCATGCTGGCTAGGGTTATATTTAGGGTTGCTGTAAAGAGCGAACACGGAGGGTCCAGTTGCATGTGGGGCTGCGTAAAGGCTCCCCTGGGGAGTTCACTTGTACCCAAAGCCTTCCTCTGGGGGCACTTTTGGATGGGCGAATGGGGCTCGTAACACATTTTCTGTGGCTCGAACTTTCAGTCGACTGCCAGGCGTGCTAGGGCTATATTTAGGGTTGCTGTGAAAGAGTGAACCCGGAGGGTCCAGTTGCATGTGGGGCTGCATAAAGGCTCCCCTGGGGAGTTCACTTGTACCCAAAGCCTTCCTTTGGGGGCACTTCTGGATGGGTGAATGGGGCTTGAAACGCTTTTTCTGTGGCCCGAGTTTTCAGTCTTCTGCCATGCTGGCTAGGGTTATATTTAGGGTTGCTTGTAAACAGCGAACACGGGGGGCCCAGTTGAGTATGGGCCTGCATAAAGGCTCCCCTGGGGAGTTCACTTGTACCCAAAGCCTTCCTTTGGGGGCACTTTTGGATGGGCGAATGGGGCTCGTAACACATTTTCTGTGGCCCGAGCTTTCAGTCGACTGCCAGGCGTGCTAGGGCTATATTTAGGGTTGCTGTGAAAGAGTGAACCCGGAGGGTCCAGTTGCATGTGGGGCTGCATAAAGGCTCCCCTGGGGAGTTCAGTTGTACCCAAAGCCTTCCTTTGGGGGCACTTCTGGATGGGTGAATGGGGCTTGAAACGCATTTTCTTGAGCCCGAGTTTTCAGTCTTCTGCCATGGTGGCTAGGGGTATATTTAGGGTTGCTCATAAACAGTGAACAAGGAGGGTCCAGTTGCATGTGGGGCTGCATAAAGGCTCCCCTGGGGAGTTCAGTTGTACCCAAAGCCTTCCTTTGGGGGCACTTCTGGATGGGCGAAAGGGGCTTGAAACGCTTTTTCTGTGGCCCGAGTTTTCAGTCTTCTGCCATGCTGGCTAGGGTTATATTTAGGGTTGCTGTAAAGAGCGAACACGAAGGGTCCAGTTGCATGTGGGGCTGCGTAAAGGCTGCCCTGGGGAGTTCAGATGTACCCAAAGCCTTCCTTTGGGGGCACTTTTGGATGGGCGAATGGGGCTCGTAACACATTTTCTGTGTCCCGAGCTTTCAGTCGACTGCCAGGCGTGCTAGGGCTATATTTAGGCTTGCGGTGAAAGAGTGAACCCGGAGGGTCCAGTTGCATGTGGGGCTGCATAAAGGCTCCCCTGGGGAGTTCAGTTGTACCCAAAGCCTTCCTCTGGGGGCACCTTTGGATGGGCGAATTAGGCTTTTCATGCTTTTTCTGTGGCCCGAGATTTCAGTCGACTGCCAGGCGGGCCAGGGCTATATTTAGGGATGCTGTGAAAGAGCAAATACGGAGGGTCCAGTTGCATGTGGGGCTGCGTTAAGGCTCCCCTGGGGAGTCCAGTTGTACCCAAAGCCTTCCTTTGGGGGCACTTCTGGATGGGTGAATGGGGCTTGAAACGCATTTTCTGGAGCCCGAGTTTTCAGTCTTCTGCCATGGTGGCTAGGGGTATATTTAGGGTTGCTCGTAAAGAGTGAACAAGGAGGGTCCACTTGCATGTGGGGCTGCATAAAGGCTCCCCTGGGGAGTTCACTTGTACCCAAAGCCTTCCTCTGGGGGCACTTTTGGATGGGCGAAAGGGGCTTGAAACGCTTTTTCTGTGGCCCGAGTTTTCAGTCTTCTGCCATGCTGGCTAGGGTTATATTTAGGGTTGCTGTAAAGAGCGAACACGGAGGGTCCACTTGCATGTGGGGCTGCGTAAAGGCTCCCCTGGGGAGTTCAGTTGTACCCAAAGCCTTCCTCTGGGGGCACTTTTGGATGGGCGAATGGGGCTCGTAACACATTTTCTGTGGCTCGAACTTTCAGTCGACTGCCAGGCGTGCTAGGGCTATATTTAGGGTTGCTGTGAAAGAGTGAACCCGGAGGGTCCAGTTGCATGTGGGGCTGCATAAAGGCTCCCCTGGGGAGTTCACTTGTACCCAAAGCCTTCCTTTGGGGGCACTTCTGGATGGGTGAATGGGGCTTGAAACGCTTTTTCAGTGGCCCGAGTTTTCAGTCTTCTGCCATGCTGGCTAGGGTTATATTTAGGGTTGCTTGTAAACAGCGAACACGGGGGGCCCAGTTGAGTATGGGCCTGCATAAAGGCTCCCCTGGGGAGTTCAGATGTACCCAAAGCCTTCCTTTGGGGGCACTTTTGGATGGGCGAATGGGGCTCGTAACACATTTTCTGTGTCCCGAGCTTTCAGTCGACTGCCAGGCGTGCTAGGGCTATATTTAGGCTTGCGGTGAAAGAGTGAACCCGGAGGGTCCAGTTGCATGTGGGGCTGCATAAAGGCTCCCCTGGGGAGTTCAGTTGTACCCAAAGCCTTCCTTTGGGGTGTCCTGGTTTCAGTTAGCACAGAATTAATTTTCTTCCTAGTAGCTGGTGGAATGCTGTGTTTTGGCTTAGGATGAGAAGAGTGCTGATAACACCCCGATGCTTTAATTGTTGCAGAGCAGTGCTTATACTAAGCCAAGGACATCTCAGCCTTTTGCTCTGTCCTGCCAACGGGCAGGCTGGGGGTGCAGTAAGAGCTGGGAGGGGACAGACCCAGGACTGGTGACCCAAACTAGCCAAAGGGGTATTCCATACCATCTGACGTCATGCTAAACAATATATAGGGGTGGCTAGCTGGGGGGGAAGGGGCCGGACTGCTCGGGGTTAGGCTGGGCATCGGTCAGCGAGTGGTGAGCAATTGCATTGTGCATCACTTGTTTGTACATACTATTATTACTTTCCTATTATCATCATTGTATTATTATTGTTATTATTTTTATTATTATTTTGTTATTATTATTTTCCTGTCTTATTAAACTGTCTTTATCTCAACTCACGGGCTTCACTTTCCATTTCTCTCCCCCGTCCCGGAGAGGGAGGGGGGAGGGTGAGCGAACGGCTGCGTGGTGTTTAGCTGCCGGCCGGGTTAAACCACAACAGCCTTTTTGGCGCCCAACGTGGGGCCCGAAAGGTTGAGATAACGGCAGATCTGACCAGAGTGTGTTAAACTAAAATTGGTGTAAGGATTAGACCTGCTTAATAGTCACTTGTCATAATGCTGATTGCTTTAATCTCAACTTTGCTGCGCCTGTTTTCCAAATTGAGTATTATAGTACATTATTTTCCGTATTTACTCTCTGTCGTGTTGTTTATCCTCTCCGGGCCCTGGTTTCAGATCATTATGGTGCTGTGTGTTGTAGCAATGGCTTATGAGACGATGAAATATGTGGTCATGACTCTAACTTGTTATTTGTATTCAGTAACATCGTCAACTCTGTACTTTGGAAACTGTATCTTGGAAACTATTAGCAATTATACCTATTGTTTTTTTCCATTAAGGAGTCAATCTGTGGAGGGGAAAGGGGAGGATATTTTTCCTTACTTGCTTACTCTCCCTTTCTCCTTCACCACCCCTGTATCCTCCTGGGTCACTCTGCCTTCCTCCTTCACCACCCTCTTATCCCCTGAGCTTGTCACAATAGCTCTCCAAGATATTGAATATTTCTGGAATACTCAGAGTACCATAGTCTTGTTGTTCTGCCTCATGAATGCACTTCAGGTTCTGCTTAAAGTTAAACAACTACTTGGGAAGCTCTTCTGGAGATCTGCCCGGGGGCAGGATAGTTGTGGGTGGCAGGGAGTATGGGCGGATATGGGCAGGCATCTAGAGCAGTTGGCACCCCCAGTGTGTTGGAAATTCACCCCTGAACAATGGCAAAATCCTCAAAAACTGGCAGAATGCTTGAAAAAAAGGTGTCATGATTCTGGCAGTTCTAAAGTAACACAAATCATTGTAACGTGCTGGGGCCTGGCTCATGCCTATCGAGCTGCCATTGATACTGCTATCAACTTAGTGACAGACCCTGCGGCCACTCCAAGCCCTGTGACAGATCCAACGGCCACTGTGACCCCTACGGTGGACTCGGCAGCCGCTCCAGATCCGGTTCCTGCAGCCGCTCCAGATCCGGTTCCTGCAGCCGCCCCAGCTCCAGCTCCTGCAGCCGCCCCAGCTCCAGCTCCTGCAGCCGCTCCAGTTCCAGCTCCTGCAGCCGCTCCAGTCCCAGCTCCTGCAGCCGCTCCAGATCCGGTTCCTGCAGCCGCCCCAGCTCCAGCTCCTGCAGCCGCTCCAGTCCCAGCTCCTGCAGCCGCTCCAGTTCCAGCTCCTGCAGCCGCTCCAGTTCCAGCTCCTGCAGCCGCTCCAGTTCCAGCTCCTGCAGCCGCTCCAGTTCCAGCTCCTGCAGCCGCTCCAGTTCCAGCTCCTGCAGCCGCTCCAGCTCCAGCTCCTGCAGCCGCTCCAGTTCCAGCTCCTGCAGCCGCTCCAGCTCCAGCTCCTGCAGCCGCTCCAGCTCCAGTTCCTGCAGCCGCTCCAGTTTCAGCTCCGGCCGCTACTCCAGTCCCAGTTCCTGCAACTGCTCCAGCTCCAGCTCCTGTAGCCGCTCCAGCTCCAGCTCCTACTGCTGCTCCAGTCCCAGCTCCTGCAACTGCTCCAGCTCCAGCTCCAGCTCCTGCAGCCGCTCCAGCTCCAGCTCCTACTGCTGCTCCAGTCCCAGCTCCTGCAACTGCTCCAGCTCCAGCTCCAGCTCCTGTAGCCGCTACAGCTCTGGTTCCTGCAACTGCTCCAGCTCCTGCAGCCGCTCCAGCTCCTGTGGCCGTGTCAGAGAAACGAGCTGTAGCAGTGCAAGTTGACCCTGCAGAGGGTATTCCAATCCCTGTGGCAGACCCTGTAACAAAGTCAGAGAAACGAGCAGTAGCAGTGCAAGCTGCCCCTGTAGAGAAGGTGAAAATATGGTACAGAAATTCAAGTCGTTTAGAACGCAGAGAGTCTTCTGCCAATCCAGGTAAGGCTTCTGCCAAAACTAAGTATAGAGATGACGAAGATGATGACGACGCTGGGCCATCAAGGATTCAGGAGGAGGAAGATGAGGATGCCGAAAGAGCAACAGTAACTACGCGAAGCCTAAACGAGCGCGAGCTACGAGATGTGCGAAAAGATTTTGGTCGCTGTATAGGTGAGCAGCTTGTCACCTGGCTGCTCCGGTGCTGGGACTCTGGAGCCAATTGTGTGGAATTAGACGGCAGGGAAGCCAGACGGTTGGGATCCCTTGCTCGAGACGCCGGCATTGACAAAGCAATTGCAGATGGAGCACGACCCACCAGCCTCTGGAGGCGTCTCCTCTCAGCTGTGAGGGAAAGGTATCCCTTCAAGGAAGATATTTTATGTGTACCAGGCAAGTGGACCACTATGGAGAAGGGAATCCAGTACCTGAGGGAATTAGCCGTACGGGAAGTGATTTATGAGGATCCAGACCAGACACAAACATCCAAAGATCCAGATGAAGTCAAGTGTACACGACCCATGTGGCGGAAGTTTGTACGGAGTGCACCATCATCATATGCCAGCTCATTGGCAGTAATGGCCTGGAAAGAGGATGAGGAACCCACAGTGGATGAAGCGGCTAAACAACTCCGGCAGTACGAAGAAAGTCTCTCCTCTTCCTTACAGGCCTGCGTCTCAGCTGTGGAGAAACTGTCTGAAGAGGTCCACCAACTTAAAGAGAATCTATCTTCCCCCCAACCTGAACCAACCAGTGTCCAACGACCGAAAGAGAACACCTGGGAGAAACTTTCTGAAAAGTTTCACCAACTTGAGGAGAGATTATTCTCCTCCGCACCTGTACAAAGCAGTGTCTCAGCTATCAGGGGTAGGTGTTCATCCACACAAGGAAGACGATATAGTGGGTACTCACCCCGTGCCACCCTGTGGTTTTACTTACGAGACCATGGAGAGGACATGAGAAAATGGGATGGAAAATCTACCGCGACCCTAGAGGCACGGGTACGTGAGTTGCAAAAGAAAACAATCAGGAAAAAAGGATTCTCCGAAAAGTTTGCTGCTCCAACTTCCAGCAGACAATCCTTCAAACACAGAAACGAAGAAGATTCTGACCAGGATTAGGGGGGCCCTGCCTCCAGCCAGGGGGAGGAAAGGGACAATCGAGTTTATTGGACTGTGTGGATTCGATGGCCTGGCACATCACGCGCACAGAAGTATAAGGCTTTAGTAGACACTGGTGCACAATGTACTATAATGCCATCGAGCTATAAAGGACCAGAGCCCATCTATATTTGTGGAGTGACAGGAGGATCTCAGCAGTTGACTGTATTGGAGGCTGAAGTAAGTCTGACTGGGAATGAGTGGGAAAAGCACCGCATTGTGACTGGCCCGGATGCTCCATGTATCCTTGGCATAGACTATCTTAGAAGAGGATATTGCAAGGACCCAAAAGGGTTCCGGTGGGCTTTTGGTATAGCTGCCTTAGAGACAGAGGGCATTAAACAATTATCTACCTTGCCTGGTCTCTCAGAGGACCCCTCTGTTGTGGGGTTGCTGAGGGTCGAAGAACAGCAAGTGCCAATCGCTACCACAACTGTGCACCGGCGGCAATATCGCACTAACCGAGACTCCCTGATTCCCATCCATAAGCTAATTCGTCAATTGGAGAGCCAAGGAGTGATCAGCAAGACCCATTCACCTTTCAATAGCCCCATATGGCCAGTGCGAAAGTCTAATGGCGAGTGGAGACTAACAGTGGACTATCGTGGCCTGAACGAAGTCACGCCACCACTGAGTGCTGCAGTGCCGGACATGCTGGAACTTCAGTATGAACTTGAATCGAGGGCAGCCAAGTGGTACGCCACAATTGATATCGCTAATGCATTTTTCTCCATCCCTCTAGCAGCAGAGTGCAGGCCACAATTTGCCTTCACTTGGAGGGGAGTTCAATATACTTGGAATAGGCTGCCCCAGGGGTGGAAACACAGCCCTACCATTTGCCATGGGCTGATCCAGTCTGCGCTAGAGCAGGGGGAAGCTCCTGAACACCTGCAGTACATCGATGACATTATTGTGTGGGGTGACACAGCAGAGGAAGTTTTCGAGAAAGGGAAGAAAATAGTCCAAATCCTTCTGAAAGCCGGTTTTGCCATAAAACAGAATAAAGTCAAAGGACCTGCACGAGAGATCCAGTTTTTAGGAATAAAATGGCAAGATGGACGTCGTCAAATCCCAATGGATGTGATCAACAAAATAACAGCTATGTCTCCACCAACTAACAAAAAAGAAACACAGACTTTCCTAGGTGTTGTGGGGTTTTGGAGAATGCACATCCCAAATTACAGTCTGATTGTAAACCCGCTCTACCAAGTAACCCGTAAGAAGAATGAGTTTGAATGGGGCCCTGAACAACGACAAGCCTTTGAACAAATCAAGCAGGAAATAGTCCATGCAGTAGCCCTTGGGCCAGTTCGAACAGGACCAGATGTAAAAAATGTGCTCTACACTGCAGCCGGGGAGAACGGCCCCACCTGGAGCCTCTGGCAGAAAGAACCTGGGGAAACTCGAGGTCGGCCCCTGGGGTTTTGGAGTCGGGGATACAGAGGATCTGAGGCCCGCTATACTCCAACTGAAAAGGAGATATTGGCAGCATATGAAGGAGTTCGATCTGCTTCGGAGGTGGTCGGTACTGAAGCGCAACTCCTCCTAGCACCCCGATTGCCAGTACTAGGCTGGATGTTCAAGGGAAGGGTCCCCTCTACGCATCATGCAACTGATGCTACATGGAGCAAGTGGGTTGCATTGATTACTCAGCGGGCTCGAATAGGAAACCCCAGTCGCCCAGGAATATTGGAAGTGATCATGGACTGGCCAGAAGGCAAATACTTTGGGATATCATCAGAGGAGGAGGTGGGTCGTGCTGAAGAAGCCCCGCTGTACAACCAGTTGCCAGAGAATGAAAAGAAATATGCCCTGTTCACTGATGGGTCCTGTCGTATTGTGGGGAAGCATCGGAGATGGAAGGCTGCTGTATGGAGTCCTACGCGACGAGTTGCAGAAGCTGCTGAGGGAGAAGGTGAATCGAGTCAGTTTGCAGAAGTGAAAGCCATTCAGCTGGCTTTAGACATTGCTGAACGAGAAAAATGGCCAGTTCTCTATCTCTACACCGATTCATGGATGGTAGCAAATGCCCTGTGGGGATGGTTACAGCAATGGAAGCAAAACAACTGGCAGCGTAGGGGCAAACCCATCTGGGCTGCTGCATTGTGGCAAGATATTGCTGCTCGGGTAGAGAACCTGGCTGTGAAAGTACGCCACGTAGATGCTCATGTGCCCAAAAATCGGGCTACTGAAGAACATCAAAACAACCAGCAGGTGGATCAGGCTGCTAAGATTGAAGTAGCTCAGGTGGACTTGGATTGGCAGCATAAAGGTGAATTATTTATAGCCCGATGGGCCCATGACACCTCAGGCCATCAAGGTAGAGATGCAACATACAGATGGGCTCGTGATCGAGGGGTGGACTTGACCATGGACGCTATAGCACAGGTTATTCATGACTGTGAAACATGTGCTGCAATCAAGCAAGCCAAACGGTCAAAGCCTCTTTGGTATGGAGGACGATGGCTGAAATATAAATATGGAGAGGCCTGGCAGATTGATTACATCACACTCCCTCAAACTCGCAATGGCAAGCGCCACGTACTTACAATGGTGGAAGCAACCACCGGATGGCTGGAAACATATCCTGTGCCTCATGCCACCGCCCGGAACACCATCCTGGGCCTTGAAAAGCAAGTCCTATGGCGACATGGCACCCCAGAAAGAATAGAATCAGACAATGGGACTCACTTCCGAAACAACCTTATAGACACTTGGGCCAAAGAACATGGTATTGAATGGGTGTATCACATCCCCTATCATGCACCAGCCTCCGGGAAAGTTGAACGATACAATGGCCTGTTAAAGACTACCTTGAAAGCAATGGGCGCTGGGACGTTCAAAAACTGGGATACGCATTTAGCAAAGGCCACTTGGTTAGTCAATACTAGGGGATCTACCAACCGAGCTGGACCTGCCCAATCAAACCTGTTACGTACTGTAGATGGGGATAAAGTTCCTGTAGTGCATGTAAAAAATATGCTGGGTAAAACAGTCTGGGCTACTCCTGCCTCAGGAAAAGGCAAACCTATTCGTGGAATTGTTTTCGCTCAGGGACCTGGATACACTTGGTGGGTGATGCAAAAGAACGGAGAGGTCCGGTGTGTACCTCAAGGAGATTTAATACTGGGTGAGAATAGCCCATGAACTGAATTGTACCATGTTAAATAGTATATTATACTGTATGTTATCACTACCATGATTACTATAGGTGACTAATTAGAATGTATGGAAAAGAGTGTAACCTGAGCATGACATAAATGGTATGGAATAAGGGGTGGATAGATGTCCTGGTTTCAGTTAGCACAGAATTAATTTTCTTCCTAGTAGCTGGTGGAATGCTGTGTTTTGGCTTAGGATGAGAAGAGTGCTGATAACACCCCGATGCTTTAATTGTTGCAGAGCAGTGCTTATACTAAGCCAAGGACATCTCAGCCTTTTGCTCTGTCCTGCCAACGGGCAGGCTGGGGGTGCAGTAAGAGCTGGGAGGGGACAGACCCAGGACAGGTGACCCAAACTAGCCAAAGGGGTATTCCATACCATCTGACGTCATGCTAAACAATATATAGGGGTGGCTAGCTGGGGGGGAAGGGGCCGGACTGCTCGGGGTTAGGCTGGGCATCGGTCAGCGAGTGGTGAGCAATTGCATTGTGCATCACTTGTTTGTACATACTATTATTACTTTCCTATTATCATCATTGTATTATTATTGTTATTATTTTTATTATTATTTTGTTATTATTATTTTCCTGTCTTATTAAACTGTCTTTATCTCAACTCACGGGCTTCACTTTCCATTTCTCTCCCCCGTCCCGGAGAGGGAGGGGGGAGGGTGAGCGAACGGCTGCGTGGTGTTTAGCTGCCGGCCGGGTTAAACCACAACACTTCTGGATGGGTGAATGGGGCTTGAAACGCATTTTCTGGAGCCCCAGTTTTCAGTCTTCTGCCATGGTGGCTAGGGGTATATTTAGGGTTGCTCATAAACAGTGAACAAGGAGGGTCCAGTTGCATGTGGGGCTGCATAAAGGCTCCCCTGGGGAGTTCAGTTGTACCCAAAGCCTTCCTTTGGGGGCACTTCTGGATGGGCGAAAGGGGCTTGAAACGCTTTTTCTGTGGCCCGAGTTTTCAGTCTTCTGCCATGCTGGCTAGGGTTATATTTAGGGTTGCTGTAAAGAGCGAACACGAAGGGTCCAGTTGCATGTGGGGCTGCATAAAGGCTCCCCTGGGGAGTTCAGTTGTACCCAAAGCCTTCCTTTGGGGGCACTTTTGGATGGGCGAATGGGGCTCGTAACACATTTTCTGTGGCCCGAGTTTTCAGTCGACTGCCAGGCGTGCTAGGGCTATATTTAGGGTTGCTCGTAAACAGTGAAAATTGAGGGTCCAGTTGCATGTGGGGCTGCATAAAGGCTCCCCTGGGGAGTTCAGTTGTACCCAAAGCCTTCCTCTGGGGGCACTTTGTGATGGTCCAGGGGGAATCGCAATGCGTTTTCTGAGGCCCGCTTTTTCAGTCTTCTCCCATTGCGCCGAGGGCTATATTTAGGCTTGCGGTGAAAGAGTGAACCCGGAGGGTCCAGTTGCATGTGGGGCTGCATAAAGGCTCCCATGGGGAGTTCACTTGTACCCAAAGCCTTCCTTTGGGGGCACTTTTGGATGGGCGAATTAGGCTTTTAATGCATTTTCTGGGGCCCGAGTTTTCAGTCGACTGCCAGGCGGGCCAGGGTTATATTTAGGGTTGCTGTGAAAGAGCGAATACGGAGGGTCCAGTTGCATGTGGGGCTGCGTTAAGGCTCCCCTGGGGAGTCCAGTTGTACCCAAAGCCTTCCTTTGGGGGCACTTTGGGATGGTCCAAGGGGAATCGCAATGCGTTTTCTGAGGCCCGCTTTTTCAGTCTTCTCCCATTGTGCCGAGGGCTATATTTAGGCTTGCGGTGAAAGAGTTAACCCGGAGGGTCCAGTTGCATGTGGGGCTGCATAAAGGCTCCCCTGGGGAGTTCAGTTCTACGCAAAGCCTTCCTCTGGGGGCACTTCTGGATGGGCGAAAGGGGCTTGAAACGCTTTTTCTGTGGCCCGAGTTTTCAGTCTTCTGCCATGCTGGCTAGGGTTATATTTAGGGTTGCTGTAAAGAGCGAACACGGAGGGTCCAGTTGCATGTGGGGCTGCGTAAAGGCTCCCCTGGGGAGTTCAGTTGTACCCAAAGCCTTCCTTTGGGGGCACTTTTGGATGGGCGAATGGGGCTCGTAACACATTTTCTGTGGCTCGAACTTTCAGTCGACTACCAGGCGTGCTAGGGCTATATTTAGGGTTGCTGTGAAAGAGTGAACCCGGAGGGTCCAGTTGCATGTGGGGCTGCATAAAGGCTCCCCTGGGGAGTTCAGTTGTACCCAAAGCCTTCCTTTGGGGGCACTTCTGGATGGGTGAATGGGGCTTGAAACGCATTTTCTGGAGCCCGAGTTTTCAGTCTTCTGCCATGGTGGCTAGGGGTATATTTAGGGTTGCTTGTAAACAGTGAACAAGGAGGGTCCAGTTGCATGTCGGGCTGCATAAAGGCTCCCCTGGGGAGTTCAGTTGTACCCAAAGCCTTCCTTTGGGGGCACTTCTGGATGGGCGAAAGGGGCTTGAAACGCATTTACTGGAGCCCGAGTTTTCAGTCTTCTGCCATGCTGGCTAGGGGTATATTTAGGGTTGCTGTAAAGAGCGAACACGGAGGGTCCAGTTGCATGTGGGGCTGCGTAAAGGCTCCCCTGGGGAGTTCAGATTTACCCAAAGCCTTCCTCTGGGGGCACTTTTGGATGGGCGAATTAGGCTTTTAACGCATTTTCTGTGGCCCGAGTTTTCATTCGACTGCCAGGCGGGCCAGGGCTATATTAAGGGTTGCTTGTAAACAGCGAACACGGGGGGTCCAGTTGCGTATGGGCCTGCATAAAGGCTCCCCTGGGGAGTTCACTTGTACCCAAAGCCTTCCTTTGGGGGCACTTTTGGATGGGCGAATGGGGCTTGTAGCACGTTTTCTGGGGCCCGATTTTTCAGTCGTCTGCCATGCGGGCCAGGGTTATATTTAGGGTTGCTGTGAAAGAGCGAATACTGAGGGTCCAGTTGCATGTGGGTCTGCATAAAGGCTCCCCTGGGGAGTCCAGTTGTACCCAAAGCCTTCCTTTGGGGGCACTTTTGGATGGTCCAAGGGGAATCGCAATGCGTTTTCTGAGGCCCGCTTTTTCAGTCTTCTCCCATTGTGCCGAGGGCTCTATTTAGGCTTGCGGTGAAAGAGTGAACCCGGAGGGACCAGTTGCATGTGGGGCTGCCTAAAGGCTCCCCTGGGGAGTTCACTTGTACCCAAAGCCTTCCTTTGGGGGCACTTCTGGATGGGTGAATGGGGCTTGAAACGCATTTTCTGGAGCCCGAGTTTTCAGTCTTCTGCCATGGTGGCTAGGGGTATATTTAGGGTTGCTCGTAAAGAGTGAACAAGGAGGGTCCACTTGCATGTGGGGCTGCATAAAGGGTCCCCTGGGGAGTTCACTTGTACCCAAAGCCTTCCTCTGGGGGCACTTTTGGATGGGCAAAAGGGGCTTGAAACGCTTTTTCTGTGGCCCGAGTTTTCAGTCTTCTGCAATGCTGGCAAGGGTTATATTTAGGGTTGCTGTAAAGAGCGAACACGGAGGGTCCAGTTGCATGTGGGGCTGCGTAAAGGCTCCCCTGGGGAGTTCACTTGTACCCAAAGCCTTCCTCTGGGGGCACTTTTGGATGGGCGAATGGGGCTCGTAACACATTTTCTGTGGCTCGAACTTTCAGTCGACTGCCAGGCGTGCTAGGGCTATATTTAGGTTTGCTGTGAAAGAGTGAACCCGGAGGGTACAGTTGCAAGTGGGGCTGCGTTAAGGCTCCCCTGGGGAGTCCAGTTGTACCCAAAGCCTTCCTTTGGGGGCACTTTTGGATGGGCGAATGGGGCTTGTAGCATGTTATCTGGGGCCCGATTTTTCAGTCGTCTGCCATGCGGGCCAGTGTTATATTTAGGGTTGCTGTGAAAGAGCGAATACGGAGGGTCCAGTTGCATGTGGGGCTGCGTTAAGGCTCCCCTGGGGAGTTCAGTTGTACCCAAAGCCTTCCTTTGGGGGCACTTTTGGATGGTACAAGGGGAATCGCAATGCGTTTTCTGAGGCCCGCTTTTTCAGTCTTCTCCAATTGCGCCGAGGGCTATATTTAGTCTTGCGGTGAAAGAGTGAACCCGGAGGGTCCAGTTGCATGTGGGGCTGCATAAAGGCTCCCCTGGGGAGTTCAGTTCTACGCAAAGCCTTCCTTTGGGGGCACTTCTGGATGGGTGAATGGGGCTTGAAACGCTTTTTCTGTGGCCCGAGTTTTCAGTTTTCTGCCATGCTGGCTAGTGTTATATTTAGGGTTGCTTGTAAACAGCGAACACGGGCGGTCCAGTTGCGTATGGGCCTGCATAAAGGCTCCCCTGGGGAGTTCAGTTGTACCCAAAGCCTTCCTCTGGGGGCACTTTTGGAAGGTCGAATAAGGCTTGTAGCACGTTTTCTGGGGCCCGATTTTTCAGTAGTCTGCCAGGCGGGCCAGGGCTATATTTAGGGTTGCTGTGAAAGAGCGAATACGGAGGGTCCAGTTGCATGTGGGGCTGCATAAATGCTCCCCTGGGGAGTTCACTTGTACCCAAAGCCTTCCTTTGGGGGCACTTCTGGATGGGCGAAACGGGCTTGAAACGCTTTTTCTTTGGCCCGAGTTTTCAGTCTTCTGCCATGCTGGCTAGGGTTATATTTAGGGTTGCTGTAAAGAGCGAATACTGAGGGTCCAGTTGCATGTGGGGCTGCGTAAAGGCTCCCCTGGGGAGTTCACTTGTACCCAAAGCCTTCCTCTGGGGGCACTTTTGGATGGGCGAATTAGGCTTTTAATGCATTTTCTGGGGCCCGAGTTTTCAGTCGACTGCCAGGCGGGCCAGGGCTATATTTAGGGTTGCTGTGAAAGAGCGAATACGGAGGGTCCAGTTGCATGTGGGGCTGCGTTAAGGCTCCCCTGGGGAGTTCAGTTGTACCCAAAACCTTACTTTGGGGGCACTTTGGGATGGTCCAAGGGGAATCGCAATGCGTTTTCTGAGGCCCGCTTTTTCAGTCTTCTCCCATTGTGCCGAGGGCTATATTTAGGCTTGCGGTGAAAGAGTGAACCCGGAGGGTCCAGGTGCATGTGGGGCTGCATAAAGGCTCCCCTGGGGAGTTCAGTTGTACGCAAAGCCTTCCTTTGGGGGCACTTCTGGATGGGCGAAAGTGGCTTGAAACGCATTTTCTGTGGCCCGAGTTTTCAGTCTTCTGCCATGGTGGCTAGGGTTATATTTAGGGTTGCTGTAAAGAGCGAACACGGAGGGTCCAGTTGCATGTGGGGCTGCGTTAAGGCTCCCCTGGGGAGTCCAGTTGTACCCAAAGCCTTCCTTTGGGGGCACTTTTGGATGGTACAAGGGGAATCGCAATGCGTTTTCTGAGGCCCGCTTTTTCAGTCTTCTCCAATTGCGCCGAGGGCTATATTTAGTCTTGCGGTGAAAGAGTGAACCCGGAGGGTCCAGTTGCATGTGGGGCTGCATAAAGGCTCCCCTGGGGAGTTCAGTTGTACCCAAAGCCTTCCTTTGGGGGCACTTCTGGATGGGTGAATGGGGCTTGAAACGCATTTTCAGGAGCCCGAGCTTTCAGTCGACTGCCAGGCGTGCTAGGGCTATATTTAGGCTTGCGGTGAAAGAGTGAACCCGGAGGGTCCAGTTGCATGTGGGGCTGCATAAAGGCACCCCTTGGTAGTTCACTTGTACCCAAAGCCTTCCTTTGGGGGCACTTCTGGATGGGCGAAAGGGGCTTGAAACGCTTTTTCTTTGGCCCGAGTTTTCAGTCTTCTGCCATGCTGGCTAGGGTTATATTTAGGGTTGCTGTAAAGAGCGAATACGGAAGGTCCAGTTGCATGTGGGGCTGCGTTAAGGCTCCCCTGGGGAGTCCAGTTGTACCCAAAGCCTTCCTCTGGGGGCACTTTTGGATGGGCGAATTAGGCTTTTAATGCATTTTCTGGGGCCCGAGTTTTCAGTCGACTGCCAGGCGGGCCAGGGCTATATTTAGGGTTGCTGTGAAAGAGCGAATACGGAGGGTCCAGTTGCATGTGGGGCTGCGTTAAGGCTCCCCTGGGGAGTCCAGTTGTACCCAAAGCCTTCCTTTGGGGGCACTTTTGGATGGGCGAATGGGGCTTGTAGCACGTTTTCTGGGGCCCGATTTTTCAGTCGTCTGCCATGCGGGCCAGGGTTATATTTAGGGTTGCTGTGAAAGAGCGAATACTGAGGGTCCAGTTGCATGTGGGTCTGCATAAAGGCTCCCCTGGGGAGTTCAGTTGTACCCAAAGCCTTCCTTTGGGGGCACTTTTGGATGGTACAAGGGGAATCGCAATGCGTTTTCTGAGGCCCGCTTTTTCAGTCTTCTCCAATTGCGCCGAGGGCTATATTTAGTCTTGCGGTGAAAGAGTGAACCCGGAGGGTCCAGTTGCATGTGGGGCTGCATAAAGGCTCCCCTGGGGAGTTCACTTGTACCCAAAGCCTTCCTTTGGGGGCACTTCTGGATGGGTGAATGGGGCTTGAAACGGTTTTTCTGTGGCCCGAGTTTTCAGTTTTCTGCCATGCTGGCTATTGTTATATTTAGGGTTGCTTGTAAACAGCGAACACGGGCGGTCCAGTTGCGTATGGGCCTGCATAAAGGCTCCCCTGGGGAGTTCAGTTGTACCCAAAGCCTTCCTCTGGGGGCACTTTTGGAAGGTCGAATGAGGCTTGTAGCACGTTTTCTGGGGCCCGATTTTTCAGTAGTCTGCCAGGCGGGCCAGGGCTATATTTAGGGTTGCTGTGAAAGAGCGAATACGGAGGGTCCAGTTGCATGTGGGGCTGCATAAATGCTCCCCTGGGGAGTTCACTTGTACCCAAAGCCTTCCTTTGGGGGCACTTCTGGATGGGCGAAACGGGCTTGAAACTCTTTTTCTGTGGCCCGAGTTTTCAGTCTTCTGCCATGCTGGCTAGGGTTATATTTAGGGTTGCTGTAAAGAGCGAACACGGAGGGTCCAGTTGCATGTGGGGCTGCGTAAAGGCTCCCCTGGGGAGTTCAGATGTACCCAAAGCCTTCCTTTGGGGGCACTTTTGGATGGGTGAATGGGGCTTGAAACGCATTTTCTGGAGCCCGAGTTTTCAGTCTTCTGCCATGGTGGCTAGGGGTATATTTAGGGTTGCTCGTAAACAGTGAACAAGGAGGGTCCAGTTGCATGTGGGGCTGCATAAAGGCTCCCCTGGGGAGTTCAGTTGTACCCAAAGCCTTCCTTTGGGGGCACTTTTGGATGGTACAAGGGGAATCGCAATGCGTTTTCTGAGGCGCGCTTTTTCAGTCTTCTCCAATTGCGCCGAGGGCTATATTTAGTCTTGCGGTGAAAGAGTGAACCCGGAGGGTCCAGTTGCATGTGGGGCTGCATAAAGGCTCCCCTGGGGAGTTCACTTGTACCCAAAGCCTTCCTTTGGGGGCACTTCTGGATGGGCGAAACGGGCTTGAAACGCTTTTTCTTTGGCCCGAGTTTTCAGTCTTCTGCCATGCTGGCTAGGGTTATATTTAGGGTTGCTGTGAAAGAGTGAACCCGGAGGGTCCAGTTGCATGTGGGGCTGCATAAAGGCTCCCCTGGGGAGTTCAGTTCTACGCAAAGCCTTCCTTTGGGGGCACTTCTGGATGGGTGAATGGGGCTTGAAACGCATTTTCTGGAGCCCGAGTTTTCAGTCTTCTGCCATGGTGGCTAGGGGTATATTTAGGGTTGCTCGTAAACACTGAACAAGGAGGGTCCAGTTGCATGTGGGGCTGCATAAAGGCTCCCCTGGGGAGTTCAGTTGTACCCAGAGCCTTCCTTTGGGGGCACTTCTGGATGGGTGAATGGGGCTTGAAATGCATTTTATGGAGCCCGAGTTTTCAGTCTTCTGCCATGGTGGCTAGCGCTATATTCAGGGTTGCTCGTAAACAGTGAACAAGGAGGGTCCAGTTGCATGTGGGGCTGCGTAAAGGCTCCCCTGGGGAGTTCACTTGTACCCAAAGCCTTCCTCTGGGGGCACTTTTGGATGGGCGAATTAGGCTTTTAATGCATTTTCTGGGGCCCGAGTTTTCAGTCGACTGCCAGGCGGGCCAGGGCTATATTTAGGGTTGCTGTGAAAGAGCGAACCCGGAGGGTCCAGTTGCATGTGGGGCTGCGTTAAGGCTCCCCTGGGGAGTCCAGTTGTACCCAAAACCTTACTTTGGGGGCACTTTGGGATGGTCCAAGGGGAATCGCAATGCGTTTTCTGAGGCCCGCTTTTTCAGTCTTCTCCCATTGTGCCGAGGGCTATATTTAGGCTTGCGGTGAAAGAGTGAACCCGGAGGGTCCAGGTGCATGTGGGGCTGCATAAAGGCTCCCCTGGGGAGTTCACTTGTACCCAAAGCCTTCCTTTGGGGGCACTTCTGGATGGGTGAATGGGGCTTGAAACGCATTTTCTGTGGCCCGAGTTTTCAGTCTTCTGCCATGGTGGCTAGGGTTATATTTAGGGTTGCTGTAAAGAGCGAACACGGAGGGTCCAGTTGCATGTGGGGCTGCGTTAAGGCTCCCCTGGGGAGTCCAGTTGTACCCAAAGCCTTCCTTTGGGGGCACTTTTGGATGGTACAAGGGGAATCGCAATGCGTTTTCTGAGGCCCGCTTTTTCAGTCTTCTCCCATTGTGCCGAGAGCTATATTTAGGCTTGCGGTGAAAGAGTGAACCCGGAGGGTCCAGTTGCATGTGGGGCTGCATAAAGGCTCCCCTGGGGAGTTCAGTTCTACGCAAAGCCTTCCTTTGGGGGCACTTCTGAATGGGTGAATGGGGCTTGAAACGCATTTTCAGGAGCCCGAGCTTTCAGTCGACTGCCAGGCGTGCTAGGGCTATATTTAGGCTTGCGGTGAAAGAGTGAACCCGGAGGGTCCAGTTGCATGTGGGGCTGCATAAAGGCTCCCCTGGGGAGTTCACTTGTACCCAAAGCCTTCCTTTGGGGGCACTTCTGGATGGGCGAAAGGGGCTTGAAACGCTTTTTCTTTGGCCCGAGTTTTCAGTCTTCTGCCATGCTGGCTAGGGTTATATTTAGGGTTGCTGTAAAGAGCGAATACGGAGGGTCCACTTGCATGTGGGGCTGCGTTAAGGCTCCCCTGGGGAGTCCAGTTGTACCCAAAGCCTTCCTTTGGGGGCACTTTTGGATGGGCGAATTAGGCTTTTAACGCATTTTCTGGGGCCCGAGTTTTCAGTCGACTGCCAGGCGGGCCAGGGCTATATTTAGGGTTGCTTGTAAACAGCGAACACGGGGGGTCCAGTTGCGTATGGGCCTGCATAAAGGCTCCCCTGGGGAGTTCAGTTGTACCCAAAGCCTTCCTTTGGGGGCACTTTTGGATGGTCGAATGGGGCTTGTAGCACGTTTTCTGGGGCCCGATTTTTCAGTCGTCTGCCATGCGGGCCAGGGTTATATTTAGGGTTGCTGTGAAAGAGCGAATACTGAGGGTCCAGTTCATGTGGGTCTACATAAAGGCTCCCCTGGGGAGTTCAGTTGTACCCAAAGCCTTCCTTTGGGGGCACTTTTGGATGGTACAAGGGGAACCGCAATGCGTTTTCTGAGGCCCGCTTTTTCAGTCTTCTCCAATTACGCCGAGGGCTATATTTAGTCTTGCGGTGAAAGAGTGAACCCGGAGGGTCCAGTTGCATGTGGGGCTGCATAAAGGCTCCCCTGGGGATTTCACTTGTACCCAAAGCCTTCCTTTGGGGGCACTTCTGGATGGGTGAATGGGGCTTGAAACGCTTTTTCTGGAGCCCGAGTTTTCAGTTTTCTGCCATGCTGGCTAGTGTTATATTTAGGGTTGCTTGTAAACAGCGAACACGGGCGGTCCAGTTGCGTATGGGCCTGCATAAAGGCTCCCCTGGGGAGTTCAGTTGTACCCAAAGCCTTCCTCTGGGGGCACTTTTGGAAGGTCGAATGAGGCTTGTAGCACGTTTTCTGGGGCCCGATTTTTCAGTAGTCTGCCAGGCGGGCCAGGGCTATATTTAGGGTTGCTGTGAAAGAGCGAATACGGAGGGTCCAGTTGCATGTGGGGCTGCATAAATGCTCCCCTGGGGAGTTCACTTGTACCCAAAGCCTTCCTTTGGGGGCACTTCTGGATGGGCGAAACGGGCTTGAAACGCTTCTTCTGTGGCCCGAGTTTTCAGTCTTCTGCCATGCTGGCTAGGGTTATATTTAGGGTTGCTGTAAAGAGCGAACACGGAGGGTCCAGTTGCATGTGGGGCTGCGTAAAGGCTCCCCTGGGGAGTTCAGTTGTACCCAAAGCCTTCCTTTGGGGGCACTTCTGGATGGGTGAATGGGGCTTGAAACGCATTTTCTGGAGCCCGAGTTTTGAGTCTTCTGCCATGGTGGCTAGGGGTATATTTAGGGTTGCTGTAAAGAGCGAACACGGAGGGTCCAGTTGCATATGGGGCTGCGTAAAGGCTCCCCTGGGGAGTTCAGTTGTACCCAAAGCCTTCCTTTGGGGGCACTTCTGGATGGGTGAATGGGGCTTGAAACGCATTTTCTGGAGCCCGAGTTTTCAGTCTTCTGCCATGGTGGCTAGGGGTATATTTAGGGTTGCTCGTAAACAGTGAACAAGGAGGGTCCAGTTGCATGTGGGGCTGCGTTAAGGCTCCCCTGGGGAGTCCAGTTGTACCCAAAGCCTTCCTTTGGGGGCACTTTGGGATGGTCCAAGGGGAATCGCAATGCGTTTTCTGAGGCCCGCTTTTTCAGTCTTCTCCCATTGTGCCGAGAGCTATATTTAGGCTTGCGGTGAAAGAGTGAACCCAGAGGGTCCAGTTGCATGTGGGGCTGCATAAAGGCTCCCCTGGGGAGTTCAGTTCTACGCAAAGCCTTCCTTTGGGGGCACTTCTGGATGGGTGAATGGGGCTTGAAACGCATTTTCAGGAGCCCGAGCTTTCAGTCGACTGCCAGGCGTGCTAGGGCTATATTTAGGCTTGCGGTGAAAGAGTGAACCCGGAGGGTCCAGTTGCATGTGGGGCTGCATAAAGGCTCCCCTGGGGAGTTCACTTGTACCCAAAGCCTTCCTTTGGGGGCACTTCTGGATGGGCGAAAGGGGCTTGAAACGCTTTTTCTTTGGCCCGAGTTTTCAGTCTTCTGCCATGCTGGCTAGGGTTATATTTAGGGTTGCTGTAAAGAGCGAATACGGAGGGTCCAGTTGCATGTGGGGCTTCGTTAAGGCTCCCCTGGGGAGTCCAGTTGTACCCAAAGCCTTCCTTTGGGGGCACTTTTGGATGGGCGAATTAGGCTTTTAACGCATTTTCTGCGGCCCGAGTTTTCAGTCGACTGCCAGGCGGGCCAGGGCTATATTTAGGGTTGCTTGTAAACAGCGAACACGGGGGGTCCAGTTGCGTATGGGCCTGCATAAAGGCTCCCCTGGGGAGTTCAGTTGTACCCAAAGCCTTCCTTTGGGGGCACTTTTGGATGGTCGAATGGGGATTGTAGCACGTTTTCTGGGGCCCGATTTTTCAGTCGTCTGCCATGCGGGCCAGGGTTATATTTAGGGTTGCTGTGAAAGAGCGAATACTGAGGGTCCAGTTGCATGTGGGTCTGCATAAAGGCTCCCCTGGGGAGTTCAGTTGTACCCAAAGCCTTCCTTTGGGGGCACTTTTGGATGGTACAAGGGGAATCGCAATGCGTTTTCTGAGGCCCGCTTTTTCAGTCTTCTCCAATTACGCCGAGGGCTATATTTAGTCTTGCGGTGAAAGAGCGAACAGGGAGGGTCCAGTTGCATGTGGGGCTGCGTAAAGGCTCCCCTGGGGAGTTCACTTGTACCCAAAGCCTTCCTTTGGGGGCACTTCTGGATGGGTGAATGGGGCTTGAAACGGTTTTTCTGTGGCCCGAGTTTTCAGTTTTCTGCCATGCTGGCTAGTGTTATATTTAGGGTTGCTTGTAAACAGCGAACACGGGCGGTCCAGTTGCGTATGGGCCTGCATAAAGGCTCCCCTGGGGAGTTCAGTTGTACCCAAAGCCTTCCACTGGGGTGTGGTGGTTTTACTCAGGTGGGCAGCCAAGCTCCACCACAACCGCTCTCTCACTCCCCCTCTCCTCAGAAGGAGGGGGAGAAAATACAACACAGAGAACTCGAGGTTTGAGATGAGAAAGGTTTAATTAAAGGGAAAGGGAATGGGCAGGAGAAACAGATGCAAAAGAAACAATCAGTCCGCGCGGAAGCACAGAGAGAGAGAAAAATTATTCTCTACTTCCCATCAGCGAGCGGTGTTCGGCCACGTCCTGGGAAGCAGGGCCTCAAACGCGTAGTGGTTGTTCAGGAGGAACAGCCCCCTCCCCCACGAGAGCCCCCCCTTTTATTGCTGAGTGTGACATCAGGTGTTATGGAATATCCCTTTGGTTGGTTTAGGTCAGCTGCCCCGGCAATATCCCCTCCCCATCACTTGCCCACCCCCAGCCTGCTGGCTCTTGGGGGCTTAGGAGTCCTGATGCTGTGCCAGCACTACGCAGCAATAGACACAACACTGGAGTGATATCAGTGCTGTTCCAGCTACGAGTGCAGAGCACAGCACTGTGCAGGCTGCTGCAGGGAAAAGGTGACTCCAGCTCAGACAGACCCAACACATGGGGGCACTTTTGGAAGGTCGAATGAGGCTTGTAGCACGTTTTCTGGGGCCCGATTTTTCAGTAGTCTGCCAGGCGGGCCAGGGCTATATTTAGGGTTGCTGTGAAAGAGCGAATACGGAGGGTCCAGTTGCATGTGGGTCTGAATAAAGGCTCCCCTGGGGAGTTCAGTTGTACACAAAGCCTTCCTTTGGGGGCACTTCTGGATGGGCGAAACGGGCTTGAAACGCTTCTTCTGTGGCCCGAGTTTTCAGTCTTCTGCCATGCTGACTAGGGTTATATTTAGGGTTGCTGTAAAGAGCGAACAGGGAGGGTCCAGTTGCATGTGGGGCCGCATAAAGGTTCCCCTGGGGAGTTCAGTTGTACCCAAAGCCTTCCTTTGGGGGCACTTTTGGATGGGCGAATGGGGCTCGTAACACATTTTCTGTGGCCCGAGCTTTCAGTCGACTGCCAGGCGTGCTAGGGCTATATTTAGGGTTGCTGTGAAAGAGTGAACCCGGAGGGTCCAGTTGCGTATGGGCCTGCATAAAGGCTCCCCTGGGCAGTTCAGTTGTACCCAAAGCCTTCCTTTGGGGGCACTTCTGGATGGGCGAAAGGGGCTTGAAACGCTTTTTCTGGAGCCCGAGTTTTCAGTCTTCTGCCATGGTGGCTAGGGGTATATTTAGGGTTGCTCGTAAACAGTGAACAAGGAGGGTCCAGTTGCATGTGGGGCTGCGTAAAGGCTCCCCTGGGGAGTTCAGTTGTACCCAAAGCATTCCTCTGGGGGCACTTTTGGATGGGCGAATTAGGCTTTTAATGCATTTTCTGGGGCCCGAGTTTTCAGTCAACTGCCAGGCGGGCCAGGGCTATATTTAGGGTTGCTGTGAAAGAGCGAATACGGAGGGTCCAGTTGCATGTGGGGCTGCGTTAAGGCTCCCCTTTGGAGTCCATTGTACCCAAAACCTTACTTTGGGGGCACTTTGGGATGGTCCAAGGGGAATCGCAATGCGTTTTCTGAGGCCCGCTTTTTCAGTCTTCTCCCATTGTGCCGAGGGCTATATTTAGTCTTGCGGTGAAAGAGTGAACCCGGAGGGTCCAGGTGCATGTGGGGCTGCATAAAGGCTCCCCTGGGGAGTTCACTTGTACGCAAAGCCTTCCTTTGGGGGCACTTCTGGATGGGCGAAAGGGGCTTGAAACGCATTTTCTGGGGCCCGAGTTTTCAGTCGACTGCCAGGCGGGCCAGGGCTATATTTAGGGTTGCTGTGAAAGAGCGAATACTGAGGGTCCAGTTGCATGTGGGTCTGCATAAAGGCTCCCCTGGGGAGTTCAGTTGTACCCAAAGCCTTCCTTTGGGTGCACTTTTGGATGGTACAAGGGGAATCGCAATGCGTTTTCTGAGGCCCGCTTTTTCAGTCTTCTCCAATTGCGCCGAGGGCTATATTTAGTCTTGCGGTGAAAGAGTGAACCCGGAGGGTCCAGTTGCATGTGGGGCTGCATAAAGGCTCCCCTGGGGAGTTCACTTGTACCCAAAGCCTTCCTTTGGGGGCACTTCTGGATGGGTGAATGGGGCTTGAAACGCTTTTTCTGTGGCCCGAGTTTTCAGTTTTCTGCCATGCTGGCTAGTGTTATATTTAGGGTTGCTTGTAAACAGCGAACACGGGCGGTCCAGTTGCGTATGGGCCTGCATAAAGGCTCCCCTGGGGAGTTCAGTTGTACCCAAAGCCTTCCTCTGGGGGCACTTTTGGAAGGTCGAATGAGGCTTGTAACACGTTTTCTGGGGCCCAATTTTTCAGTAGTCTGCCAGGTGGGCCAGGGCTATATTTAGGGTTGCTGTGAAAGAGCGAATACGGAGGGTCCAGTTGCATGTGGGGCTGCATAAATGCTCCCCTGGGGAGTTCACTTGTACCCAAAGCCTTCCTTTGGGGGCACTTCTGGATGGGCGAAACGGGCTTGAAACGCTTTTTCTTTGGCCCGAGTTTTCAGTCTTCTGCCATGCTGGCTAGGGTTATATTTAGGGTTGCTGTGAAAGAGTGAACCCGGAGGGTCCAGTTGCATGTGGGGCTGCATAAAGGCTCCCCTGGGGAGTTCAGTTCTACGCAAAGCCTTCCTTTGGGGGCACTTCTGGATGGGTGAATGGGGCTTGAAACGCATTTTCTGGAGCCCGAGTTTTCAGTCTTCTGCCATGGTGGCTAGGGCTATATTCAGGGTTGCTCGTAAACAGTGAACAAGGAGGGTCCAGTTGCATGTGGGGCTGCGTAAAGGCTCCCCTGGGGAGTTCACTTGTACCCAAAGCCTTCCTCTGGGGGCACTTTTGGATGGGCGAATTAGGCTTTTAATGCATTTTCTGGGGCCCGAGTTTTCAGTCGACTGCCAGGCGGGCCAGGGCTATATTTAGGGTTGCTGTGAAAGAGCGAATACTGAGGGTCCAGTTGCATGTGGGGCTGCGTTAAGGCTCCCCTGGGGAGTCCAGTTGTACCCAAAACCTTACTTTGGGGGCACTTTGGGATGGTCCAAGGGGAATCGCAATGCGTTTTCTGAGGCCCGCTTTTTCAGTCTTCTCCCATTGTGCCGAGGGCTATATTTAGGCTTGCGGTGAAAGAGTGAACCCGGAGGGTCCAGGTGCATGTGGGGCTGCATAAAGGCTCCCCTGGGGAGTTCAGTTGTACGCAAAGCCTTCCTTTGGGGGCACTTCTGGATGGGCGAAAGGGGCTTGAAACGCATTTTCTGTGGCCCGAGTTTTCAGTCTTCTGCCATGGTGGCTAGGGTTATATTTAGGGTTGCTGTAAAGAGCGAACACGGAGGGTCCAGTTGCATGTGGGGCTGCGTTAAGGCTCCCCTGGGGAGTCCAGTTGTACCCAAAGCCTTCCTTTGGGGGCACTTTTGGATGGTCCAAGGGGAATAGCAATGCGTTTTCTGAGGCCCGCTTTTTCAGTCTTCTCCCATTGTGCCGAGAGCTATATTTAGGCTTGCGGTGAAAGAGTGAACCCGGAGGGTCCAGTTGCATGTGGGGCTGCATAAAGGCTCCCCTGGGGAGTTCACTTGTACCCAAAGCCTTCCTTTGGGGGCACTTCTGGATGGGTGAATGGGGCTTGAAACGCATTTTCAGGAGCCCGAGCTTTCAGTCGACTGCCAGGCGTGCTAAGGATATATTTAGGCTTGCGGTGAAAGAGTGAACCCGGAGGGTCCAGTTGCATGTGGGGCTGCATAAAGGCTCCCCTGGGGAGTTCACTTGTACCCAAAGCCTTCCTTTGGGGGCACTTCTGGATGGGTGAATGGGGCTTGAAACGCATTTTATGGAGCCCGAGTTTTCAGTCTTCTGCCATGGTGGCTAGGGGTATATTTAGGGTTGCTCGTAAACAGTGAACAAGGAGGGTCCAGTTGCATGTGGGGCTGCATAAAGGCTCCCCTGGGGAGTTCAGTTGTACCCAAAGCCTTCCTTTGGGGGCACTTCTGGATGCGTGAATGGGGCTTGAAACGCATTTTCTGGAGCCCGAGTTTTCAGTCTTCTGCCATGGTGGCTAGGGGTATATTTAGGGTTGCTCGTAAACAGTGAACAAGGAGGGTCCAGTTGCATGTGGGGCTGCATAAAGGCTCCCCTGGGGAGTTCACTTGTACCCAAAGCCTTCCTTTGGGAGCACTTCTGGATGGGTGAATGGGGCTTGAAACGCATTTTATGGAGCCCGAGTTTTCAGTCTTCTGCCATGGTGGCTAGGGCTATATTCAGGGTTGCTCGTAAACAGTGAACAAGGAGGGTCCAGTTCCATGTGGGGCTGCGTAAAGGCTCCCCTGGGGAGTTCACTTGTACCCAAAGCCTTCCTCTGGGGGCACTTTTGGATGGGCGAATTAGGCTTTTAATGCATTTTCTGGGGCCCGAGTTTTCAGTCGACTGCCAGGCGGGCCAGGGCTATATTTAGGGTTGCTGTGAAAGAGCGAATACGGAGGGTCCAGTTGCATGTGGGGCTGCGTTAAGGCTCCCCTGGGGAGTCCAGTTGTACCCAAAGCCTTCCTTTGGGGGCACTTTTGGATGGTACAAGGGGAATCGCAATGCGTTTTCTGAGGCCCGCTTTTTCAGTCTTCTCCAATTGCGCCGAGGGCTATATTTAGGCTTGCGGTGAAAGACTGAACCCGGAGGGTCCAGTTGCATGTGGGGCTGCATAAAGGCTCCCCTGGGGAGTTCAGTTGTACGCAAAGCCTTCCTTTGGGGGCACTTCTGGATGGGTGAATGGGGCTTGAAACGCATTTTCAGGAGCCCGAGCTTTCAGTCGACTGCCAGGCGTGCTAGGGCTATATTTAGGCTTGCGGTGAAAGAGTGAACCCGGAGGGTCCAGTTGCATGTGGGGCTGCATAAAGGCTCCCCTGGGGAGTTCACTTGTACCCAAAGCCTTCCTTTGGGGGCACTTCTGGATGGGCGAAAGGGGCTTGAAACGCTTTTTCTGTGGCCGGAGTTTTCAGTTTTCTGCCATGCTGGATAGGGTTATATTTAGGGTTGCTGTAAAGAGCGAATACGGAGGGTCCAGTTGCATGTGGGGCTGCGTTAAGGCTCCCCTGGGGAGTTCAGTTGTACGCAAAGCCTTCCTCTGGGGGCACTTTTGGATGGGCGAATTAGGCTTTGAATGCATTTTCTGGGGCCCGAGTTTTCAGTCGACTGCCAGGCGGGCCAGGGCTATATTTAGGGTTGCTGTGAAAGAGCGAATACGGAGGGTCCAGTTGCATGTGGGGCTGCGTTAAGGCTCCCCTGGGGAGTCCAGTTGTACCCAAAGCCTTCCTTTGGGGGCACTTTTGGATGGTACAAGGGGAATCGCAATGCGTTTTCTGAGGCCCGCTTTTTCAGTCTTCTCCCATTGTGCCGAGGGCTATATTTAGGCTTGCAGTGAAAGAGTGAACCCGGACGGTCCAGGTGCATGTGGGGCTGCATAAAGGCTCCCCTGGGGAGTTCACTTGTACCCAAAGCCTTCCTTTGGGGGCACTTTTGGATGGTTGAATGGGGCTTTAAACGCATTTTCTGGAGCCCGAATTTTCAGTCTTCTGCCATGCTGGCTAGGGGTATATTTAGGGTTGCTTGTAAACAGCGAACACGGGGGGTCCAGTTGCGTATGGGCCTGCATAAAGGCTCCCCTGCGGAGTTCACTTGTACCCAAAGCCTTCCTCTGGGGGCACTTTTGGATGGTCGAATGGGGCTTGTAGCACGTTTTCTGGGGCCCGATTTTTCAGTCGTCTGCCATGCGGGCCAGGGTTATATTTAGGGTTGCTGTAAAAGAGCGAATACGGAGGGTCCAGTTGCATGTGGGGCTGCATAAAGGCTCCCCTGGGGAGTTCACTTGTACCCACAGCCTTCCTTTGGGGGCACTTCTGGATGGGCGAAAGGGGCTTGAAACGCTTTTTCTGTGGCCCGAGTTTTCAGTCTTCTGCCATGCTGGCTAGGGTTATATTTAAGGTTGCTGTAAAGAGCGAACACGGAGGGTCCAGTTGCATGTGGGGCTGCGTAAAGGCTCCCCTGGGGAGTTCACTTGTACCCAAAGCCTTCCTCTGGGAGCACTTTTGGATGGGCGAATTAGGCTTTTAATGCATTTTCTGGGGCCCGAGTTTTCAGTCGACTGCCAGGCGGGCCAGGGCTATATTTAGGGTTGCTGTGAAAGAGCGAATATGGAGGGTCAATTTGCATGTGGGGCTGCGTTAAGGCTCCCCTGAGGAGTCCAGTTGTACCCAAAGCCTTCCTTTGGGGGGCACTTTTGCATGGTCCAAGGGGAATCGCAATGCGTTTTCTGAGGCCCGTTTTTCAGTCTTCTCCCATTGTGCCGAGGGCTATATTTAGGCTTGCGGTGAAAGAGTGAACCCGGAGGGTCCAGTTGCATGTGGGGCTGCATAAAGGCTCCCCTGGGGAGTTCACTTGTACCCAAAGCCTTCCTTTGGGGGCACTTCTGGATGGGTGAATGGGGCTTGAAACGCATTTTATGGAGCCCGAGTTTTCAGTCTTCTGCCATGGTGGCTAGCGCTATATTCAGGGTTGCTCGTAAACAGTGAACAAGGAGGGTCCAGTTGCATGTGGGGCTGCGTAAAGGCTCCCCTGGGGAGTTCACTTGTACCCAAAGCCTTCCTCTGGGGGCTCTTTTGGATGGGCGAATTAGGCTTTTAACGCATTTTCTGGGGCCCGAGTTTTCAGTCAACTGCCAGGCGGGCCAGGGCTATATTTAGGGTTGCTGTTAAAGAGCGAATATGGAGGGTCAATTTGCATGTGGGGCTGCATTAAGGCTCCCCTGGGGAGTCCAGTTGTACCCATAGCCTTCCTTTGGGGGCACTTTTGCATGGTCCAAGGGGAATCGCAATGCGTTTTCTGAGGCCCGCTTTTTCAGTCTTCTCCCATTGTGCCGAGGGCTATATTTAGGCTTGCGGTGAAAGAGTGAACCCGGAGGGTCCAGTTGCATGTGGGGCTGCATAAAGGCTCCCCTGGGGAGTTCAGTTGTACCCAAAGCCTTCCTTTGGGGGCACTTCTGGATGGGTGAATGGGGCTTGAAACGCATTTTCTGGAGCCCGACTTTTCAGTCTTCTGCCATGGTGGCTAGGGGTATATTTAGGGTTGCTCGTAAAGAGTGAACAAGGAGGGTCCAGTTGCATGTGGGGCTGCGTAAAGGCTCCCCTGGGGAGTTCACTTGTACGCAAAGCCTATCTCTGGGGGCTCCTTTGGATGGGCGAATTAGGCTTTTAACGCATTTTCTGGGGCCCGAGTTTTCAGTCGACTGCCAGGCGGGCCAGGGCTATATTTAGGGTTGCTGTGAAAGAGCAAATACGGAGGGTCCAGTTGCATGTGGGGCTGCGTTAAGGCTCCCCTGGGGAGTTCACTTGTACCCAAAGCCTTCCTTTGGGGGCACCTCTGGATGGGTGAAAGGGGCTTGAAACGCTTTTTCTGTGGCCCGAGTTTTCAGTTTTCTGCCATGCTGGCTAGTGTTATATTTAGGGTTGCTTGTAAACAGCGAACACGGGGGGTCCAGTTGCGTATGGGCCTGCATAAAGGCTCCCCTGGGGAGTTCACTTGTCCCCAAAGCCTTCCTTTGGGGGCACTTTTGGATGGTCGAATGGAGCTTGTAGCACGTTTTCTGGGGCCCCATTTTTCAGTCGACTGCCAGGCGGGCCAGGGCTATATTTAGGGTTGCTGTGAAAGAGTGAACCCGGAGGGTCCAGTTGCATGTGGGGCTGCATAAAGGCTCCCCTGGGGAGTTCACTTGTACCCAAAGCCTTCCTTTGGGGGCACATCTGGATGGGTGAAAGGGGCTTGAAACGCTTTTTCTGTGGCCCGAGTTTTCAGTTTTCTGCCATGCTGGCTAGTGTTATATTTAGGGTTGCTTGAAAACAAAGAACACGGGGGGTCCAGTTGCGTATGGGCCTGCATAAAGGCTCCCCTGGGGAGTTCAGTTCTACGCAAAGCCTTCCTTTGGGGGCACTTCTGGATGGGCGAAAGGGGCTTGAAACACTTTTTCTGTGGCCCGAGTTTTCAGTCTTCTGCCATGGTGGCTAGGCGTATATTTAGGGTTGCTGTAAAGAGCGAATACGGAGGGTCCAGTTGCATGTGGGGCTGCATAAAGGCTCCCCTGGGGAGTTCAGATGTACCCAAAGTCTTCCTTTGGGGGCACTTCTGGATGGGCGAAAGGGGCTTGAAACGCTTTTTCTGTGGTTCGAGTTTTCAGTCTTCTGCCATGCTGGCTAGGGTTATATTTAAGGTTGCTGTAAAGAGCGAACACGGAGGGTCCAGTTGCATGTGGGGCTGCGTAAAGGCTCCACTGGGGAGTTCACTTGTACCCAAAGCCTTCCTCTGGGGGCACTTTTGGATGGGCGAATTAGGTTTTTAATGCATTTTCTGGGGCCCGAGTTTTCAGTCGACTGCCAGGAGGGCCAGGACTATATTTAGGTTTGCTGTGAAAGAGCGAATATGGAGGGTCAATTTGCATGTGGGGCTGCGTTAAGGCTCCCCTGGGGAGTCCAGTTGTACCCAAACCTTCCTTTCGGGGCACTTTTGCATGGTCCAAGGGGAATCGCAATGCGTTTTCTGAGGCCCGCTTTTTCAGTCTTCTCCCATTGTGCCGAGGCCTATATTTAGGCTTGCGGTGAAAGAGTGAACCCGGAGGGTCCAGTTGCATGTGGGGCTGCATAAAGGCTCCCCTGGGGAGTTCAGTTGTACCCAAAGCCTTCCTTTGGGGGCACTTCTGGATGGGCGAATTAGGCTTTTACCTTATTTTCTGTGGCCCGAGTTTTCAGTCGACTGCCAGGCGGGCCAGGGCTATATTTAGGGTTGCTGTGGAAGAGCAAATAAGGAGGGTCCAGTTGCATGTGGGGCTGCGTTAAGGCTCCCCTGGGGAGTTCACTTGTACCCAAAGCCTTCCTTTGGGGGCACTTTTGAATGGTCGAATGGAGCTTGTAGCACGTTTTCTGGGGCCCGATTTTTCAGTCGTCTGCCATGCGGGCCAGGGTTATATTAAGGGTTGCTGTGAAAGAGCGAATACGGAGGGTCCAGTTGCATGTGGGGCTGCATAAAGGCTCCCCTGGGGAGTTCACTTGTACCCAAAGCCTTCCTTTGGGGGCACTTCTGGATGGGTGAAAGGGGCTTGAAACGCTTTTTCTGTGGCCCGAGTTTTCAGTCTTCTGCCATGCTGGATAGGGTTATATTTAAGGATGCTGTAAAGAGGGAACACGGAGGGTCCAGTTGCATGTGGGGCTGCGTAAAGGCTCCCCTGGGGAGTTCAGTTGTACCCAAAGCCTTCCTCTGGGGGCACTTTTGGATGGGCGAATGGAGCTTCTAGCACGTTTTCTGGGGCCCGATTTTTCAGTCGTCTGCCATGCGGGCCAGTGTTATATTAAGGGTTGCTGTGAAAGAGCGAATACGGAGGGTCCAGTTCCATGTGGGGCTGCATAAAGGCTCCCCTGGGGAGTTCAGTTGTACCTAAAGCCTTCCTCTGGGGGCACTTTTGGATGGGCGAATTAGGCTTTTAATGCATTTTCTGGGGCCCGAGTTTTCAGTCGACTGCCAGGCGGGCCAGGGCTATATTTAGGGTTGCTGTGAAGGAGCAAATATGGAGGGTCCAGTTGCATGTGGGGCTACATAAAGGCTCCCCTGGGGAGTTCACTTGTACCCAAAGCCTTCCTTTGGGGGCACTTCTGGATGGGTGAATGGGGCTTGAAACGCATTTTCTGGAGCCCGAGTTTTCAGTCTTCTGCCATGGTGGCTAGGGGTATATTTAGGGTTGCTCGTAAACAGTGAACAAGGAGGGTCCAGTTGCATGTGGGGCTGCGTAAAGGCTCCCCTGGGGAGTTCACTTGTACCCAAAGCCTTCCTCTGGGGGCACTTTTGGATGGCGAATTAGGCTTTTAACGTATTTTCTGGGGCCCGAGTTTTCAGTCGACTGCCAGGCGGGCCAGGTCTATATTTAGGCTTGCTGTGAAAGAGTGAACCCGGAGGGTCCAGTTGCATGTGGGGCTGCGTTAAGGCTCCCCTGGGGAGTTCAGTTGTACCCAAAGCCTTCCTCTGGGGGCACTTTTGGATGGGCGAATTAGGCTTTTAACGCATTTTCTGGGGCCCGAGTTTTCAGTCGACAGCCAGGCGGGCCAGGGCTATATTTAGGGTTGCTGTGAAAGAGCGAATACGGAGGGTCCAGTTGCATGTGGGGCTGCGTAAAGTCTCCCCTGGGGAGTTCACTTGTACCCAAAGCCTTCCTTTGGGGGCACTTGGGTTCTGTCTTGGGCGAATCGGGGAAGGAGATCCCAAGACACAGTGGTCCGGCCACGAGCTGCATGCTTAGCAGCCGTGTCGTGAAACAAGAAGCTGTCATCCTCTGGCTCGGGGGATGGTTGTCCCCGAGACCAAAGCTTCTGTCCTGTCCGGAGCGGCGGCCGTCCTTCCCGAACAGCCACGCTCCGGTCCCGGGCGATGTGTGTGCTAGCCGCACTAGGACCCGGTCGAACCTCTGTCGGCTCCGCTATTTCGATCGCAGGAAACGTGTATCCCTCAACGGGCTGCGTGGGTCCGGCTTCCCGAGCCCCTAGGCTCCGGTCCTGCGCGACGTGTGTGCTAGCCGCGCCGGGGTCCGGGTCCCGCCTTGGGCGGCTGGACGAAAGTGATCGCAAGACACGGGTGACCGGCCACAAGCGCTCTGGCACCCAGCCGTGTCGACAAGAGGAGGCTGTCGTTCAGCGGCTCGGAGTTACGCAGTGCCGGGGACCGGGGATTCAGACAGTCCAGAGCAGCAGGCGTCCGGATGTGGTCCCTGGGCTCCGGTCCTGGGTGACGTGTGTGCTAGCCGCGCCGGGGTCCGCGTCCCGCCTTGGGCGGCTGGACGAAAGTGAACGCAAGACACGGTTGTCCGGCCACAAGCGCTGTGGCTGCCAGCCTTGCCGCGAAGCAGGAGGCTGTCCTCCGCCGGCTCGGGGGCTGGCAGTCACGGGGACATGGGGATCTCTCTTCTCCTGAGCAGCCATCCGTCCCGAACTCCCACGCTCCGGTCCTGGCCAATGTGTGTGCTAGCCGCACTAGGACCCGGTCGAACCTCTGTCGGCTACGCTATTTCGATCGCAGGAAACGTGTGTCCCTCTACGGGCTATGTGGGTCCGGCTTCCCGAGCCCCTAGGCTCCGGTACTGCGCGACGTGTGTGCTAGCCGCACTGGGGTCCGGGTGGGACCTCGGTCGGCTCCGCTATTTTGATCGCAGGACACCAGTGTCCCACCACGGGCTGCGTCGGGCCGGCTTCCCGAGCCCTTTGGCTCCATCCTGGGTATCGTGTTTCCTCGCCGCACCGGGGTCCGGATCCCATTTCGGGCGCCTCGGGGAAGGAGATCCTACGACACGGTTGTCCGGCCACTAGCGCTGTGGCTGCCAGCCGTGTCGACAAGTGGAGGCTGTCGTTCAGCGGCTTGGAGTTACGCAGTGTCGGGGACCGGGGATTCAGACAGTCCAGAGCGGCAGGCGTCCAGATGTGGACCCTGGGCTTCGGTCCTGGGCGACGTGTGTGCTAGCCGCACTAGGACCCGGTCGAACCTCTGTCGGCTCCGCTATTTCGATCGCAGGAAACGTGTGTCCCTCTACGGGCTGCGTGGGTCCGGCTTCCCGAGCCCCTAGGCTCCCGACCTGCGCGACGTGTGTGCTAGCCGCACCGGGGTCCGGGTCCCGCCTAGGGCAGCTCGACGAAAGTGAACGCAAGACACGGTTGTCCGGCCACAAGCGCTGTGGCTGCCAGCCGTGTCGACAAGAGCAGGCTGTCGTTCAGCGGCTCGGAGATACGCCGTCCCGGGGACCGGGGATTCAGACAGTCCAGAGCGGCAGGCGTCCGGATGTGGTCCCTGGGCTCCGGTCCTGGGTGACGTGTGTGCTAGCCGCGCCGGGGTCCGGGTCCCGCCTTGGGCGGCTGGACGAAAGTGATCGCAAGACACGGGTGACCGGCCACAAGCGGTAGGGGGGCCAGCCCTGCCGCGAAGCAGGAGGCTTTCCTCCGCCGGCTCGGTGGCTGGCAATCACGGGGATATGGGGTTCTCTCCTCTCCTGAGCAGCAGCCGTCCGTCCCGAACACCCACGCTCCGGTTCTGGGCGATGTGTGTGCTAGCCGCACCGGGGTCCGGGTCCCGCCTTGGGCGGCTGGACGAAAGAGATCGCAAGACACGGGTGACCGGCCACAAGCGGTGGGGGGGCCAGCCCTGCCGCGAAGCAGGAGGCTTTCCTCCGCCGGCTCGGGGGCTGGCAATCACGGGGATATGGGGTTCTCTCCTCTCGTGAGCAGCAGCCGTCCGTCCCGAACACCCACGCTCCGGTCCTGGGCGACGTGTGTGCTAGCCGCACTAGGACCCGGTCGAACCTCTGTCGGCTCCGCTATTTCGATCGCCGGAAACGTGTGTCCCTCTACGGGCTGCGTGGGTCCGGCTTCCCGAGCCCCTAGGCTTCGGACCTGCTCGACGTGTGTGCTCGCCGCACCGGGGTCCGGGTCCCGCCTTGGGCAGCTCGACGAAAGTGAACGCAAGACACGGTTGTCCGGCCACAAGCGCGGTGGCTGCCAGCCGTGTCGACAAGAGCAGGCTGTCGTTCAGCGGCTCGGAGTTACGCCGTCCCGGGGAGCGGGGATTCAGACAGTCCAGAGCGGCAGGCGTCCGGATGTGGTCCCTGGGCTCCGGTCCTGGGTGACGTGTGTGCTAGCCGCACCGGGGTCCGGGTCCCGCCTTGGGCGGCTGGACGAAAGTGATCGCAAGACACGGGTGACCGGCCACAAGCGGTAGGGGGGCCAGCCCTGCCGCGAAGCAGGAGGCTTTCCTCCGCCGGCTCGGTGGCTGGCAATCACGGGGATATGGGGTTCTCTCCTCTCCTGAGCAGCAGCCGTCCGTCCCGAACACCCACGCTCCGGTCCTGGGCGACGTGTGTGCTAGCCGCACTAGGACCCGGTCGAACCTCTGTCGGCTCCGCTATTTCGATCGCAGGAAACGTGTGTCCCTCTACGGGCTGCGTGGGTCCGGCTTCCCGAGCCCCTAGGCTCCGGACCTGCGCGACGTGTGTGCTAGCCGCACCGGGGTCCGGGTCCCGCCTTGGGCAGCTCGACGAAAGTGAACGCAAGACACGGTTGTCCGGCCACAAGCGCTGTGGCTGCCAGCCTTGCCGCGAAGCAGGAGGCTGTCCTCCGCCGGCTCGGGGGCTGGCAGTCGCGGGGACATGGGGTTCTCTCCTCTCCGGAGCAGCAGCCGTTCGTCCCGAACACCCACGCTCCTATCCTGGGCGACTTGTGTGCTAGCCGCACTGGGGTCCGGGTGGGACCTCGGTCGGCTCCGCTATTTTGATCGCAGGACACCAGTGTCCCACCACGGGCTGCGTGGGTCCGGCTTCCCGAGCCCTTTGGCTCCATCCTGGGTGTCGTGTTTCCTCGCCGCACCGGGGTCCGGATCCCATTTCGGGCGCCTCGGGGAAGGAGATCCTACGACACGGTTGTCCGGCCACAAGCGCGGTGGCTGCCAGCCGTGTCGACAAGAGGAGGCTGTCGTTCAGCGGCTCGGAGTTACGCAGTGCCGGGGAGCGGGGATTCAGACAGTCCAGAGCGGCAGGCGTCCGGATGTGGTCCCTGGGCTCCGGTCCTGGGCGACGTGTGTGCTAGCTGCACGGGGGTCCGGCTTCTGTCTTGGGCGGCTCGGGAAACGAGATCCCACGACACAGAGGTCCGGCCACGAGCTGCATGCGTAGCAGCCGTGTCGTGAAACAGAAGGCTGTCATCCGCTGGTTCGGGGGCTGGCTGTCCCCGAGAAGAAAGCTTCTGTCCTGTCCGGAGCGGCGGCCGTCCTTCCCGAACAGCCACGCTCCGGTCCTGGGCGATGTGTGTGCTAGCCGCGCCGGGGTCCGGGTCCCGCCTTGGGCGGCTGGACGAAAGAGATCGCAAGACACGGGTGACCGGCCACAAGCGGTGTGGGTGCCAGCCCTGCCGCGAAGCAGGAGGCTGTCCTCCGCCGGCTCGGGGGCTGACAGTCGCGGGGACATGGGGTTCTCTCCTCTCGTGAGCAGCAGCCGTCCTTCCCGAACAGCCACGCTCCGGTCCTGGGCGACGTGTGTGCTAGCCGCACTAGGACCCGGTCGAACCTCTGTCGGCTCCGCTATTTCGATCGCAGGAAACGTGTGTCCCTCTACGTGCTGCGTGGGTCCGGCTTCCCGAGCACCTAGGCTCCGGACCTGCGCGACGTGTGTGCTAGCCGCACCGTGGTCCGGGTCCCGCCTTGGGCAGCTCGACGAAAGTGAACGCAAGACACGGTTGTCCGGCCACAAGCGCTGTGGCTGCCAGCCGTGTCGACAAGAGCAGGCTGTAGTTCAGCGGCTCGGAGATACGCCGTCCCGGGGAGCGGGGATTCAGACAGTCCAGAGCGGCAGGAGTCCGGATGTGGTCCCTGGGCTCCGGTCCTGGGTGACGTGTGTGCTAGCCGCGCCGGGGTCCGCGTCCCGCCTTGGGCGGCTGGACGAAAGTGATCGCAAGACACGGTTGTCCGGCCACAAACGCTCTGGCTGCCAGCCTTGCCGCGAAGCAGGAGGCTTTCCTCCGCCGGCTCGGGGGCTGGCAATCACGGGGATATGGGGTTCTCTCCTCTCCTGAGCAGCAGCCGTCCGTCCCGAACACCCACGCTCCGGTTCTGGGCGATGTGTGTGCTAGCCGCACCGGGGTCCGGGTCCCGCCTTGGGCGGCTGGACGAAAGAGATCGCAAGACACGGGTGACCGGCCACAAGCGGTAGGGGGGCCAGCCCTGCCGCGAAGCAGGAGGCTTTCCTCCGCCGGCTCGGTGGCTGGCAATCACGGGGATATGGGGTTCTCTCCTCTCCTGAGCAGCAGCCGTCCGTCCCGAACACCCACGCTCCGGTCCTGGGCGACGTGTGTGCTAGCCGCACTAGGACCCGGTCGAACCTCTGTCGGCTCCGCTATTTCGATCGCAGGAAACGTGTGTCCCTCTACGGGCTGCGTGGGTCCGGCTTCCCGAGCCCCTAGGCTCCGGACCTGCGCGACGTGTGTGCTAGCCGCACCGGGGTCCGGGTCCCGCCTTGGGCAGCTCGACGAAAGTGAACGCAAGACACGGTTGTCCGGCCACAAGCGCTGTGGCTGCCAGCCTTGCCGCGAAGCAGGAGGCTGTCCTCCGCCGGCTCGGGGGCTGGCAGTCGCGGGGACATGGGGTTCTCTCCTCTCCGGAGCAGCAGCCGTTCGTCCCGAACACCCACGCTCCTATCCTGGGCGACTTGTGTGCTAGCCGCACTGGGGTCCGGGTGGGACCTCGGTCGGCTCCGCTATTTTGATCGCAGGACACCAGTGTCCCACCACGGGCTGCGTGGGTCCGGCTTCCCGAGCCCTTTGGCTCCATCCTGGGTGTCGTGTTTCCTCGCCGCACCGGGGTCCGGATCCCATTTCGGGCGCCTCGGGGAAGGAGATCCTACGACACGGTTGTCCGGCCACAAGCGCGGTGGCTGCCAGCCGTGTCGACAAGAGGAGGCTGTCGTTCAGCGGCTCGGAGTTACGCAGTGCCGGGGAGCGGGGATTCAGACAGTCCAGAGCGGCAGGCGTCCGGATGTGGTCCCTGGGCTCCGGTCCTGGGCGACGTGTGTGCTAGCTGCACGGGGGTCCGGCTTCTGTCTTGGGCGGCTCGGGAAACGAGATCCCACGACACAGAGGTCCGGCCACGAGCTGCATGCGTAGCAGCCGTGTCGTGAAACAGAAGGCTGTCATCCGCTGGTTCGGGGGCTGGCTGTCCCCGAGAAGAAAGCTTCTGTCCTGTCCGGAGCGGCGGCCGTCCTTCCCGAACAGCCACGCTCCGGTCCTGGGCGATGTGTGTACTAGCCGCGCCGGGGTCCGGGTCCCGCCTTGGGCGGCTGGACGAAAGAGATCGCAAGACACGGGTGACCGGCCACAAGCGGTGTGGGTGCCAGCCCTGCCGCGAAGCAGGAGGCTGTCCTCCGCCGGCTCGGGGGCTGACAGTCGCGGGGACATGGGGTTCTCTCCTCTCGTGAGCAGCAGCCGTCCTTCCCGAACAGCCACGCTCCGGTCCTGGGCGACGTGTGTGCTAGCCGCACTAGGACCCGGTCGAACCTCTGTCGGCTCCGCTATTTCGATCGCAGGAAACGTGTGTCCCTCTACGGGCTGCGTGGGTCCGGCTTCCCGAGCACCTAGGCTCCGGACCTGCGCGACGTGTGTGCTAGCCGCACCGTGGTCCGGGTCCCGCCTTGGGCAGCTCGACGAAAGTGAACGCAAGACACGGTTGTCCGGCCACAAGCGCTGTGGCTGCCAGCCGTGTCGACAAGAGCAGGCTGTCGTTCAGCGGCTCGGAGTTACGCCGTCCCGGGGAGCGGGGATTCAGACAGTCCAGAGCGGCAGGCGTCCGGATGTGGTCCCTGGGCTCCGGTCCTGGGTGACGTGTGTGCTAGCCGCGCCGGGGTCCGCGTCCCGCCTTGGGCGGCTGGACGAAAGTGATCGCAAGACACGGTTGTCCGGCCACAAAAGCTCTGGCTGCCAGCCTTGCCGCGAAGCAGGAGGCTTTCCTCCGCCGGCTCGGGGGCTGGCAATCACGGGGATATGGGGTTCTCTCCTCTCCTGAGCAGCAGCCGTCCGTCCCGAACACCCACGCTCCGGTTCTGGGCGATGTGTGTGCTAGCCGCACCGGGGTCCGGGTCCCGCCTTGGGCGGCTGGACGAAAGAGATCGCAAGACACGGGTGACCGGCCACAAGCGGTGGGGGGGCCAGCCCTGCCGCGAAGCAGGAGGCTTTCCTCCGCCGGCTCGGGGGCTGGCAATCACGGGGATATGGGGTTCTCTCCTCTCCTGAGCAGCAGCCGTCCGTCCCGAACACCCACGCTCCGGTCCTGGGCGACGTGTGTGCTAGCCGCACTAGGACCCGGTCGAACCTCTGTCGGCTCCGCTATTTCGATCGCCGGAAACGTGTGTCCCTCTACGGGCTGCGTGGGTCCGGCTTCCCGAGCCCCTAGGCTTCGGACCTGCTCGACGTGTGTGCTCGCCGCACCGGGGTCCGGGTCCCGCCTTGGGCAGCTCGACGAAAGTGAACGCAAGACACGGTTGTCCGGCCACAAGCGCGGTGGCTGCCAGCCGTGTCGACAAGAGCAGGCTGTCGTTCAGCGGCTCAGAGTTACGCCGTCCCGGGGAGCGGGGATTCAGACAGTCCAGAGGGGCAGGCGTCCGGATGTGGTCCCTGGGCTCCGGTCCTGGGTGACGTGTGTGCTAGCCGCACCGGGGTCCGGGTCCCGCCTTGGGCGGCTGGACGAAAGAGATCGCAAGACACGGGTGACCGGCCACAAGCGGTGGGGGGGCCAGCCCTGCCGCGAAGCAGGAGGCTTTCCTCCGCCGGCTCGGGGGCTGGCAATCACGGGGATATGGGGTTCTCTCCTCTCCTGAGCAGCAGCCGTCCGTCCCGAACACCCACGCTCCGGTCCTGGGCGACGTGTGTGCTAGCCGCACTAGGACCCGGTCGAACCTCTGTCGCCTCCGCTATTTCGATCGCAGGAAACGTGTGTCCCTCTACGGGCTGCGTGGGTCCGGCTTCCCGAGCCCCTAGGCTCCGGACCTGCGCGACGTGTGTGCTAGCCGCACCGGGGTCCGGGTCCCGCCTTGGGCAGCTCGACGAAAGTGAACGCAAGACACGGTTGTCCGGCCACAAGCGCTGTGGCTGCCAGCCTTGCCGCGAAGCAGGAGGCTGTCCTCCGCCGGCTCGGGGGCTGGCAGTCGCGGGGACATGGGGTTCTCTCCTCTCCTGAGCAGCAGCCGTCCGTCCCGAACACCCACGCTCCTATCCTGGGCGATCTGTGTGCTAGCCGCACTGGGGTCCGGGTGGGACCTCGGTCGGCTCCGCTATTTTGATCGCAGGACACCAGTGTCCCACCACGGGCTGCGTGGGTCCGGCTTCCCGAGCCCTTTGGCTCCATCCTGGGTGTCGTGTTTCCTCGCCGCACCGGAGTCCGGATCCCATTTCGGGCGCCTCGGGGAAGGAGATCCTACGACACGGTTGTCCGGCCACAAGCGCGGTGGCTGCCAGCCGTGTCGACAAGAGGAGGCTGTCGTTCAGCGGCTCGGAGTTACGCAGTGCCGGGGAGCGGGGATTCAGACAGTCCAGAGCGGCAGGCGTCCGGATGTGGTCCCTGGGCTCCGGTCCTGGGCGACGTGTGTGCTAGCTGCACGGGGGTCCGGCTTCTGTCTTGGGCGGCTCGGGGAACGAGATCCCACGACACAGAGGTCCGGCCACGAGCTGCATGCGTAGCAGCCGTGTCGTGAAACAGAAGGCTGTCATCCGCTGGTTCGGGGGCTGGCTGTCCCCGAGAAGAAAGCTTCTGTCCTGTCCGGAGCGGCGGCCGTCCTTCCCGAACAGCCACGCTCCGGTCCTGGGCGATGTGTGTACTAGCCGCGCCGGGGTCCGGGTCCCGCCTTGGGCGGCTGGACGAAAGAGATCGCAAGACACGGGTGACCGGCCACAAGCGGTGTGGGTGCCAGCCCTGCCGCGAAGCAGGAGGCTGTCCTCCGCCGGCTCGGGGGCTGACAGTCGCGGGGACATGGGGTTCTCTCCTCTCGTGAGCAGCAGCCGTCCTTCCCGAACAGCCACGCTCCGGTCCTGGGCGACGTGTGTGCTAGCCGCACTAGGACCCGGTCTAACCTCTGTCGGCTCCGCTATTTCGATCGCAGGAAACGTGTGTCCCTCTACGTGCTGCGTGGGTCCGGCTTCCCGAGCACCTAGGCTCCGGACCTGCGCGACGTGTGTGCTAGCCGCACCGTGGTCCGGGTCCCGCCTTGGGCAGCTCGACGAAAGTGAACGCAAGACACGGTTGTCCGGCCACAAGCGCGGTGGCTGCCAGCCGTGTCGACAAGAGCAGGCTGTAGTTCAGCGGCTCGGAGTTACGCCGTCCCGGGGAGCGGGGATTCAGACAGTCCAGAGCGGCAGGAGTCCGGATGTGGTCCCTGGGCTCCGGTCCTGGGTGACGTGTGTGCTAGCCGCGCCGGGGTCCGCGTCCCGCCTTGGGCGGCTGGACGAAAGTGATCGCAAGACACGGTTGTCCGGCCACAAACGCTCTGGCTGCCAGCCTTGCCGCGAAGCAGGAGGCTTTCCTCCGCCGGCTCGGGGGCTGGCAGTCGCGGGGACATGGGGTTCTCTCCTCTCCTGAGCAGCAGCCGTCCGTCCCGAACACCCACGCTCCTATCCTGGGCGATCTGTGTGCTAGCCGCACTGGGGTCCGGGTGGGACCTCGGTCGGCTCCGCTATTTTGATCGCAGGACACCAGTGTCCCACCACGGGCTGCGTGGGTCCGGCTTCCCGAGCCCTTTGGCTCCATCCTGGGTGTCGTGTTTCCTCGCCGCACCGGGGTCCGGATCCCATTTCGGGCGCCTCGGGGAAGGAGATCCTACGACACGGTTGTCCGGCCACAAGCGCGGTGGCTGCCAGCCGTGTCGACAAGAGGAGGCTGTCGTTCAGCGGCTCGGAGTTACGCAGTGCCGGGGAGCGGGGATTCAGACAGTCCAGAGCGGCAGGCGTCCGGATGTGGTCCCTGGGCTCCGGTCCTGGGCGACGTGTGTGCTAGCTGCACGGGGGTCCGGCTTCTGTCTTGGGCGGCTCGGGGAACGAGATCCCACGACACAGAGGTCCGGCCACGAGCTGCATGCGTAGCAGCCGTGTCGTGAAACAGAAGGCTGTCATCCGCTGGTTCGGGGGCTGGCTGTCCCCGAGAAGAAAGCTTCTGTCCTGTCCGGAGCGGCGGCCGTCCTTCCCGAACAGCCACGCTCCGGTCCTGGGCGATGTGTGTACTAGCCGCGCCGGGGTCCGGGTCCCGCCTTGGGCGGCTGGACGAAAGAGATCGCAAGACACGGGTGACCGGCCACAAGCGGTGTGGGTGCCAGCCCTGCCGCGAAGCAGGAGGCTGTCCTCCGCCGGCTCGGGGGCTGACAGTCGCGGGGACATGGGGTTCTCTCCTCTCGTGAGCAGCAGCCGTCCTTCCCGAACAGCCACGCTCCGGTCCTGGGCGACGTGTGTGCTAGCCGCACTAGGACCCGGTCGAACCTCTGTCGGCTCCGCTATTTCGATCGCAGGAAACGTGTGTCCCTCTACGTGCTGCGTGGGTCCGGCTTCCCGAGCACCTAGGCTCCGGACCTGCGCGACGTGTGTGCTAGCCGCACCGTGGTCCGGGTCCCGCCTTGGGCAGCTCGACGAAAGTGAACGCAAGACACGGTTGTCCGGCCACAAGCGCGGTGGCTGCCAGCCGTGTCGACAAGAGCAGGCTGTCGTTCAGCGGCTCGGAGTTACGCCGTCCCGGGGAGCGGGGATTCAGACAGTCCAGAGCGGCAGGCGTCCGGATGTGGTCCCTGGGCTCCGGTCCTGGGTGACGTGTGTGCTAGCCGCACCGGGGTCCGGGTCCCGCCTTGGGCGGCTGGACGAAAGTGATCGCAAGACACGGGTGACCGGCCACAAGCGGTAGGGGGGCCAGCCCTGCCGCGAAGCAGGAGGCTTTCCTCCGCCGGCTCGGTGGCTGGCAATCACGGGGATATGGGGTTCTCTCCTCTCCTGAGCAGCAGCCGTCCGTCCCGAACACCCACGCTCCGGTCCTGGGCGACGTGTGTGCTAGCCGCACTAGGACCCGGTCGAACCTCTGTCGGCTCCGCTATTTCGATCGCAGGAAACGTGTGTCCCTCTACGGGCTGCGTGGGTCCGGCTTCCCGAGCCCCTAGGCTCCGGACCTGCGCGACGTGTGTGCTAGCCGCACCGGGGTCCGGGTCCCGCCTTGGGCAGCTCGACGAAAGTGAACGCAAGACACGGTTGTCCGGCCACAAGCGCTGTGGCTGCCAGCCTTGCCGCGAAGCAGGAGGCTGTCCTCCGCCGGCTCGGGGGCTGGCAGTCGCGGGGACATGGGGTTCTCTCCTCTCCGGAGCAGCAGCCGTTCGTCCCGAACACCCACGCTCCTATCCTGGGCGACTTGTGTGCTAGCCGCACTGGGGTCCGGGTGGGACCTCGGTCGGCTCCGCTATTTTGATCGCAGGACACCAGTGTCCCACCACGGGCTGCGTGGGTCCGGCTTCCCGAGCCCTTTGGCTCCATCCTGGGTGTCGTGTTTCCTCGCCGCACCGGGGTCCGGATCCCATTTCGGGCGCCTCGGGGAAGGAGATCCTACGACACGGTTGTCCGGCCACAAGCGCGGTGGCTGCCAGCCGTGTCGACAAGAGGAGGCTGTCGTTCAGCGGCTCGGAGTTACGCAGTGCCGGGGACCGGGGATTCAGACAGTCCAGAGCGGCAGGCGTCCGGATGTGGTCCCTGGGCTCCGGTCCTGGGCGACGTGTGTGCTAGCTGCACGGGGGTCCGGCTTCTGTCTTGGGCGGCTCGGGAAACGAGATCCCACGACACAGAGGTCCGGCCACGAGCTGCATGCGTAGCAGCCGTGTCGTGAAACAGAAGGCTGTCATCCGCTGGTTCGGGGGCTGGCTGTCCCCGAGAAGAAAGCTTCTGTCCTGTCCGGAGCGGCGGCCGTCCTTCCCGAACAGCCACGCTCCGGTCCTGGGCGATGTGTGTACTAGCCGCGCCGGGGTCCGGGTCCCGCCTTGGGCGGCTGGACGAAAGAGATCGCAAGACACGGGTGACCGGCCACAAGCGGTGTGGGTGCCAGCCCTGCCGCGAAGCAGGAGGCTGTCCTCCGCCGGCTCGGGGGCTGACAGTCGCGGGGACATGGGGTTCTCTCCTCTCGTGAGCAGCAGCCGTCCTTCCCGAACAGCCACGCTCCGGTCCTGGGCGACGTGTGTGCTAGCCGCACTAGGACCCGGTCGAACCTCTGTCGGCTCCGCTATTTCGATCGCAGGAAACGTGTGTCCCTCTACGGGCTGCGTGGGTCCGGCTTCCCGAGCACCTAGGCTCCGGACCTGCGCGACGTGTGTGCTAGCCGCACCGTGGTCCGGGTCCCGCCTTGGGCAGCTCGACGAAAGTGAACGCAAGACACGGTTGTCCGGCCACAAGCGCTGTGGCTGCCAGCCGTGTCGACAAGAGCAGGCTGTCGTTCAGCGGCTCGGAGTTACGCCGTCCCGGGGAGCGGGGATTCAGACAGTCCAGAGCGGCAGGCGTCCGGATGTGGTCCCTGGGCTCCGGTCCTGGGTGACGTGTGTGCTAGCCGCGCCGGGGTCCGCGTCCCGCCTTGGGCGGCTGGACGAAAGTGATCGCAAGACACGGTTGTCCGGCCACAAAAGCTCTGGCTGCCAGCCTTGCCGCGAAGCAGGAGGCTTTCCTCCGCCGGCTCGGGGGCTGGCAATCACGGGGATATGGGGTTCTCTCCTCTCCTGAGCAGCAGCCGTCCGTCCCGAACACCCACGCTCCGGTTCTGGGCGATGTGTGTGCTAGCCGCACCGGGGTCCGGGTCCCGCCTTGGGCGGCTGGACGAAAGAGATCGCAAGACACGGGTGACCGGCCACAAGCGGTGGGGGGGCCAGCCCTGCCGCGAAGCAGGAGGCTTTCCTCCGCCGGCTCGGGGGCTGGCAATCACGGGGATATGGGGTTCTCTCCTCTCCTGAGCAGCAGCCGTCCGTCCCGAACACCCACGCTCCGGTCCTGGGCGACGTGTGTGCTAGCCGCACTAGGACCCGGTCGAACCTCTGTCGGCTCCGCTATTTCGATCGCCGGAAACGTGTGTCCCTCTACGGGCTGCGTGGGTCCGGCTTCCCGAGCCCCTAGGCTTCGGACCTGCTCGACGTGTGTGCTCGCCGCACCGGGGTCCGGGTCCCGCCTTGGGCAGCTCGACGAAAGTGAACGCAAGACACGGTTGTCCGGCCACAAGCGCGGTGGCTGCCAGCCGTGTCGACAAGAGCAGGCTGTCGTTCAGCGGCTCAGAGTTACGCCGTCCCGGGGAGCGGGGATTCAGACAGTCCAGAGCGGCAGGCGTCCGGATGTGGTCCCTGGGCTCCGGTCCTGGGTGACGTGTGTGCTAGCCGCACCGGGGTCCGGGTCCCGCCTTGGGCGGCTGGACGAAAGAGATCGCAAGACACGGGTGACCGGCCACAAGCGGTGGGGGGGCCAGCCCTGCCGCGAAGCAGGAGGCTTTCCTCCGCCGGCTCGGGGGCTGGCAATCACGGGGATATGGGGTTCTCTCCTCTCCTGAGCAGCAGCCGTCCGTCCCGAACACCCACGCTCCGGTCCTGGGCGACGTGTGTGCTAGCCGCACTAGGACCCGGTCGAACCTCTGTCGCCTCCGCTATTTCGATCGCAGGAAACGTGTGTCCCTCTACGGGCTGCGTGGGTCCGGCTTCCCGAGCCCCTAGGCTCCGGACCTGCGCGACGTGTGTGCTAGCCGCACCGGGGTCCGGGTCCCGCCTTGGGCAGCTCGACGAAAGTGAACGCAAGACACGGTTGTCCGGCCACAAACGCTCTGGCTGCCAGCCTTGCCGCGAAGCAGGAGGCTTTCCTCCGCCGGCTCGGGGGCTGGCAGTCGCGGGGACATGGGGTTCTCTCCTCTCCTGAGCAGCAGCCGTCCGTCCCGAACACCCACGCTCCTATCCTGGGCGATCTGTGTGCTAGCCGCACTGGGGTCCGGGTGGGACCTCGGTCGGCTCCGCTATTTTGATCGCAGGACACCAGTGTCCCACCACGGGCTGCGTGGGTCCGGCTTCCCGAGCCCTTTGGCTCCATCCTGGGTGTCGTGTTTCCTCGCCGCACCGGGGTCCGGATCCCATTTCGGGCGCCTCGGGGAAGGAGATCCTACGACACGGTTGTCCGGCCACAAGCGCGGTGGCTGCCAGCCGTGTCGACAAGAGGAGGCTGTCGTTCAGCGGCTCGGAGTTACGCAGTGCCGGGGAGCGGGGATTCAGACAGTCCAGAGCGGCAGGCGTCCGGATGTGGTCCCTGGGCTCCGGTCCTGGGCGACGTGTGTGCTAGCTGCACGGGGGTCCGGCTTCTGTCTTGGGCGGCTCGGGGAACGAGATCCCACGACACAGAGGTCCGGCCACGAGCTGCATGCGTAGCAGCCGTGTCGTGAAACAGAAGGCTGTCATCCGCTGGTTCGGGGGCTGGCTGTCCCCGAGAAGAAAGCTTCTGTCCTGTCCGGAGCGGCGGCCGTCCTTCCCGAACAGCCACGCTCCGGTCCTGGGCGATGTGTGTACTAGCCGCGCCGGGGTCCGGGTCCCGCCTTGGGCGGCTGGACGAAAGAGATCGCAAGACACGGGTGACCGGCCACAAGCGGTGTGGGTGCCAGCCCTGCCGCGAAGCAGGAGGCTGTCCTCCGCCGGCTCGGGGGCTGACAGTCGCGGGGACATGGGGTTCTCTCCTCTCGTGAGCAGCAGCCGTCCTTCCCGAACAGCCACGCTCCGGTCCTGGGCGACGTGTGTGCTAGCCGCACTAGGACCCGGTCTAACCTCTGTCGGCTCCGCTATTTCGATCGCAGGAAACGTGTGTCCCTCTACGTGCTGCGTGGGTCCGGCTTCCCGAGCACCTAGGCTCCGGACCTGCGCGACGTGTGTGCTAGCCGCACCGTGGTCCGGGTCCCGCCTTGGGCAGCTCGACGAAAGTGAACGCAAGACACGGTTGTCCGGCCACAAGCGCGGTGGCTGCCAGCCGTGTCGACAAGAGCAGGCTGTAGTTCAGCGGCTCGGAGTTACGCCGTCCCGGGGAGCGGGGATTCAGACAGTCCAGAGCGGCAGGAGTCCGGATGTGGTCCCTGGGCTCCGGTCCTGGGTGACGTGTGTGCTAGCCGCGCCGGGGTCCGCGTCCCGCCTTGGGCGGCTGGACGAAAGTGATCGCAAGACACGGTTGTCCGGCCACAAACGCTCTGGCTGCCAGCCTTGCCGCGAAGCAGGAGGCTTTCCTCCGCCGGCTCGGGGGCTGGCAGTCGCGGGGACATGGGGTTCTCTCCTCTCCTGAGCAGCAGCCGTCCGTCCCGAACACCCACGCTCCTATCCTGGGCGATCTGTGTGCTAGCCGCACTGGGGTCCGGGTGGGACCTCGGTCGGCTCCGCTATTTTGATCGCAGGACACCAGTGTCCCACCACGGGCTGCGTGGGTCCGGCTTCCCGAGCCCTTTGGCTCCATCCTGGGTGTCGTGTTTCCTCGCCGCACCGGGGTCCGGATCCCATTTCGGGCGCCTCGGGGAAGGAGATCCTACGACACGGTTGTCCGGCCACAAGCGCGGTGGCTGCCAGCCGTGTCGACAAGAGGAGGCTGTCGTTCAGCGGCTCGGAGTTACGCAGTGCCGGGGAGCGGGGATTCAGACAGTCCAGAGCGGCAGGCGTCCGGATGTGGTCCCTGGGCTCCGGTCCTGGGCGACGTGTGTGCTAGCTGCACGGGGGTCCGGCTTCTGTCTTGGGCGGCTCGGGGAACGAGATCCCACGACACAGAGGTCCGGCCACGAGCTGCATGCGTAGCAGCCGTGTCGTGAAACAGAAGGCTGTCATCCGCTGGTTCGGGGGCTGGCTGTCCCCGAGAAGAAAGCTTCTGTCCTGTCCGGAGCGGCGGCCGTCCTTCCCGAACAGCCACGCTCCGGTCCTGGGCGATGTGTGTACTAGCCGCGCCGGGGTCCGGGTCCCGCCTTGGGCGGCTGGACGAAAGAGATCGCAAGACACGGGTGACCGGCCACAAGCGGTGTGGGTGCCAGCCCTGCCGCGAAGCAGGAGGCTGTCCTCCGCCGGCTCGGGGGCTGACAGTCGCGGGGACATGGGGTTCTCTCCTCTCGTGAGCAGCAGCCGTCCTTCCCGAACAGCCACGCTCCGGTCCTGGGCGACGTGTGTGCTAGCCGCACTAGGACCCGGTCGAACCTCTGTCGGCTCCGCTATTTCGATCGCAGGAAACGTGTGTCCCTCTACGTGCTGCGTGGGTCCGGCTTCCCGAGCACCTAGGCTCCGGACCTGCGCGACGTGTGTGCTAGCCGCACCGTGGTCCGGGTCCCGCCTTGGGCAGCTCGACGAAAGTGAACGCAAGACACGGTTGTCCGGCCACAAGCGCTGTGGCTGCCAGCCGTGTCGACAAGAGCAGGCTGTAGTTCAGCGGCTCGGAGTTACGCCGTCCCGGGGAGCGGGGATTCAGACAGTCCAGAGCGGCAGGCGTCCGGATGTGGTCCCTGGGCTCCGGTCCTGGGTGACGTGTGTGCTAGCCGCGCCGGGGTCCGCGTCCCGCCTTGGGCGGCTGGACGAAAGAGATCGCAAGACACGGTTGTCCGGCCACAAACGCTCTGGCTGCCAGCCTTGCCGCGAAGCAGGAGGCTTTCCTCCGCCGGCTCGGTGGCTGGCAATCACGGGGATATGGGGTTCTCTCCTCTCCTGAGCAGCAGCCGTCCGTCCCGAACACCCACGCTCCGGTCCTGGGCGACGTGTGTGCTAGCCGCACTAGGACCCGGTCGAACCTCTGTCGGCTCCGCTATTTCGATCGCAGGAAACGTGTGTCCCTCTACGGGCTGCGTGGGTCCGGCTTCCCGAGCCCCTAGGCTCCGGACCTGCGCGACGTGTGTGCTAGCCGCACCGGGGTCCGGGTCCCGCCTTGGGCAGCTCGACGAAAGTGAACGCAAGACACGGTTGTCCGGCCACAAGCGCTGTGGCTGCCAGCCTTGCCGCGAAGCAGGAGGCTGTCCTCCGCCGGCTCGGGGGCTGGCAGTCGCGGGGACATGGGGTTCTCTCCTCTCCGGAGCAGCAGCCGTTCGTCCCGAACACCCACGCTCCTATCCTGGGCGACTTGTGTGCTAGCCGCACTGGGGTCCGGGTGGGACCTCGGTCGGCTCCGCTATTTTGATCGCAGGACACCAGTGTCCCACCACGGGCTGCGTGGGTCCGGCTTCCCGAGCCCTTTGGCTCCATCCTGGGTGTCGTGTTTCCTCGCCGCACCGGGGTCCGGATCCCATTTCGGGCGCCTCGGGGAAGGAGATCCTACGACACGGTTGTCCGGCCACAAGCGCGGTGGCTGCCAGCCGTGTCGACAAGAGGAGGCTGTCGTTCAGCGGCTCGGAGTTACGCAGTGCCGGGGACCGGGGATTCAGACAGTCCAGAGCGGCAGGCGTCCGGATGTGGTCCCTGGGCTCCGGTCCTGGGCGACGTGTGTGCTAGCTGCACGGGGGTCCGGCTTCTGTCTTGGGCGGCTCGGGAAACGAGATCCCACGACACAGAGGTCCGGCCACGAGCTGCATGCGTAGCAGCCGTGTCGTGAAACAGAAGGCTGTCATCCGCTGGTTCGGGGGCTGGCTGTCCCCGAGAAGAAAGCTTCTGTCCTGTCCGGAGCGGCGGCCGTCCTTCCCGAACAGCCACGCTCCGGTCCTGGGCGATGTGTGTACTAGCCGCGCCGGGGTCCGGGTCCCGCCTTGGGCGGCTGGACGAAAGAGATCGCAAGACACGGGTGACCGGCCACAAGCGGTGTGGGTGCCAGCCCTGCCGCGAAGCAGGAGGCTGTCCTCCGCCGGCTCGGGGGCTGACAGTCGCGGGGACATGGGGTTCTCTCCTCTCGTGAGCAGCAGCCGTCCTTCCCGAACAGCCACGCTCCGGTCCTGGGCGACGTGTGTGCTAGCCGCACTAGGACCCGGTCGAACCTCTGTCGGCTCCGCTATTTCGATCGCAGGAAACGTGTGTCCCTCTACGTGCTGCGTGGGTCCGGCTTCCCGAGCACCTAGGCTCCGGACCTGCGCGACGTGTGTGCTAGCCGCACCGTGGTCCGGGTCCCGCCTTGGGCAGCTCGACGAAAGTGAACGCAAGACACGGTTGTCCGGCCACAAGCGCTGTGGCTGCCAGCCGTGTCGACAAGAGCAGGCTGTAGTTCAGCGGCTCGGAGTTACGCCGTCCCGGGGAGCGGGGATTCAGACAGTCCAGAGCGGCAGGAGTCCGGATGTGGTCCCTGGGCTCCGGTCCTGGGTGACGTGTGTGCTAGCCGCGCCGGGGTCCGCGTCCCGCCTTGGGCGGCTGGACGAAAGTGATCGCAAGACACGGTTGTCCGGCCACAAACGCTCTGGCTGCCAGCCTTGCCGCGAAGCAGGAGGCTTTCCTCCGCCGGCTCGGGGGCTGGCAATCACGGGGATATGGGGTTCTCTCCTCTCCTGAGCAGCAGCCGTCCGTCCCGAACACCCACGCTCCGGTTCTGGGCGATGTGTGTGCTAGCCGCACCGGGGTCCGGGTCCCGCCTTGGGCGGCTGGACGAAAGAGATCGCAAGACACGGGTGACCGGCCACAAGCGGTGGGGGGGCCAGCCCTGCCGCGAAGCAGGAGGCTTTCCTCCGCCGGCTCGGGGGCTGGCAATCACGGGGATATGGGGTTCTCTCCTCTCGTGAGCAGCAGCCGTCCGTCCCGAACACCCACGCTCCGGTCCTGGGCGACGTGTGTGCTAGCCGCACTAGGACCCGGTCGAACCTCTGTCGCCTCCGCTATTTCGATCGCAGGAAACGTGTGTCCCTCTACGGGCTGCGTGGGTCCGGCTTCCCGAGCCCCTAGGCTCCGGACCTGCGCGACGTGTGTGCTAGCCGCACCGGGGTCCGGGTCCCGCCTTGGGCAGCTCGACGAAAGTGAACGCAAGACACGGTTGTCCGGCCACAAGCGCTGTGGCTGCCAGCCTTGCCGCGAAGCAGGAGGCTGTCCTCCGCCGGCTCGGGGGCTGGCAGTCGCGGGGACATGGGGTTCTCTCCTCTCCTGAGCAGCAGCCGTCCGTCCCGAACACCCACGCTCCTATCCTGGGCGATCTGTGTGCTAGCCGCACTGGGGTCCGGGTGGGACCTCGGTCGGCTCCGCTATTTTGATCGCAGGACACCAGTGTCCCACCACGGGCTGCGTGGGTCCGGCTTCCCGAGCCCTTTGGCTCCATCCTGGGTGTCGTGTTTCCTCGCCGCACCGGGGTCCGGATCCCATTTCGGGCGCCTCGGGGAAGGAGATCCTACGACACGGTTGTCCGGCCACAAGCGCGGTGGCTGCCAGCCGTGTCGACAAGAGGAGGCTGTCGTTCAGCGGCTCGGAGTTACGCAGTGCCGGGGAGCGGGGATTCAGACAGTCCAGAGCGGCAGGCGTCCGGATGTGGTCCCTGGGCTCCGGTCCTGGGCGACGTGTGTGCTAGCTGCACGGGGGTCCGGCTTCTGTCTTGGGCGGCTCGGGGAACGAGATCCCACGACACAGAGGTCCGGCCACGAGCTGCATGCGTAGCAGCCGTGTCGTGAAACAGAAGGCTGTCATCCGCTGGTTCGGGGGCTGGCTGTCCCCGAGAAGAAAGCTTCTGTCCTGTCCGGAGCGGCGGCCGTCCTTCCCGAACAGCCACGCTCCGGTCCTGGGCGATGTGTGTACTAGCCGCGCCGGGGTCCGGGTCCCGCCTTGGGCGGCTGGACGAAAGAGATCGCAAGACACGGGTGACCGGCCACAAGCGGTGTGGGTGCCAGCCCTGCCGCGAAGCAGGAGGCTGTCCTCCGCCGGCTCGCGGGCTGACAGTCGCGGGGACATGGGGTTCTCTCCTCTCGTGAGCAGCAGCCGTCCTTCCCGAACAGCCACGCTCCGGTCCTGGGCGACGTGTGTGCTAGCCGCACTAGGACCCGGTCGAACCTCTGTCGGCTCCGCTATTTCGATCGCAGGAAACGTGTGTCCCTCTACGTGCTGCGTGGGTCCGGCTTCCCGAGCACCTAGGCTCCGGACCTGCGCGACGTGTGTGCTAGCCGCACCGTGGTCCGGGTCCCGCCTTGGGCAGCTCGACGAAAGTGAACGCAAGACACGGTTGTCCGGCCACAAGCGCTGTGGCTGCCAGCCGTGTCGACAAGAGCAGGCTGTAGTTCAGCGGCTCGGAGTTACGCCGTCCCGGGGAGCGGGGATTCAGACAGTCCAGAGCGGCAGGCGTCCGGATGTGGTCCCTGGGCTCCGGTCCTGGGTGACGTGTGTGCTAGCCGCGCCGGGGTCCGCGTCCCGCCTTGGGCGGCTGGACGAAAGAGATCGCAAGACACGGTTGTCCGGCCACAAACGCTCTGGCTGCCAGCCTTGCCGCGAAGCAGGAGGCTTTCCTCCGCCGGCTCGGGGGCTGGCAATCACGGGGATATGGGGTTCTCTCCTCTCCTGAGCAGCAGCCGTCCGTCCCGAACACCCACGCTCCGGTTCTGGGCGATGTGTGTGCTAGCCGCACCGGGGTCCGGGTCCCGCCTTGGGCGGCTGGACGAAAGAGATCGCAAGACACGGGTGACCGGCCACAAGCGGTGGGGGGGCCAGCCCTGCCGCGAAGCAGGAGGCTTTCCTCCGCCGGCTCGGGGGCTGGCAATCACGGGGATATGGGGTTCTCTCCTCTCGTGAGCAGCAGCCGTCCGTCCCGAACACCCACGCTCCGGTCCTGGGCGACGTGTGTGCTAGCCGCACTAGGACCCGGTCGAACCTCTGTCGGCTCCGCTATTTCGATCGCCGGAAACGTGTGTCCCTCTACGGGCTGCGTGGGTCCGGCTTCCCGAGCCCCTAGGCTTCGGACCTGCTCGACGTGTGTGCTCGCCGCACCGGGGTCCGGGTCCCGCCTTGGGCAGCTCGACGAAAGTGAACGCAAGACACGGTTGTCCGGCCACAAGCGCGGTGGCTGCCAGCCGTGTCGACAAGAGCAGGCTGTCGTTCAGCGGCTCAGAGTTACGCCGTCCCGGGGACCGGGGATTCAGACAGTCCAGAGCGGCAGGCGTCCGGATGTGGTCCCTGGGCTCCGGTCCTGGGTGACGTGTGTGCTAGCCGCACCGGGGTCCGGGTCCCGCCTTGGGCGGCTGGACGAAAGAGATCGCAAGACACGGGTGACCGGCCACAAGCGGTGGGGGGGCCAGCCCTGCCGCGAAGCAGGAGGCTTTCCTCCGCCGGCTCGGGGGCTGGCAATCACGGGGATATGGGGTTCTCTCCTCTCCTGAGCAGCAGCCGTCCGTCCCGAACACCCACGCTCCGGTCCTGGGCGACGTGTGTGCTAGCCGCACTAGGACCCGGTCGAACCTCTGTCGCCTCCGCTATTTCGATCGCAGGAAACGTGTGTCCCTCTACGTGCTGCGTGGGTCCGGCTTCCCGAGCACCTAGGCTCCGGACCTGCGCGACGTGTGTGCTAGCCGCACCGTGGTCCGGGTCCCGCCTTGGGCAGCTCGACGAAAGTGAACGCAAGACACGGTTGTCCGGCCACAAGCGCGGTGGCTGCCAGCCGTGTCGACAAGAGCAGGCTGTAGTTCAGCGGCTCGGAGTTACGCCGTCCCGGGGAGCGGGGATTCAGACAGTCCAGAGCGGCAGGAGTCCGGATGTGGTCCCTGGGCTCCGGTCCTGGGTGACGTGTGTGCTAGCCGCGCCGGGGTCCGCGTCCCGCCTTGGGCGGCTGGACGAAAGTGATCGCAAGACACGGTTGTCCGGCCACAAACGCTCTGGCTGCCAGCCTTGCCGCGAAGCAGGAGGCTTTCCTCCGCCGGCTCGGGGGCTGGCAGTCGCGGGGACATGGGGTTCTCTCCTCTCCTGAGCAGCAGCCGTCCGTCCCGAACACCCACGCTCCTATCCTGGGCGATCTGTGTGCTAGCCGCACTGGGGTCCGGGTGGGACCTCGGTCGGCTCCGCTATTTTGATCGCAGGACACCAGTGTCCCACCACGGGCTGCGTGGGTCCGGCTTCCCGAGCCCTTTGGCTCCATCCTGGGTGTCGTGTTTCCTCGCCGCACCGGGGTCCGGATCCCATTTCGGGCGCCTCGGGGAAGGAGATCCTACGACACGGTTGTCCGGCCACAAGCGCGGTGGCTGCCAGCCGTGTCGACAAGAGGAGGCTGTCGTTCAGCGGCTCGGAGTTACGCAGTGCCGGGGAGCGGGGATTCAGACAGTCCAGAGCGGCAGGCGTCCGGATGTGGTCCCTGGGCTCCGGTCCTGGGCGACGTGTGTGCTAGCTGCACGGGGGTCCGGCTTCTGTCTTGGGCGGCTCGGGGAACGAGATCCCACGACACAGAGGTCCGGCCACGAGCTGCATGCGTAGCAGCCGTGTCGTGAAACAGAAGGCTGTCATCCGCTGGTTCGGGGGCTGGCTGTCCCCGAGAAGAAAGCTTCTGTCCTGTCCGGAGCGGCGGCCGTCCTTCCCGAACAGCCACGCTCCGGTCCTGGGCGATGTGTGTACTAGCCGCGCCGGGGTCCGGGTCCCGCCTTGGGCGGCTGGACGAAAGAGATCGCAAGACACGGGTGACCGGCCACAAGCGGTGTGGGTGCCAGCCCTGCCGCGAAGCAGGAGGCTGTCCTCCGCCGGCTCGGGGGCTGACAGTCGCGGGGACATGGGGTTCTCTCCTCTCGTGAGCAGCAGCCGTCCTTCCCGAACAGCCACGCTCCGGTCCTGGGCGACGTGTGTGCTAGCCGCACTAGGACCCGGTCGAACCTCTGTCGGCTCCGCTATTTCGATCGCAGGAAACGTGTGTCCCTCTACGTGCTGCGTGGGTCCGGCTTCCCGAGCACCTAGGCTCCGGACCTGCGCGACGTGTGTGCTAGCCGCACCGTGGTCCGGGTCCCGCCTTGGGCAGCTCGACGAAAGTGAACGCAAGACACGGTTGTCCGGCCACAAGCGCTGTGGCTGCCAGCCGTGTCGACAAGAGCAGGCTGTAGTTCAGCGGCTCGGAGTTACGCCGTCCCGGGGAGCGGGGATTCAGACAGTCCAGAGCGGCAGGCGTCCGGATGTGGTCCCTGGGCTCCGGTCCTGGGTGACGTGTGTGCTAGCCGCACCGTGGTCCGGGTCCCGCCTTGGGCAGCTCGACGAAAGTGAACGCAAGACACGGTTGTCCGGCCACAAGCGCGGTGGCTGCCAGCCGTGTCGACAAGAGCAGGCTGTCGTTCAGCGGCTCGGAGTTACGCCGTCCCGGGGAGCGGGGATTCAGACAGTCCAGAGCGGCAGGCGTCCGGATGTGGTCCCTGGGCTCCGGTCCTGGGTGACGTGTGTGCTAGCCGCGCCGGGGTCCGCGTCCCGCCTTGGGCGGCTGGACGAAAGAGATCGCAAGACACGGTTGTCCGGCCACAAACGCTCTGGCTGCCAGCCTTGCCGCGAAGCAGGAGGCTTTCCTCCGCCGGCTCGGTGGCTGGCAATCACGGGGATATGGGGTTCTCTCCTCTCCTGAGCAGCAGCCGTCCGTCCCGAACACCCACGCTCCGGTCCTGGGCGACGTGTGTGCTAGCCGCACTAGGACCCGGTCGAACCTCTGTCGGCTCCGCTATTTCGATCGCAGGAAACGTGTGTCCCTCTACGGGCTGCGTGGGTCCGGCTTCCCGAGCCCCTAGGCTCCGGACCTGCGCGACGTGTGTGCTAGCCGCACCGGGGTCCGGGTCCCGCCTTGGGCAGCTCGACGAAAGTGAACGCAAGACACGGTTGTCCGGCCACAAGCGCTGTGGCTGCCAGCCTTGCCGCGAAGCAGGAGGCTGTCCTCCGCCGGCTCGGGGGCTGGCAGTCGCGGGGACATGGGGTTCTCTCCTCTCCGGAGCAGCAGCCGTTCGTCCCGAACACCCACGCTCCTATCCTGGGCGACTTGTGTGCTAGCCGCACTGGGGTCCGGGTGGGACCTCGGTCGGCTCCGCTATTTTGATCGCAGGACACCAGTGTCCCACCACGGGCTGCGTGGGTCCGGCTTCCCGAGCCCTTTGGCTCCATCCTGGGTGTCGTGTTTCCTCGCCGCACCGGGGTCCGGATCCCATTTCGGGCGCCTCGGGGAAGGAGATCCTACGACACGGTTGTCCGGCCACAAGCGCGGTGGCTGCCAGCCGTGTCGACAAGAGGAGGCTGTCGTTCAGCGGCTCGGAGTTACGCAGTGCCGGGGACCGGGGATTCAGACAGTCCAGAGCGGCAGGCGTCCGGATGTGGTCCCTGGGCTCCGGTCCTGGGCGACGTGTGTGCTAGCTGCACGGGGGTCCGGCTTCTGTCTTGGGCGGCTCGGGAAACGAGATCCCACGACACAGAGGTCCGGCCACGAGCTGCATGCGTAGCAGCCGTGTCGTGAAACAGAAGGCTGTCATCCGCTGGTTCGGGGGCTGGCTGTCCCCGAGAAGAAAGCTTCTGTCCTGTCCGGAGCGGCGGCCGTCCTTCCCGAACAGCCACGCTCCGGTCCTGGGCGATGTGTGTACTAGCCGCGCCGGGGTCCGGGTCCCGCCTTGGGCGGCTGGACGAAAGAGATCGCAAGACACGGGTGACCGGCCACAAGCGGTGTGGGTGCCAGCCCTGCCGCGAAGCAGGAGGCTGTCCTCCGCCGGCTCGGGGGCTGACAGTCGCGGGGACATGGGGTTCTCTCCTCTCGTGAGCAGCAGCCGTCCTTCCCGAACAGCCACGCTCCGGTCCTGGGCGACGTGTGTGCTAGCCGCACTAGGACCCGGTCGAACCTCTGTCGGCTCCGCTATTTCGATCGCAGGAAACGTGTGTCCCTCTACGTGCTGCGTGGGTCCGGCTTCCCGAGCACCTAGGCTCCGGACCTGCGCGACGTGTGTGCTAGCCGCACCGTGGTCCGGGTCCCGCCTTGGGCAGCTCGACGAAAGTGAACGCAAGACACGGTTGTCCGGCCACAAGCGCTGTGGCTGCCAGCCGTGTCGACAAGAGCAGGCTGTAGTTCAGCGGCTCGGAGTTACGCCGTCCCGGGGAGCGGGGATTCAGACAGTCCAGAGCGGCAGGAGTCCGGATGTGGTCCCTGGGCTCCGGTCCTGGGTGACGTGTGTGCTAGCCGCGCCGGGGTCCGCGTCCCGCCTTGGGCGGCTGGACGAAAGTGATCGCAAGACACGGTTGTCCGGCCACAAACGCTCTGGCTGCCAGCCTTGCCGCGAAGCAGGAGGCTTTCCTCCGCCGGCTCGGGGGCTGGCAATCACGGGGATATGGGGTTCTCTCCTCTCCTGAGCAGCAGCCGTCCGTCCCGAACACCCACGCTCCGGTTCTGGGCGATGTGTGTGCTAGCCGCACCGGGGTCCGGGTCCCGCCTTGGGCGGCTGGACGAAAGAGATCGCAAGACACGGGTGACCGGCCACAAGCGGTGGGGGGGCCAGCCCTGCCGCGAAGCAGGAGGCTTTCCTCCGCCGGCTCGGGGGCTGGCAATCACGGGGATATGGGGTTCTCTCCTCTCGTGAGCAGCAGCCGTCCGTCCCGAACACCCACGCTCCGGTCCTGGGCGACGTGTGTGCTAGCCGCACTAGGACCCGGTCGAACCTCTGTCGCCTCCGCTATTTCGATCGCAGGAAACGTGTGTCCCTCTACGGGCTGCGTGGGTCCGGCTTCCCGAGCCCCTAGGCTCCGGACCTGCGCGACGTGTGTGCTAGCCGCACCGGGGTCCGGGTCCCGCCTTGGGCAGCTCGACGAAAGTGAACGCAAGACACGGTTGTCCGGCCACAAGCGCTGTGGCTGCCAGCCTTGCCGCGAAGCAGGAGGCTGTCCTCCGCCGGCTCGGGGGCTGGCAGTCGCGGGGACATGGGGTTCTCTCCTCTCCTGAGCAGCAGCCGTCCGTCCCGAACACCCACGCTCCTATCCTGGGCGATCTGTGTGCTAGCCGCACTGGGGTCCGGGTGGGACCTCGGTCGGCTCCGCTATTTTGATCGCAGGACACCAGTGTCCCACCACGGGCTGCGTGGGTCCGGCTTCCCGAGCCCTTTGGCTCCATCCTGGGTGTCGTGTTTCCTCGCCGCACCGGGGTCCGGATCCCATTTCGGGCGCCTCGGGGAAGGAGATCCTACGACACGGTTGTCCGGCCACAAGCGCGGTGGCTGCCAGCCGTGTCGACAAGAGGAGGCTGTCGTTCAGCGGCTCGGAGTTACGCAGTGCCGGGGAGCGGGGATTCAGACAGTCCAGAGCGGCAGGCGTCCGGATGTGGTCCCTGGGCTCCGGTCCTGGGCGACGTGTGTGCTAGCTGCACGGGGGTCCGGCTTCTGTCTTGGGCGGCTCGGGGAACGAGATCCCACGACACAGAGGTCCGGCCACGAGCTGCATGCGTAGCAGCCGTGTCGTGAAACAGAAGGCTGTCATCCGCTGGTTCGGGGGCTGGCTGTCCCCGAGAAGAAAGCTTCTGTCCTGTCCGGAGCGGCGGCCGTCCTTCCCGAACAGCCACGCTCCGGTCCTGGGCGATGTGTGTACTAGCCGCGCCGGGGTCCGGGTCCCGCCTTGGGCGGCTGGACGAAAGAGATCGCAAGACACGGGTGACCGGCCACAAGCGGTGTGGGTGCCAGCCCTGCCGCGAAGCAGGAGGCTGTCCTCCGCCGGCTCGCGGGCTGACAGTCGCGGGGACATGGGGTTCTCTCCTCTCGTGAGCAGCAGCCGTCCTTCCCGAACAGCCACGCTCCGGTCCTGGGCGACGTGTGTGCTAGCCGCACTAGGACCCGGTCGAACCTCTGTCGGCTCCGCTATTTCGATCGCAGGAAACGTGTGTCCCTCTACGTGCTGCGTGGGTCCGGCTTCCCGAGCACCTAGGCTCCGGACCTGCGCGACGTGTGTGCTAGCCGCACCGTGGTCCGGGTCCCGCCTTGGGCAGCTCGACGAAAGTGAACGCAAGACACGGTTGTCCGGCCACAAGCGCTGTGGCTGCCAGCCGTGTCGACAAGAGCAGGCTGTAGTTCAGCGGCTCGGAGTTACGCCGTCCCGGGGAGCGGGGATTCAGACAGTCCAGAGCGGCAGGCGTCCGGATGTGGTCCCTGGGCTCCGGTCCTGGGTGACGTGTGTGCTAGCCGCGCCGGGGTCCGCGTCCCGCCTTGGGCGGCTGGACGAAAGAGATCGCAAGACACGGTTGTCCGGCCACAAACGCTCTGGCTGCCAGCCTTGCCGCGAAGCAGGAGGCTTTCCTCCGCCGGCTCGGGGGCTGGCAATCACGGGGATATGGGGTTCTCTCCTCTCCTGAGCAGCAGCCGTCCGTCCCGAACACCCACGCTCCGGTTCTGGGCGATGTGTGTGCTAGCCGCACCGGGGTCCGGGTCCCGCCTTGGGCGGCTGGACGAAAGAGATCGCAAGACACGGGTGACCGGCCACAAGCGGTGGGGGGGCCAGCCCTGCCGCGAAGCAGGAGGCTTTCCTCCGCCGGCTCGGGGGCTGGCAATCACGGGGATATGGGGTTCTCTCCTCTCGTGAGCAGCAGCCGTCCGTCCCGAACACCCACGCTCCGGTCCTGGGCGACGTGTGTGCTAGCCGCACTAGGACCCGGTCGAACCTCTGTCGGCTCCGCTATTTCGATCGCCGGAAACGTGTGTCCCTCTACGGGCTGCGTGGGTCCGGCTTCCCGAGCCCCTAGGCTTCGGACCTGCTCGACGTGTGTGCTCGCCGCACCGGGGTCCGGGTCCCGCCTTGGGCAGCTCGACGAAAGTGAACGCAAGACACGGTTGTCCGGCCACAAGCGCGGTGGCTGCCAGCCGTGTCGACAAGAGCAGGCTGTCGTTCAGCGGCTCAGAGTTACGCCGTCCCGGGGACCGGGGATTCAGACAGTCCAGAGCGGCAGGCGTCCGGATGTGGTCCCTGGGCTCCGGTCCTGGGTGACGTGTGTGCTAGCCGCACCGGGGTCCGGGTCCCGCCTTGGGCGGCTGGACGAAAGAGATCGCAAGACACGGGTGACCGGCCACAAGCGGTGGGGGGGCCAGCCCTGCCGCGAAGCAGGAGGCTTTCCTCCGCCGGCTCGGGGGCTGGCAATCACGGGGATATGGGGTTCTCTCCTCTCCTGAGCAGCAGCCGTCCGTCCCGAACACCCACGCTCCGGTCCTGGGCGACGTGTGTGCTAGCCGCACTAGGACCCGGTCGAACCTCTGTCGCCTCCGCTATTTCGATCGCAGGAAACGTGTGTCCCTCTACGGGCTGCGTGGGTCCGGATTCCCGAGCCCCTAGGCTCCGGACCTGCGCGACGTGTGTGCTAGCCGCACCGGGGTCCGGGTCCCGCCTTGGGCAGCTCGACGAAAGTGAATGCAAGACACGGTTGTCCGGCCACAAGCGCTGTGGCTGCCAGCCTTGCCGCGAAGCAGGAGGCTGTCCTCCGCCGGCTCGGGGGCTGGCAGTCGCGGGGACATGGGGTTCTCTCCTCTCCGGAGCAGCAGCCGTCCGTCCCGAACACCCACGCTCCTATCCTGGGCGATCTGTGTGCTAGCCGCACTGGGGTCCGGGTGGGACCTCGGTCGGCTCCGCTATTTTGATCGCAGGACACCAGTGTCCCACCACGGGCTGCGTGGGTCCGGCTTCCCGAGCCCTTTGGCTCCATCCTGGGTGTCGTGTTTCCTCGCCGCACCGGGGTCCGGATCCCATTTCGGGCGCCTCGGGGAAGGAGATCCTACGACACGGTTGTCCGGCCACAAGCGCGGTGGCTGCCAGCCGTGTCGACAAGAGGAGGCTGTCGTTCAGCGGCTCGGAGTTACGCAGTGCCGGGGAGCGGGGATTCAGACAGTCCAGAGCGGCAGGCGTCCGGATGTGGTCCCTGGGCTCCGGTCCTGGGCGACGTGTGTGCTAGCTGCACGGGGGTCCGGCTTCTGTCTTGGGCGGCTCGGGGAACGAGATCCCACGACACAGAGGTCCGGCCACGAGCTGCATGCGTAGCAGCCGTGTCGTGAAACAGAAGGCTGTCATCCGCTGGTTCGGGGGCTGGCTGTCCCCGAGAAGAAAGCTTCTGTCCTGTCCGGAGCGGCGGCCGTCCTTCCCGAACAGCCACGCTCCGGTCCTGGGCGATGTGTGTGCTAGCCGCGCCGGGGTCCGGGTCCCGCCTTGGGCGGCTGGACGAAAGAGATCGCAAGACACGGGTGACCGGCCACAAGCGGTGTGGGTGCCAGCCCTGCCGCGAAGCAGGAGGCTTTCCTCCGCCGGCTCGGGGGCTGACAGTCGCGGGGACATGGGGTTCTCTCCTCTCGTGAGCAGCAGCCGTCCTTCCCGAACAGCCACGCTCCGGTCCTGGGCGACGTGTGTGCTAGCCGCACTAGGACCCGGTCGAACCTCTGTCGGCTCCGCTATTTCGATCGCAGGAAACGTGTGTCCCTCTACGTGCTGCGTGGGTCCGGCTTCCCGAGCACCTAGGCTCCGGACCTGCGCGACGTGTGTGCTAGCCGCACCGTGGTCCGGGTCCCGCCTTGGGCAGCTCGACGAAAGTGAACGCAAGACACGGTTGTCCGGCCACAAGCGCTGTGGCTGCCAGCCGTGTCGACAAGAGCAGGCTGTAGTTCAGCGGCTCGGAGTTACGCCGTCCCGGGGAGCGGGGATTCAGACAGTCCAGAGCGGCAGGCGTCCGGATGTGGTCCCTGGGCTCCGGTCCTGGGTGACGTGTGTGCTAGCCGCGCCGGGGTCCGCGTCCCGCCTTGGGCGGCTGGACGAAAGAGATCGCAAGACACGGTTGTCCGGCCACAAACGCTCTCGCTGCCAGCCTTGCCGCGAAGCAGGAGGCTTTCCTCCGCCGGCTCGGGGGCTGGCAATCACGGGGATATGGGGTTCTCTCCTCTCCTGAGCAGCAGCCGTCCGTCCCGAACACCCACGCTCCGGTTCTGGGCGATGTGTGTGCTAGCCGCACCGGGGTCCGGGTCCCGCCTTGGGCGGCTGGACGAAAGAGATCGCAAGACACGGGTGACCGGCCACAAGCGGTGGGGGGGCCAGCCCTGCCGCGAAGCAGGAGGCTTTCCTCCGCCGGCTCGGGGGCTGGCAATCACGGGGATATGGGGTTCTCTCCTCTCGTGAGCAGCAGCCGTCCGTCCCGAACACCCACGCTCCGGTCCTGGGCGACGTGTGTGCTAGCCGCACTAGGACCCGGTCGAACCTCTGTCGGCTCCGCTATTTCGATCGCCGGAAACGTGTGTCCCTCTACGGGCTGCGTGGGTCCGGCTTCCCGAGCCCCTAGGCTTCGGACCTGCTCGACGTGTGTGCTCGCCGCACCGGGGTCCGGGTCCCGCCTTGGGCAGCTCGACGAAAGTGAACGCAAGACACGGTTGTCCGGCCACAAGCGCGGTGGCTGCCAGCCGTGTCGACAAGAGCAGGCTGTCGTTCAGCGGCTCAGAGTTACGCCGTCCCGGGGAGCGGGGATTCAGACAGTCCAGAGCGGCAGGCGTCCGGATGTGGTCCCTGGGCTCCGGTCCTGGGTGACGTGTGTGCTAGCCGCACCGGGGTCCGGGTCCCGCCTTGGGCGGCTGGACGAAAGTGATCGCAAGACACGGGTGACCGGCCACAAGCGGTAGGGGGGCCAGCCCTGCCGCGAAGCAGGAGGCTTTCCTCCGCCGGCTCGGTGGCTGGCAATCACGGGGATATGGGGTTCTCTCCTCTCCTGAGCAGCAGCCGTCCGTCCCGAACACCCACGCTCCGGTCCTGGGCGACGTGTGTGCTAGCCGCACTAGGACCCGGTCGAACCTCTGTCGGCTCCGCTATTTCGATCGCAGGAAACGTGTGTCCCTCTACGGGCTGCGTGGGTCCGGCTTCCCGAGCCCCTAGGCTCCGGACCTGCGCGACGTGTGTGCTAGCCGCACCGGGGTCCGGGTCCCGCCTTGGGCAGCTCGACGAAAGTGAACGCAAGACACGGTTGTCCGGCCACAAGCGCTGTGGCTGCCAGCCTTGCCGCGAAGCAGGAGGCTGTCCTCCGCCGGCTCGGGGGCTGGCAGTCGCGGGGACATGGGGTTCTCTCCTCTCCGGAGCAGCAGCCGTTCGTCCCGAACACCCACGCTCCTATCCTGGGCGACTTGTGTGCTAGCCGCACTGGGGTCCGGGTGGGACCTCGGTCGGCTCCGCTATTTTGATCGCAGGACACCAGTGTCCCACCACGGGCTGCGTGGGTCCGGCTTCCCGAGCCCTTTGGCTCCATCCTGGGTGTCGTGTTTCCTCGCCGCACCGGGGTCCGGATCCCATTTCGGGCGCCTCGGGGAAGGAGATCCTACGACACGGTTGTCCGGCCACAAGCGCGGTGGCTGCCAGCCGTGTCGACAAGAGGAGGCTGTCGTTCAGCGGCTCGGAGTTACGCAGTGCCGGGGACCGGGGATTCAGACAGTCCAGAGCGGCAGGCGTCCGGATGTGGTCCCTGGGCTCCGGTCCTGGGCGACGTGTGTGCTAGCTGCACGGGGGTCCGGCTTCTGTCTTGGGCGGCTCGGGAAACGAGATCCCACGACACAGAGGTCCGGCCACGAGCTGCATGCGTAGCAGCCGTGTCGTGAAACAGAAGGCTGTCATCCGCTGGTTCGGGGGCTGGCTGTCCCCGAGAAGAAAGCTTCTGTCCTGTCCGGAGCGGCGGCCGTCCTTCCCGAACAGCCACGCTCCGGTCCTGGGCGATGTGTGTGCTAGCCGCGCCGGGGTCCGGGTCCCGCCTTGGGCGGCTGGACGAAAGAGATCGCAAGACACGGGTGACCGGCCACAAGCGGTGTGGGTGCCAGCCCTGCCGCGAAGCAGGAGGCTGTCCTCCGCCGGCTCGGGGGCTGACAGTCGCGGGGACATGGGGTTCTCTCCTCTCGTGAGCAGCAGCCGTCCTTCCCGAACAGCCACGCTCCGGTCCTGGGCGACGTGTGTGCTAGCCGCACTAGGACCCGGTCGAACCTCTGTCGGCTCCGCTATTTCGATCGCAGGAAACGTGTGTCCCTCTACGTGCTGCGTGGGTCCGGCTTCCCGAGCACCTAGGCTCCGGACCTGCGCGACGTGTGTGCTAGCCGCACCGTGGTCCGGGTCCCGCCTTGGGCAGCTCGACGAAAGTGAACGCAAGACACGGTTGTCCGGCCACAAGCGCTGTGGCTGCCAGCCGTGTCGACAAGAGCAGGCTGTAGTTCAGCGGCTCGGAGTTACGCCGTCCCGGGGAGCGGGGATTCAGACAGTCCAGAGCGGCAGGAGTCCGGATGTGGTCCCTGGGCTCCGGTCCTGGGTGACGTGTGTGCTAGCCGCGCCGGGGTCCGCGTCCCGCCTTGGGCGGCTGGACGAAAGTGATCGCAAGACACGGTTGTCCGGCCACAAACGCTCTGGCTGCCAGCCTTGCCGCGAAGCAGGAGGCTTTCCTCCGCCGGCTCGGGGGCTGGCAATCACGGGGATATGGGGTTCTCTCCTCTCCTGAGCAGCAGCCGTCCGTCCCGAACACCCACGCTCCGGTTCTGGGCGATGTGTGTGCTAGCCGCACCGGGGTCCGGGTCCCGCCTTGGGCGGCTGGACGAAAGAGATCGCAAGACACGGGTGACCGGCCACAAGCGGTGGGGGGGCCAGCCCTGCCGCGAAGCAGGAGGCTTTCCTCCGCCGGCTCGGGGGCTGGCAATCACGGGGATATGGGGTTCTCTCCTCTCCTGAGCAGCAGCCGTCCGTCCCGAACACCCACGCTCCGGTCCTGGGCGACGTGTGTGCTAGCCGCACTAGGACCCGGTCGAACCTCTGTCGCCTCCGCTATTTCGATCGCAGGAAACGTGTGTCCCTCTACGGGCTGCGTGGGTCCGGATTCCCGAGCCCCTAGGCTCCGGACCTGCGCGACGTGTGTGCTAGCCGCACCGGGGTCCGGGTCCCGCCTTGGGCAGCTCGACGAAAGTGAACGCAAGACACGGTTGTCCGGCCACAAGCGCTGTGGCTGCCAGCCTTGCCGCGAAGCAGGAGGCTGTCCTCCGCCGGCTCGGGGGCTGGCAGTCGCGGGGACATGGGGTTCTCTCCTCTCCGGAGCAGCAGCCGTTCGTCCCGAACACCCACGCTCCTATCCTGGGCGACTTGTGTGCTAGCCGCACTGGGGTCCGGGTGGGACCTCGGTCGGCTCCGCTATTTTGATCGCAGGACACCAGTGTCCCACCACGGGCTGCGTGGGTCCGGCTTCCCGAGCCCTTTGGCTCCATCCTGGGTGTCGTGTTTCCTCGCCGCACCGGGGTCCGGATCCCATTTCGGGCGCCTCGGGGAAGGAGATCCTACGACACGGTTGTCCGGCCACAAGCGCGGTGGCTGCCAGCCGTGTCGACAAGAGGAGGCTGTCGTTCAGCGGCTCGGAGTTACGCAGTGCCGGGGAGCGGGGATTCAGACAGTCCAGAGCGGCAGGCGTCCGGATGTGGTCCCTGGGCTCCGGTCCTGGGCGACGTGTGTGCTAGCTGCACGGGGGTCCGGCTTCTGTCTTGGGCGGCTCGGGAAACGAGATCCCACGACACAGAGGTCCGGCCACGAGCTGCATGCGTAGCAGCCGTGTCGTGAAACAGAAGGCTGTCATCCGCTGGTTCGGGGGCTGGCTGTCCCCGAGAAGAAAGCTTCTGTCCTGTCCGGAGCGGCGGCCGTCCTTCCCGAACAGCCACGCTCCGGTCCTGGGCGATGTGTGTGCTAGCCGCGCCGGGGTCCGGGTCCCGCCTTGGGCGGCTGGACGAAAGAGATCGCAAGACACGGGTGACCGGCCACAAGCGGTGTGGGTGCCAGCCCTGCCGCGAAGCAGGAGGCTGTCCTCCGCCGGCTCGGGGGCTGACAGTCGCGGGGACATGGGGTTCTCTCCTCTCGTGAGCAGCAGCCGTCCTTCCCGAACAGCCACGCTCCGGTCCTGGGCGACGTGTGTGCTAGCCGCACTAGGACCCGGTCTAACCTCTGTCGGCTCCGCTATTTCGATCGCAGGAAACGTGTGTCCCTCTACGTGCTGCGTGGGTCCGGCTTCCCGAGCACCTAGGCTCCGGACCTGCGCGACGTGTGTGCTAGCCGCACCGTGGTCCGGGTCCCGCCTTGGGCAGCTCGACGAAAGTGAACGCAAGACACGGTTGTCCGGCCACAAGCGCTGTGGCTGCCAGCCGTGTCGACAAGAGCAGGCTGTAGTTCAGCGGCTCGGAGTTACGCCGTCCCGGGGAGCGGGGATTCAGACAGTCCAGAGCGGCAGGAGTCCGGATGTGGTCCCTGGGCTCCGGTCCTGGGTGACGTGTGTGCTAGCCGCGCCGGGGTCCGCGTCCCGCCTTGGGCGGCTGGACGAAAGTGATCGCAAGACACGGTTGTCCGGCCACAAACGCTCTGGCTGCCAGCCTTGCCGCGAAGCAGGAGGCTTTCCTCCGCCGGCTCGGGGGCTGGCAATCACGGGGATATGGGGTTCTCTCCTCTCCTGAGCAGCAGCCGTCCGTCCCGAACACCCACGCTCCGGTCCTGGGCGACGTGTGTGCTAGCCGCACTAGGACCCGGTCGAACCTCTGTCGGCTCCGCTATTTCGATCGCAGGAAACGTGTGTCCCTCTACGGGCTGCGTGGGTCCGGCTTCCCGAGCCCCTAGGCTCCGGACCTGCGCGACGTGTGTGCTAGCCGCACCGGGGTCCGGGTCCCGCCTTGGGCAGCTCGACGAAAGTGAACGCAAGACACGGTTGTCCGGCCACAAGCGCTGTGGCTGCCAGCCTTGCCGCGAAGCAGGAGGCTGTCCTCCGCCGGCTCGGGGGCTGGCAGTCGCGGGGACATGGGGTTCTCTCCTCTCCGGAGCAGCAGCCGTTCGTCCCGAACACCCACGCTCCTATCCTGGGCGACTTGTGTGCTAGCCGCACTGGGGTCCGGGTGGGACCTCGGTCGGCTCCGCTATTTTGATCGCAGGACACCAGTGTCCCACCACGGGCTGCGTGGGTCCGGCTTCCCGAGCCCTTTGGCTCCATCCTGGGTGTCGTGTTTCCTCGCCGCACCGGGGTCCGGATCCCATTTCGGGCGCCTCGGGGAAGGAGATCCTACGACACGGTTGTCCGGCCACAAGCGCGGTGGCTGCCAGCCGTGTCGACAAGAGGAGGCTGTCGTTCAGCGGCTCGGAGTTACGCAGTGCCGGGGAGCGGGGATTCAGACAGTCCAGAGCGGCAGGCGTCCGGATGTGGTCCCTGGGCTCCGGTCCTGGGCGACGTGTGTGCTAGCTGCACGGGGGTCCGGCTTCTGTCTTGGGCGGCTCGGGAAACGAGATCCCACGACACAGAGGTCCGGCCACGAGCTGCATGCGTAGCAGCCGTGTCGTGAAACAGAAGGCTGTCATCCGCTGGTTCGGGGGCTGGCTGTCCCCGAGAAGAAAGCTTCTGTCCTGTCCGGAGCGGCGGCCGTCCTTCCCGAACAGCCACGCTCCGGTCCTGGGCGATGTGTGTGCTAGCCGCGCCGGGGTCCGGGTCCCGCCTTGGGCGGCTGGACGAAAGAGATCGCAAGACACGGGTGACCGGCCACAAGCGGTGTGGGTGCCAGCCCTGCCGCGAAGCAGGAGGCTGTCCTCCGCCGGCTCGGGGGCTGACAGTCGCGGGGACATGGGGTTCTCTCCTCTCGTGAGCAGCAGCCGTCCTTCCCGAACAGCCACGCTCCGGTCCTGGGCGACGTGTGTGCTAGCCGCACTAGGACCCGGTCTAACCTCTGTCGGCTCCGCTATTTCGATCGCAGGAAACGTGTGTCCCTCTACGTGCTGCGTGGGTCCGGCTTCCCGAGCACCTAGGCTCCGGACCTGCGCGACGTGTGTGCTAGCCGCACCGTGGTCCGGGTCCCGCCTTGGGCAGCTCGACGAAAGTGAACGCAAGACACGGTTGTCCGGCCACAAGCGCTGTGGCTGCCAGCCGTGTCGACAAGAGCAGGCTGTAGTTCAGCGGCTCGGAGTTACGCCGTCCCGGGGAGCGGGGATTCAGACAGTCCAGAGCGGCAGGAGTCCGGATGTGGTCCCTGGGCTCCGGTCCTGGGTGACGTGTGTGCTAGCCGCGCCGGGGTCCGCGTCCCGCCTTGGGCGGCTGGACGAAAGAGATCGCAAGACACGGTTGTCCGGCCACAAACGCTCTGGCTGCCAGCCTTGCCGCGAAGCAGGAGGCTTTCCTCCGCCGGCTCGGGGGCTGGCAATCACGGGGATATGGGGTTCTCTCCTCTCCTGAGCAGCAGCCGTCCGTCCCGAACACCCACGCTCCGGTCCTGGGCGATGTGTGTGCTAGCCGCACCGGGGTCCGGGTCCCGCCTTGGGCGGCTGGACGAAAGAGATCGCAAGACACGGGTGACCGGCCACAAGCGGTGGGGGGGCCAGCCCTGCCGCGAAGCAGGAGGCTTTCCTCCGCCGGCTCGGGGGCTGGCAATCACGGGGATATGGGGTTCTCTCCTCTCCTGAGCAGCAGCCGTCCGTCCCGAACACCCACGCTCCGGTCCTGGGCGACGTGTGTGCTAGCCGCACTAGGACCCGGTCGAACCTCTGTCGGCTCCGCTATTTCGATCGCAGGAAACGTGTGTCCCTCTACGGGCTGCGTGGGTCCGGCTTCCCGAGCCCCTAGGCTCCGGACCTGCGCGACGTGTGTGCTAGCCGCACCGGGGTCCGGGTCCCGCCTTGGGCAGCTCGACGAAAGTGAACGCAAGACACGGTTGTCCGGCCACAAGCGCTGTGGCTGCCAGCCTTGCCGCGAAGCAGGAGGCTGTCCTCCGCCGGCTCGGGGGCTGGCAGTCGCGGGGACATGGGGTTCTCTCCTCTCCGGAGCAGCAGCCGTCCGTCCCGAACACCCACGCTCCTATCCTGGGCGATCTGTGTGCTAGCCGCACTGGGGTCCGGGTGGGACCTCGGTCGGCTCCGCTATTTTGATCGCAGGACACCAGTGTCCCACCACGGGCTGCGTGGGTCCGGCTTCCCGAGCCCTTTGGCTCCATCCTGCGTGCCGTGTTTCCTCGCCGCACCGGGGTCCGGATCCCATTTCGGGCGCCTCGGGGAAGGAGATCCTACGACACGGTTGTCCGGCCACAAGCGCGGTGGCTGCCAGCCGTGTCGACAAGAGGAGGCTGTCGTTCAGCGGCTCGGAGTTACGCAGTGCCGGGGAGCGGGGATTCAGACAGTCCAGAGCGGCAGGCGTCCGGATGTGGTCCCTGGGCTCCGGTCCTGGGCGACGTGTGTGCTAGCTGCACGGGGGTCCGGCTTCTGTCTTGGGCGGCTCGGGGAACGAGATCCCACGACACAGAGGTCCGGCCACGAGCTGCATGCGTAGCAGCCGTGTCGTGAAACAGAAGGCTGTCATCCGCTGGTTCGGGGGCTGGCTGTCCCCGAGAAGAAAGCTTCTGTCCTGTCCGGAGCGGCGGCCGTCCTTCCCGAACAGCCACGCTCCGGTCCTGGGCGATGTGTGTACTAGCCGCACCGGGGTCCGGGTCCCGCCTTGGGCGGCTGGACGAAAGAGATCGCAAGACACGGGTGACCGGCCACAAGCGGTGTGGGTGCCAGCCCTGCCGCGAAGCAGGAGGCTGTCCTCCGCCGGCTCGGGGGCTGACAGTCGCGGGGACATGGGGTTCTCTCCTCTCGTGAGCAGCAGCCGTCCTTCCCGAACAGCCACGCTCCGGTCCTGGGCGACGTGTGTGCTAGCCGCACTAGGACCCGGTCGAACCTCTGTCGGCTCCGCTATTTCGATCGCAGGAAACGTGTGTCCCTCTACGTGCTGCGTGGGTCCGGCTTCCCGAGCACCTAGGCTCCGGACCTGCGCGACGTGTGTGCTAGCCGCACCGTGGTCCGGGTCCCGCCTTGGGCAGCTCGACGAAAGTGAACGCAAGACACGGTTGTCCGGCCACAAGCGCGGTGGCTGCCAGCCGTGTCGACAAGAGCAGGCTGTAGTTCAGCGGCTCGGAGTTACGCCGTCCCGGGGAGCGGGGATTCAGACAGTCCAGAGCGGCAGGCGTCCGGATGTGGTCCCTGGGCTCCGGTCCTGGGTGACGTGTGTGCTAGCCGCGCCGGGGTCCGCGTCCCGCCTTGGGCGGCTGGACGAAAGAGATCGCAAGACACGGTTGTCCGGCCACAAACGCTCTGGCTGCCAGCCTTGCCGCGAAGCAGGAGGCTTTCCTCCGCCGGCTCGGGGGCTGGCAATCACGGGGATATGGGGTTCTCTCCTCTCCTGAGCAGCAGCCGTCCGTCCCGAACACCCACGCTCCGGTTCTGGGCGATGTGTGTGCTAGCCGCACCGGGGTCCGGGTCCCGCCTTGGGCGGCTGGACGAAAGAGATCGCAAGACACGGGTGACCGGCCACAAGCGGTGGGGGGGCCAGCCCTGCCGCGAAGCAGGAGGCTTTCCTCCGCCGGCTCGGGGGCTGGCAATCACGGGGATATGGGGTTCTCTCCTCTCGTGAGCAGCAGCCGTCCGTCCCGAACACCCACGCTCCGGTCCTGGGCGACGTGTGTGCTAGCCGCACTAGGACCCGGTCGAACCTCTGTCGGCTCCGCTATTTCGATCGCCGGAAACGTGTGTCCCTCTACGGGCTGCGTGGGTCCGGCTTCCCGAGCCCCTAGGCTTCGGACCTGCTCGACGTGTGTGCTCGCCGCACCGGGGTCCGGGTCCCGCCTTGGGCAGCTCGACGAAAGTGAACGCAAGACACGGTTGTCCGGACACAAGCGCGGTGGCTGCCAGCCGTGTCGACAAGAGCAGGCTGTCGTTCAGCGGCTCAGAGTTACGCCGTCCCGGGGACCGGGGATTCAGACAGTCCAGAGCGGCAGGCGTCCGGATGTGGTCCCTGGGCTCCGGTCCTGGGTGACGTGTGTGCTAGCCGCACCGGGGTCCGGGTCCCGCCTTGGGCAGCTCGACGAAAGTGAACGCAAGACACGGTTGTCCGGCCACAAGCGCTGTGGCTGCCAGCCTTGCCGCGAAGCAGGAGGCTGTCCTCCGCCGGCTCGGGGGCTGGCAGTCGCGGGGACATGGGGTTCTCTCCTCTCCGGAGCAGCAGCCGTCCGTCCCGAACACCCACGCTCCTATCCTGGGCGATCTGTGTGCTAGCCGCACTGGGGTCCGGGTGGGACCTCGGTCGGCTCCGCTATTTTGATCGCAGGACACCAGTGTCCCACCACGGGCTGCGTGGGTCCGGCTTCCCGAGCCCTTTGGCTCCATCCTGCGTGTCGTGTTTCCTCGCCGCACCGGGGTCCGGATCCCATTTCGGGCGCCTCGGGGAAGGAGATCCTACGACACGGTTGTCCGGCCACAAGCGCGGTGGCTGCCAGCCGTGTCGACAAGAGGAGGCTGTCGTTCAGCGGCTCGGAGTTACGCAGTGCCGGGGAGCGGGGATTCAGACAGTCCAGAGCGGCAGGCGTCCGGATGTGGTCCCTGGGCTCCGGTCCTGGGCGACGTGTGTGCTAGCTGCACGGGGGTCCGGCTTCTGTCTTGGGCGGCTCGGGGAACGAGATCCCACGACACAGAGGTCCGGCCACGAGCTGCATGCGTAGCAGCCGTGTCGTGAAACAGAAGGCTGTCATCCGCTGGTTCGGGGGCTGGCTGTCCCCGAGAAGAAAGCTTCTGTCCTGTCCGGAGCGGCGGCCGTCCTTCCCGAACAGCCACGCTCCGGTCCTGGGCGATGTGTGTACTAGCCGCGCCGGGGTCCGGGTCCCGCCTTGGGCGGCTCGACGAAAGAGATCGCAAGACACGGGTGACCGGCCACAAGCGGTGTGGGTGCCAGCCCTGCCGCGAAGCAGGAGGCTGTCCTCCGCCGGCTCGGGGGCTGACAGTCGCGGGGACATGGGGTTCTCTCCTCTCGTGAGCAGCAGCCGTCCTTCCCGAACAGCCACGCTCCGGTCCTGGGCGACGTGTGTGCTAGCCGCACTAGGACCCGGTCTAACCTCTGTCGGCTCCGCTATTTCGATCGCAGGAAACGTGTGTCCCTCTACGTGCTGCGTGGGTCCGGCTTCCCGAGCACCTAGGCTCCGGACCTGCGCGACGTGTGTGCTAGCCGCACCGTGGTCCGGGTCCCGCCTTGGGCAGCTCGACGAAAGTGAACGCAAGACACGGTTGTCCGGCCACAAGCGCTGTGGCTGCCAGCCGTGTCGACAAGAGCAGGCTGTAGTTCAGCGGCTCGGAGTTACGCCGTCCCGGGGAGCGGGGATTCAGACAGTCCAGAGCGGCAGGCGTCCGGATGTGGTCCCTGGGCTCCGGTCCTGGGTGACGTGTGTGCTAGCCGCGCCGGGGTCCGCGTCCCGCCTTGGGCGGCTGGACGAAAGAGATCGCAAGACACGGTTGTCCGGCCACAAACGCTCTGGCTGCCAGCCTTGCCGCGAAGCAGGAGGCTTTCCTCCGCCGGCTCGGGGGCTGGCAATCACGGGGATATGGGGTTCTCTCCTCTCCTGAGCAGCAGCCGTCCGTCCCGAACACCCACGCTCCGGTTCTGGGCGATGTGTGTGCTAGCCGCACCGGGGTCCGGGTCCCGCCTTGGGCGGCTGGACGAAAGAGATCGCAAGACACGGGTGACCGGCCACAAGCGGTGGGGGGGCCAGCCCTGCCGCGAAGCAGGAGGCTGTCCTCCGCCGGCTCGGGGGCTGGCAATCACGGGGATATGGGGTTCTCTCCTCTCCTGAGCAGCAGCCGTCCGTCCCGAACACCCACGCTCCGGTCCTGGGCGACGTGTGTGCTAGCCGCACTAGGACCCGGTCGAACCTCTGTCGGCTCCGCTATTTCGATCGCCGGAAACGTGTGTCCCTCTACGGGCTGCGTGGGTCCGGCTTCCCGAGCCCCTAGGCTTCGGACCTGCTCGACGTGTGTGCTCGCCGCACCGGGGTCCGGGTCCCGCCTTGGGCAGCTCGACGAAAGTGAACGCAAGACACGGTTGTCCGGCCACAAGCGCGGTGGCTGCCAGCCGTGTCGACAAGAGCAGGCTGTCGTTCAGCGGCTCAGAGTTACGCCGTCCCGGGGACAGGGGATTCAGACAGTCCAGAGCGGCAGGCGTCCGGATGTGGTCCCTGGGCTCCGGTCCTGGGTGACGTGTGTGCTAGCCGCACCGGGGTCCGCGTCCCGCCTTGGGCGGCTGGACGAAAGTGATCGCAAGACACGGGTGACCGGCCACAAGCGGTAGGGGGGCCAGCCCTGCCGCGAAGCAGGAGGCTTTCCTCCGCCGGCTCGGTGGCTGGCAATCACGGGGATATGGGGTTCTCTCCTCTCCTGAGCAGCAGCCGTCCGTCCCGAACACCCACGCTCCGGTCCTGGGCGACGTGTGTGCTAGCCGCACTAGGACCCGGTCGAACCTCTGTCGGCTCCGCTATTTCGATCGCAGGAAACGTGTGTCCCTCTACGGGCTGCGTGGGTCCGGCTTCCCGAGCCCCTAGGCTCCGGACCTGCGCGACGTGTGTGCTAGCCGCACCGGGGTCCGGGTCCCGCCTTGGGCAGCTCGACGAAAGTGAACGCAAGACACGGTTGTCCGGCCACAAGCGCTGTGGCTGCCAGCCTTGCCGCGAAGCAGGAGGCTGTCCTCCGCCGGCTCGGGGGCTGGCAGTCGCGGGGACATGGGGTTCTCTCCTCTCCGGAGCAGCAGCCGTTCGTCCCGAACACCCACGCTCCTATCCTGGGCGACTTGTGTGCTAGCCGCACTGGGGTCCGGGTGGGACCTCGGTCGGCTCCGCTATTTTGATCGCAGGACACCAGTGTCCCACCACGGGCTGCGTGGGTCCGGCTTCCCGAGCCCTTTGGCTCCATCCTGGGTGTCGTGTTTCCTCGCCGCACCGGGGTCCGGATCCCATTTCGGGCGCCTCGGGGAAGGAGATCCTACGACACGGTTGTCCGGCCACAAGCGCGGTGGCTGCCAGCCGTGTCGACAAGAGGAGGCTGTCGTTCAGCGGCTCGGAGTTACGCAGTGCCGGGGACCGGGGATTCAGACAGTCCAGAGCGGCAGGCGTCCGGATGTGGTCCCTGGGCTCCGGTCCTGGGCGACGTGTGTGCTAGCTGCACGGGGGTCCGGCTTCTGTCTTGGGCGGCTCGGGAAACGAGATCCCACGACACAGAGGTCCGGCCACGAGCTGCATGCGTAGCAGCCGTGTCGTGAAACAGAAGGCTGTCATCCGCTGGTTCGGGGGCTGGCTGTCCCCGAGAAGAAAGCTTCTGTCCTGTCCGGAGCGGCGGCCGTCCTTCCCGAACAGCCACGCTCCGGTTCTGGGCGATGTGTGTGCTAGCCGCGCCGGGGTCCGGGTCCCGCCTTGGGCGGCTGGACGAAAGAGATCGCAAGACACGGGTGACCGGCCACAAGCGGTGTGGGTGCCAGCCCTGCCGCGAAGCAGGAGGCTGTCCTCCGCCGGCTCGGGGGCTGACAGTCGCGGGGACATGGGGTTCTCTCCTCTCGTGAGCAGCAGCCGTCCTTCCCGAACAGCCACGCTCCGGTCCTGGGCGACGTGTGTGCTAGCCGCACTAGGACCCGGTCTAACCTCTGTCGGCTCCGCTATTTCGATCGCAGGAAACGTGTGTCCCTCTACGTGCTGCGTGGGTCCGGCTTCCCGAGCCCCTAGGCTCCGGACCTGCGCGACGTGTGTGCTAGCCGCACCGTGGTCCGGGTCCCGCCTTGGGCAGCTCGACGAAAGTGAACGCAAGACACGGTTGTCCGGCCACAAGCGCTGTGGCTGCCAGCCGTGTCGACAAGAGCAGGCTGTAGTTCAGCGGCTCGGAGTTACGCCGTCCCGGGGAGCGGGGATTCAGACAGTCCAGAGCGGCAGGAGTCCGGATGTGGTCCCTGGGCTCCGGTCCTGGGTGACGTGTGTGCTAGCCGCGCCGGGGTCCGCGTCCCGCCTTGGGCGGCTGGACGAAAGAGATCGCAAGACACGGTTGTCCGGCCACAAACGCTCTGGCTGCCAGCCTTGCCGCGAAGCAGGAGGCTTTCCTCCGCCGGCTCGGGGGCTGGCAATCACGGGGATATGGGGTTCTCTCCTCTCCTGAGCAGCAGCCGTCCGTCCCGAACACCCACGCTCCGGTCCTGGGCGATGTGTGTGCTAGCCGCACCGGGGTCCGGGTCCCGCCTTGGGCGGCTGGACGAAAGAGATCGCAAGACACGGGTGACCGGCCACAAGCGGTGGGGGGGCCAGCCCTGCCGCGAAGCAGGAGGCTTTCCTCCGCCGGCTCGGGGGCTGGCAATCACGGGGATATGGGGTTCTCTCCTCTCCTGAGCAGCAGCCGTCCGTCCCGAACACCCACGCTCCGGTCCTGGGCGACGTGTGTGCTAGCCGCACTAGGACCCGGTCGAACCTCTGTCGCCTCCGCTATTTCGATCGCAGGAAACGTGTGTCCCTCTATGGGCTGCGTGGGTCCGGATTCCCGAGCCCCTAGGCTCCGGACCTGCGCGACGTGTGTGCTAGCCGCACCGGGGTCCGGGTCCCGCCTTGGGCAGCTCGACGAAAGTGAACGCAAGACACGGTTGTCCGGCCACAAGCGCTGTGGCTGCCAGCCTTGCCGCGAAGCAGGAGGCTGTCCTCCGCCGGCTCGGGGGCTGGCAGTCGCGGGGACATGGGGTTCTCTCCTCTCCGGAGCAGCAGCCGTTCGTCCCGAACACCCACGCTCCTATCCTGGGCGACTTGTGTGCTAGCCGCACTGGGGTCCGGGTGGGACCTCGGTCGGCTCCGCTATTTTGATCGCAGGACACCAGTGTCCCACCACGGGCTGCGTGGGTCCGGCTTCCCGAGCCCTTTGGCTCCATCCTGGGTGTCGTGTTTCCTCGCCGCACCGGGGTCCGGATCCCATTTCGGGCGCCTCGGGGAAGGAGATCCTACGACACGGTTGTCCGGCCACAAGCGCGGTGGCTGCCAGCCGTGTCGACAAGAGGAGGCTGTCGTTCAGCGGCTCGGAGTTACGCAGTGCCGGGGACCGGGGATTCAGACAGTCCAGAGCGGCAGGCGTCCGGATGTGGTCCCTGGGCTCCGGTCCTGGGCGACGTGTGTGCTAGCTGCACGGGGGTCCGGCTTCTGTCTTGGGCGGCTCGGGAAACGAGATCCCACGACACAGAGGTCCGGCCACGAGCTGCATGCGTAGCAGCCGTGTCGTGAAACAGAAGGCTGTCATCCGCTGGTTCGGGGGCTGGCTGTCCCCGAGAAGAAAGCTTCTGTCCTGTCCGGAGCGGCGGCCGTCCTTCCCGAACAGCCACGCTCCGGTCCTGGGCGATGTGTGTGCTAGCCGCGCCGGGGTCCGGGTCCCGCCTTGGGCGGCTGGACGAAAGAGATCGCAAGACACGGGTGACCGGCCACAAGCGGTGTGGGTGCCAGCCCTGCCGCGAAGCAGGAGGCTGTCCTCCGCCGGCTCGGGGGCTGACAGTCGCGGGGACATGGGGTTCTCTCCTCTCGTGAGCAGCAGCCGTCCTTCCCGAACAGCCACGCTCCGGTCCTGGGCGACGTGTGTGCTAGCCGCACTAGGACCCGGTCTAACCTCTGTCGGCTCCGCTATTTCGATCGCAGGAAACGTGTGTCCCTCTACGTGCTGCGTGGGTCCGGCTTCCCGAGCACCTAGGCTCCGGACCTGCGCGACGTGTGTGCTAGCCGCACCGTGGTCCGGGTCCCGCCTTGGGCAGCTCGACGAAAGTGAACGCAAGACACGGTTGTCCGGCCACAAGCGCTGTGGCTGCCAGCCGTGTCGACAAGAGCAGGCTGTAGTTCAGCGGCTCGGAGTTACGCCGTCCCGGGGAGCGGGGATTCAGACAGTCCAGAGCGGCAGGAGTCCGGATGTGGTCCCTGGGCTCCGGTCCTGGGTGACGTGTGTGCTAGCCGCGCCGGGGTCCGCGTCCCGCCTTGGGCGGCTGGACGAAAGAGATCGCAAGACACGGTTGTCCGGCCACAAGCGCTGTGGCTGCCAGCCTTGCCGCGAAGCAGGAGGCTGTCCTCCGCCGGCTCGGGGGCTGGCAGTCGCGGGGACATGGGGTTCTCTCCTCTCCGGAGCAGCAGCCGTTCGTCCCGAACACCCACGCTCCTATCCTGGGCGACTTGTGTGCTAGCCGCACTGGGGTCCGGGTGGGACCTCGGTCGGCTCCGCTATTTTGATCGCAGGACACCAGTGTCCCACCACGGGCTGCGTGGGTCCGGCTTCCCGAGCCCTTTGGCTCCATCCTGGGTGTCGTGTTTCCTCGCCGCACCGGGGTCCGGATCCCATTTCGGGCGCCTCGGGGAAGGAGATCCTACGACACGGTTGTCCGGCCACAAGCGCGGTGGCTGCCAGCCGTGTCGACAAGAGGAGGCTGTCGTTCAGCGGCTCGGAGTTACGCAGTGCCGGGGACCGGGGATTCAGACAGTCCAGAGCGGCAGGCGTCCGGATGTGGTCCCTGGGCTCCGGTCCTGGGCGACGTGTGTGCTAGCTGCACGGGGGTCCGGCTTCTGTCTTGGGCGGCTCGGGAAACGAGATCCCACGACACAGAGGTCCGGCCACGAGCTGCATGCGTAGCAGCCGTGTCGTGAAACAGAAGGCTGTCATCCGCTGGTTCGGGGGCTGGCTGTCCCCGAGAAGAAAGCTTCTGTCCTGTCCGGAGCGGCGGCCGTCCTTCCCGAACAGCCACGCTCCGGTCCTGGGCGATGTGTGTGCTAGCCGCGCCGGGGTCCGGGTCCCGCCTTGGGCGGCTGGACGAAAGAGATCGCAAGACACGGGTGACCGGCCACAAGCGGTGTGGGTGCCAGCCCTGCCGCGAAGCAGGAGGCTGTCCTCCGCCGGCTCGGGGGCTGACAGTCGCGGGGACATGGGGTTCTCTCCTCTCGTGAGCAGCAGCCGTCCTTCCCGAACAGCCACGCTCCGGTCCTGGGCGACGTGTGTGCTAGCCGCACTAGGACCCGGTCTAACCTCTGTCGGCTCCGCTATTTCGATCGCAGGAAACGTGTGTCCCTCTACGTGCTGCGTGGGTCCGGCTTCCCGAGCACCTAGGCTCCGGACCTGCGCGACGTGTGTGCTAGCCGCACCGTGGTCCGGGTCCCGCCTTGGGCAGCTCGACGAAAGTGAACGCAAGACACGGTTGTCCGGCCACAAGCGCTGTGGCTGCCAGCCGTGTCGACAAGAGCAGGCTGTAGTTCAGCGGCTCGGAGTTACGCCGTCCCGGGGAGCGGGGATTCAGACAGTCCAGAGCGGCAGGAGTCCGGATGTGGTCCCTGGGCTCCGGTCCTGGGTGACGTGTGTGCTAGCCGCGCCGGGGTCCGCGTCCCGCCTTGGGCGGCTGGACGAAAGAGATCGCAAGACACGGTTGTCCGGCCACAAACGCTCTGGCTGCCAGCCTTGCCGCGAAGCAGGAGGCTTTCCTCCGCCGGCTCGGGGGCTGGCAATCACGGGGATATGGGGTTCTCTCCTCTCCTGAGCAGCAGCCGTCCGTCCCGAACACCCACGCTCCGGTCCTGGGCGATGTGTGTGCTAGCCGCACCGGGGTCCGGGTCCCGCCTTGGGCGGCTGGACGAAAGAGATCGCAAGACACGGGTGACCGGCCACAAGCGGTGGGGGGGCCAGCCCTGCCGCGAAGCAGGAGGCTTTCCTCCGCCGGCTCGGGGGCTGGCAATCACGGGGATATGGGGTTCTCTCCTCTCCTGAGCAGCAGCCGTCCGTCCCGAACACCCACGCTCCGGTCCTGGGCGACGTGTGTGCTAGCCGCACTAGGACCCGGTCGAACCTCTGTCGCCTCCGCTATTTCGATCGCAGGAAACGTGTGTCCCTCTATGGGCTGCGTGGGTCCGGATTCCCGAGCCCCTAGGCTCCGGACCTGCGCGACGTGTGTGCTAGCCGCACCGGGGTCCGGGTCCCGCCTTGGGCAGCTCGACGAAAGTGAACGCAAGACACGGTTGTCCGGCCACAAGCGCTGTGGCTGCCAGCCTTGCCGCGAAGCAGGAGGCTGTCCTCCGCCGGCTCGGGGGCTGGCAGTCGCGGGGACATGGGGTTCTCTCCTCTCCGGAGCAGCAGCCGTTCGTCCCGAACACCCACGCTCCTATCCTGGGCGACTTGTGTGCTAGCCGCACTGGGGTCCGGGTGGGACCTCGGTCGGCTCCGCTATTTTGATCGCAGGACACCAGTGTCCCACCACGGGCTGCGTGGGTCCGGCTTCCCGAGCCCTTTGGCTCCATCCTGGGTGTCGTGTTTCCTCGCCGCACCGGGGTCCGGATCCCATTTCGGGCGCCTCGGGGAAGGAGATCCTACGACACGGTTGTCCGGCCACAAGCGCGGTGGCTGCCAGCCGTGTCGACAAGAGGAGGCTGTCGTTCAGCGGCTCGGAGTTACGCAGTGCCGGGGACCGGGGATTCAGACAGTCCAGAGCGGCAGGCGTCCGGATGTGGTCCCTGGGCTCCGGTCCTGGGCGACGTGTGTGCTAGCTGCACGGGGGTCCGGCTTCTGTCTTGGGCGGCTCGGGAAACGAGATCCCACGACACAGAGGTCCGGCCACGAGCTGCATGCGTAGCAGCCGTGTCGTGAAACAGAAGGCTGTCATCCGCTGGTTCGGGGGCTGGCTGTCCCCGAGAAGAAAGCTTCTGTCCTGTCCGGAGCGGCGGCCGTCCTTCCCGAACAGCCACGCTCCGGTCCTGGGCGATGTGTGTGCTAGCCGCGCCGGGGTCCGGGTCCCGCCTTGGGCGGCTGGACGAAAGAGATCGCAAGACACGGGTGACCGGCCACAAGCGGTGTGGGTGCCAGCCCTGCCGCGAAGCAGGAGGCTGTCCTCCGCCGGCTCGGGGGCTGACAGTCGCGGGGACATGGGGTTCTCTCCTCTCGTGAGCAGCAGCCGTCCTTCCCGAACAGCCACGCTCCGGTCCTGGGCGACGTGTGTGCTAGCCGCACTAGGACCCGGTCTAACCTCTGTCGGCTCCGCTATTTCGATCGCAGGAAACGTGTGTCCCTCTACGTGCTGCGTGGGTCCGGCTTCCCGAGCACCTAGGCTCCGGACCTGCGCGACGTGTGTGCTAGCCGCACCGTGGTCCGGGTCCCGCCTTGGGCAGCTCGACGAAAGTGAACGCAAGACACGGTTGTCCGGCCACAAGCGCTGTGGCTGCCAGCCGTGTCGACAAGAGCAGGCTGTAGTTCAGCGGCTCGGAGTTACGCCGTCCCGGGGAGCGGGGATTCAGACAGTCCAGAGCGGCAGGAGTCCGGATGTGGTCCCTGGGCTCCGGTCCTGGGTGACGTGTGTGCTAGCCGCGCCGGGGTCCGCGTCCCGCCTTGGGCGGCTGGACGAAAGAGATCGCAAGACACGGTTGTCCGGCCACAAACGCTCTGGCTGCCAGCCTTGCCGCGAAGCAGGAGGCTTTCCTCCGCCGGCTCGGGGGCTGGCAATCACGGGGATATGGGGTTCTCTCCTCTCCTGAGCAGCAGCCGTCCGTCCCGAACACCCACGCTCCGGTCCTGGGCGATGTGTGTGCTAGCCGCACCGGGGTCCGGGTCCCGCCTTGGGCGGCTGGACGAAAGAGATCGCAAGACACGGGTGACCGGCCACAAGCGGTGGGGGGGCCAGCCCTGCCGCGAAGCAGGAGGCTTTCCTCCGCCGGCTCGGGGGCTGGCAATCACGGGGATATGGGGTTCTCTCCTCTCCTGAGCAGCAGCCGTCCGTCCCGAACACCCACGCTCCGGTCCTGGGCGACGTGTGTGCTAGCCGCACTAGGACCCGGTCGAACCTCTGTCGCCTCCGCTATTTCGATCGCAGGAAACGTGTGTCCCTCTATGGGCTGCGTGGGTCCGGATTCCCGAGCCCCTAGGCTCCGGACCTGCGCGACGTGTGTGCTAGCCGCACCGGGGTCCGGGTCCCGCCTTGGGCAGCTCGACGAAAGTGAACGCAAGACACGGTTGTCCGGCCACAAGCGCTGTGGCTGCCAGCCTTGCCGCGAAGCAGGAGGCTGTCCTCCGCCGGCTCGGGGGCTGGCAGTCGCGGGGACATGGGGTTCTCTCCTCTCCGGAGCAGCAGCCGTTCGTCCCGAACACCCACGCTCCTATCCTGGGCGACTTGTGTGCTAGCCGCACTGGGGTCCGGGTGGGACCTCGGTCGGCTCCGCTATTTTGATCGCAGGACACCAGTGTCCCACCACGGGCTGCGTGGGTCCGGCTTCCCGAGCCCTTTGGCTCCATCCTGGGTGTCGTGTTTCCTCGCCGCACCGGGGTCCGGATCCCATTTCGGGCGCCTCGGGGAAGGAGATCCTACGACACGGTTGTCCGGCCACAAGCGCGGTGGCTGCCAGCCGTGTCGACAAGAGGAGGCTGTCGTTCAGCGGCTCGGAGTTACGCAGTGCCGGGGACCGGGGATTCAGACAGTCCAGAGCGGCAGGCGTCCGGATGTGGTCCCTGGGCTCCGGTCCTGGGCGACGTGTGTGCTAGCTGCACGGGGGTCCGGCTTCTGTCTTGGGCGGCTCGGGAAACGAGATCCCACGACACAGAGGTCCGGCCACGAGCTGCATGCGTAGCAGCCGTGTCGTGAAACAGAAGGCTGTCATCCGCTGGTTCGGGGGCTGGCTGTCCCCGAGAAGAAAGCTTCTGTCCTGTCCGGAGCGGCGGCCGTCCTTCCCGAACAGCCACGCTCCGGTCCTGGGCGATGTGTGTGCTAGCCGCGCCGGGGTCCGGGTCCCGCCTTGGGCGGCTGGACGAAAGAGATCGCAAGACACGGGTGACCGGCCACAAGCGGTGTGGGTGCCAGCCCTGCCGCGAAGCAGGAGGCTGTCCTCCGCCGGCTCGGGGGCTGACAGTCGCGGGGACATGGGGTTCTCTCCTCTCGTGAGCAGCAGCCGTCCTTCCCGAACAGCCACGCTCCGGTCCTGGGCGACGTGTGTGCTAGCCGCACTAGGACCCGGTCTAACCTCTGTCGGCTCCGCTATTTCGATCGCAGGAAACGTGTGTCCCTCTACGTGCTGCGTGGGTCCGGCTTCCCGAGCACCTAGGCTCCGGACCTGCGCGACGTGTGTGCTAGCCGCACCGTGGTCCGGGTCCCGCCTTGGGCAGCTCGACGAAAGTGAACGCAAGACACGGTTGTCCGGCCACAAGCGCTGTGGCTGCCAGCCGTGTCGACAAGAGCAGGCTGTAGTTCAGCGGCTCGGAGTTACGCCGTCCCGGGGAGCGGGGATTCAGACAGTCCAGAGCGGCAGGAGTCCGGATGTGGTCCCTGGGCTCCGGTCCTGGGTGACGTGTGTGCTAGCCGCGCCGGGGTCCGCGTCCCGCCTTGGGCGGCTGGACGAAAGAGATCGCAAGACACGGTTGTCCGGCCACAAACGCTCTGGCTGCCAGCCTTGCCGCGAAGCAGGAGGCTTTCCTCCGCCGGCTCGGGGGCTGGCAATCACGGGGATATGGGGTTCTCTCCTCTCCTGAGCAGCAGCCGTCCGTCCCGAACACCCACGCTCCGGTTCTGGGCGATGTGTGTGCTAGCCGCACCGGGGTCCGGGTCCCGCCTTGGGCGGCTGGACGAAAGAGATCGCAAGACACGGGTGACCGGCCACAAGCGGTGGGGGGGCCAGCCCTGCCGCGAAGCAGGAGGCTTTCCTCCGCCGGCTCGGGGGCTGGCAATCACGGGGATATGGGGTTCTCTCCTCTCCTGAGCAGCAGCCGTCCGTCCCGAACACCCACGCTCCGGTCCTGGGCGACGTGTGTGCTAGCCGCACTAGGACCCGGTCGAACCTCTGTCGCCTCCGCTATTTCGATCGCAGGAAACGTGTGTCCCTCTACGGGCTGCGTGGGTCCGGATTCCCGAGCCCCTAGGCTCCGGACCTGCGCGACGTGTGTGCTAGCCGCACCGGGGTCCGGGTCCCGCCTTGGGCAGCTCGACGAAAGTGAACGCAAGACACGGTTGTCCGGCCACAAGCGCTGTGGCTGCCAGCCTTGCCGCGAAGCAGGAGGCTGTCCTCCGCCGGCTCGGGGGCTGGCAGTCGCGGGGACATGGGGTTCTCTCCTCTCCGGAGCAGCAGCCGTCCGTCCCGAACACCCACGCTCCTATCCTGGGCGATCTGTGTGCTAGCCGCACTGGGGTCCGGGTGGGACCTCGGTCGGCTCCGCTATTTTGATCGCAGGACACCAGTGTCCCACCACGGGCTGCGTGGGTCCGGCTTCCCGAGCCCTTTGGCTCCATCCTGGGTGTCGTGTTTCCTCGCCGCACCGGGGTCCGGATCCCATTTCGGGCGCCTCGGGGAAGGAGATCCTACGACACGGTTGTCCGGCCACAAGCGCGGTGGCTGCCAGCCGTGTCGACAAGAGGAGGCTGTCGTTCAGCGGCTCGGAGTTACGCAGTGCCGGGGAGCGGGGATTCAGACAGTCCAGAGCGGCAGGCGTCCGGATGTGGTCCCTGGGCTCCGGTCCTGGGCGACGTGTGTGCTAGCTGCACGGGGGTCCGTCTTCTGTCTTGGGCGGCTCGGGGAACGAGATCCCACGACACAGAGGTCCGGCCACGAGCTGCATGCGTAGCAGCCGTGTCGTGAAACAGAAGGCTGTCATCCGCTGGTTCGGGGGCTGGCTGTCCCCGAGAAGAAAGCTTCTGTCCTGTCCGGAGCGGCGGCCGTCCTTCCCGAACAGCCACGCTCCGGTCCTGGGCGATGTGTGTACTAGCCGCGCCGGGGTCCGGGTCCCGCCTTGGGCGGCTCGACGAAAGAGATCGCAAGACACGGGTGACCGGCCACAAGCGGTGTGGGTGCCAGCCCTGCCGCGAAGCAGGAGGCTGTCCTCCGCCGGCTCGGGGGCTGACAGTCGCGGGGACATGGGGTTCTCTCCTCTCGTGAGCAGCAGCCGTCCTTCCCGAACAGCCACGCTCCGGTCCTGGGCGACGTGTGTGCTAGCCGCACTAGGACCCGGTCTAACCTCTGTCGGCTCCGCTATTTCGATCGCAGGAAACGTGTGTCCCTCTACGTGCTGCGTGGGTCCGGCTTCCCGAGCACCTAGGCTCCGGACCTGCGCGACGTGTGTGCTAGCCGCACCGGGGTCCGGGTCCCGCCTTGGGCAGCTCGACGAAAGTGAACGCAAGACACGGTTGTCCGGCCACAAGCGCTGTGGCTGCCAGCCGTGTCGACAAGAGCAGGCTGTAGTTCAGCGGCTCGGAGTTACGCCGTCCCGGGGAGCGGGGATTCAGACAGTCCAGAGCGGCAGGCGTCCGGATGTGGTCCCTGGGCTCCGGTCCTGGGTGACGTGTGTGCTAGCCGCGCCGGGGTCCGCGTCCCGCCTTGGGCGGCTGGACGAAAGAGATCGCAAGACACGGTTGTCCGGCCACAAACGCTCTGGCTGCCAGCCTTGCCGCGAAGCAGGAGGCTTTCCTCCGCCGGCTCGGGGGCTGGCAATCACGGGGATATGGGGTTCTCTCCTCTCCTGAGCAGCAGCCGTCCGTCCCGAACACCCACGCTCCGGTTCTGGGCGATGTGTGTGCTAGCCGCACCGGGGTCCGGGTCCCGCCTTGGGCGGCTGGACGAAAGAGATCGCAAGACACGGGTGACCGGCCACAAGCGGTGTGGGTGCCAGCCCTGCCGCGAAGCAGGAGGCTTTCCTCCGCCGGCTCGGGGGCTGGCAATCACGGGGATATGGGGTTCTCTCCTCTCCTGAGCAGCAGCCGTCCGTCCCGAACAGCCACGCTCCGGTCCTGGGCGATGTGTGTGCTAGCCGCACTAGGACCCCGTCGAACCTCTGTCGGCTCCGCTATTTCGATCGCAGGAAACGTGTGTCCCTCTATGGGCTGCGTGGGTCCGGATTCCCGAGCCCCTAGGCTCCGGACCTGCGCGACGTGTGTGCTAGCCGCACCGGGGTCCGGGTCCCGCCTTGGGCAGCTCGACGAAAGTGAACGCAAGACACGGTTGTCCGGCCACAAGCGCTGTGGCTGCCAGCCTTGCCGCGAAGCAGGAGGCTGTCCTCCGCCGGCTCGGGGGCTGGCAGTCGCGGGGACATGGGGTTCTCTCCTCTCCGGAGCAGCAGCCGTCCGTCCCGAACACCCACGCTCCTATCCTGGGCGATCTGTGTGCTAGCCGCACTGGGGTCCGGGTGGGACCTCGGTCGGCTCCGCTATTTTGATCGCAGGACACCAGTGTCCCACCACGGGCTGCGTGGGTCCGGCTTCCCGAGCCCTTTGGCTCCATCCTGGGTGTCGTGTTTCCTCGCCGCACCGGGGTCCGGATCCCATTTCGGGCGCCTCGGGGAAGGAGATCCTACGACACGGTTGTCCGGCCACAAGCGCGGTGGCTGCCAGCCGTGTCGACAAGAGCAGGCTGTAGTTCAGCGGCTCGGAGTTACGCCGTCCCGGGGACCGGGGATTCAGACAGTCCAGAGCGGCAGGCGTCCGGATGTGGTCCCTGGGCTCCGGTCCTGGGTGACGTGTGTGCTAGCTGCACGGGGGTCCGGCTTCTGTCTTGGGCTGCTCGGGGAACGAGATCCCACGACACACAGGTCCGGCCACGAGCTGCATGCGTAGCAGCCGTGTCGTGAAACAGAAGGCTGTCATCCGCTGGCTCGGGGGCTGGCTGTCCCCGAGAAGAAGGCTTCTGTCCTGTCCGGAGCGGCGGCCGTCCTTCCCGAACAGCCACGCTCCGGTCCTGGGCGATGTGTGTTCTAGCCGCACCGGGGTCCGGGTCCCGCCTTGGGCGGCTGGACGAAAGAGATCGCAAGACACGGGTGACCGGCCACAAGCGGTGTGGGTGCCAGCCCTGCCGCGAAGCAGGAGGCTCTCCTCCGCCGGCTCGGGGGATTGCAGTCGAGGGGACATGGGGATCGCTCCTCTCCTGAGCAGCAGCCGTCCGTCCCGAACAGCCACGCTCCGGTCCTGGGCGACGTGTGTGCTAGCCGCACTAGGACCCGGTCGAACCTCTGTCGGCTCCGCTATTTCGATCGCAGGAAACGTGTGTCCCTCTACGGGCTGCGTGGCTCCGGCTTCCCGAGCCCCTAGGCTCCGGACCTGCGCGACGTGTGTGCTAGCCGCACTGGGGTCCGGGTGGGACCTCGGTCGGCTCCGCTATTTTGATCGCAGGACACCAGTGTCCCTCCACGGGCTGCGTGGGTCCGGCTTCCCGAGCCCTTTGGCTCCATCCTGGGTGTCGTGTTTCCTCGCCGCACCGGGGTCCGGATCCCATTTCGGGCGCCTCGGGGAAGGAGATCCTACGACACGGTTGTCCGGCCACAAGCGCGGTGGCTGCCAGCCGTGTCGACAAGAGGAGGCTGTCGTTCAGCGGCTCGGAGTTACGCAGTGCCGGGGAGCGGGGATTCAGACAGTCCAGAGCGGCAGGCGTCCGGATGTGGTCCCTGGGCTCCGGTCCTGGGTGACGTGTGTGCTAGCTGCACGGGGGTCCGGCTTCTGTCTTGGGCGGCTCGGGGAACGAGATCCCACGACACAGAGGTCCGGCCACGAGCTGCATGCGTAGCAGCCGTGTCGTGAAACAGAAGGCTGTCATCCGCTGGTTCGGGGGCTGGCTGTCCCCGAGAAGAAAGCTTCTGTCCTGTCCGGAGCGGCGGCCGTCCTTCCCGAACAGCCACGCTCCGGTTCTGGGCGATGTGTGTGCTAGCCGCACCGGGGTCCGGGTCCCGCCTTAGGCGGCTGGACGAAAGAGATCGCAAGACACGGGTGACTGGCCACAAGCGCTGTGGCTGCCAGCCGTGTCGACAAGAGCAGGCTGTAGTTCAGCGGCTCGGAGTTACGCCGTCCCGGGGAGCGGGGATTCAGACAGTCCAGAGCGGCAGGCGTCCGGATGTGGTCCCTGGGCTCCGGTCCTGGGTGACGTGTGTGCTAGCCGCGCCGGGGTCCGCGTCCCGCCTTGGGCGGCTGGACGAAAGAGATCGCAAGACACGGTTGTCCGGCCACAAACGCTCTGGCTGCCAGCCTTGCCGCGAAGCAGGAGGCTTTCCTCCGCCGGCTCGGGGGCTGGCAATCACGGGGATATGGGGTTCTCTCCTCTCCTGAGCAGCAGCCGTCCGTCCCGAACACCCACGCTCCGGTTCTGGGCGATGTGTGTGCTAGCCGCACCGGGGTCCGGGTCCCGCCTTGGGCGGCTGGACGAAAGAGATCGCAAGACACGGGTGACCGGCCACAAGCGGTGGGGGGGCCAGCCCTGCCGCGAAGCAGGAGGCTTTCCTCCGCCGGCTCGGGGGCTGGCAATCACGGGGATATGGGGTTCTCTCCTCTCCTGAGCAGCAGCCGTCCGTCCCGAACACCCACGCTCCGGTCCTGGGCGACGTGTGTGCTAGCCGCACTAGGACCCGGTCGAACCTCTGTCGGCTCCGCTATTTCGATCGCAGGAAACGTGTGTCCCTCTATGGGCTGCGTGGGTCCGGATTCCCGAGCCCCTAGGCTCCGGACCTGCGCGACGTGTGTGCTAGCCGCACCGGGGTCCGGGTCCCGCCTTGGGCAGCTCGACGAAAGTGAACGCAAGACACGGTTGTCCGGCCACAAGCGCTGTGGCTGCCAGCCTTGCCGCGAAGCAGGAGGCTGTCCTCCGCCGGCTCGGGGGCTGGCAGTCGCGGGGACATGGGGTTCTCTCCTCTCCGGAGCAGCAGCCGTCCGTCCCGAACACCCACGCTCCTATCCTGGGCGATCTGTGTGCTAGCCGCACTGGGGTCCGGGTGGGACCTCGGTCGGCTCCGCTATTTTGATCGCAGGACACCAGTGTCCCACCACGGGCTGCGTGGGTCCGGCTTCCCGAGCCCTTTGGCTCCATCCTGCGTGTCGTGTTTCCTCGCCGCACCGGGGTCCGGATCCCATTTCGGGCGCCTCGGGGAAGGAGATCCTACGACACGGTTGTCCGGCCACAAGCGCGGTGGCTGCCAGCCGTGTCGACAAGAGGAGGCTGTCGTTCAGCGGCTCGGAGTTACGCAGTGCCGGGGACCGGGGATTCAGACAGTCCAGAGCGGCAGGCGTCCGGATGTGGTCCCTGGGCTCCGGTCCTGGGCGACGTGTGTGCTAGCTGCACGGGGGTCCGGCTTCTGTCTTGGGCGGCTCGGGGAACGAGATCCCACGACACAGAGGTCCGGCCACGAGCTGCATGCGTAGCAGCCGTGTCGTGAAACAGGAGGCTGTCATCCGCTGGCTCGGGGGCTGGCTGTCCCCGAGAAGAAAGCTTCTGTGCTGTCCGGAGCGGCGGCCGTCCTTCCCGAACAGCCTCGCTCCGGTCCTGGGCGATGTGTGTGCTAGCCGCACCGGGGTCCGGGTCCCGCCTTGGGCGGCTGGACGAAAGAGATCGCAAGACACGGGTGACCGGCCACAAGCGGTGTGGGTGCCAGCCCTGCCGCGAAGCAGGAGGCTGTCCTCCGCCGGCTCGGGGGCTGACAGTCGCGGGGATATGGGGTTCTCTCCTCTCCTGAGCAGCAGCCGTCCGTCCCGAACACCCACGCTCCGGTCCTGGGCGACGTGTGTGCTAGCCGCACTAGGACCCGGTCGAACCTCTGTCGGCTCCACTATTTCGATCGCAGGAAACGTGTGTCCCTCTACGTGCTGCGTGGCTCCGGTTTCCCGAGCCCCTAGGCTCCGGACCTGCGCGACGTGTGTGCTAGCCGCACCGTGGTCCGGGTCCCGCCTTGGGCAGCTCGACGAAAGTGAACGCAAGACACGGTTGTCCGGCCACAAGCGCTGTGGCTGCCAGCCGTGTCGACAAGAGCAGGCTGTAGTTCAGCGGCTCGGAGTTACGCCGTCCCGGGGAGCGGGGATTCAGACAGTCCAGAGCGGCAGGAGTCCGGATGTGGTCCCTGGGCTCCGGTCCTGGGTGACGTGTGTGCTAGCCGCGCCGGGGTCCGCGTCCCGCCTTGGGCGGCTGGACGAAAGAGATCGCAAGACACGGTTGTCCGGCCACAAACGCTCTGGCTGCCAGCCTTGCCGCGAAGCAGGAGGCTTTCCTCCGCCGGCTCGGGGGCTGGCAATCACGGGGATATGGGGTTCTCTCCTCTCCTGAGCAGCAGCCGTCCGTCCCGAACACCCACGCTCCGGTCCTGGGCGATGTGTGTGCTAGCCGCACCGGGGTCCGGGTCCCGCCTTGGGCGGCTGGACGAAAGAGATCGCAAGACACGGGTGACCGGCCACAAGCGGTGGGGGGGCCAGCCCTGCCGCGAAGCAGGAGGCTTTCCTCCGCCGGCTCGGGGGCTGGCAATCACGGGGATATGGGGTTCTCTCCTCTCCTGAGCAGCAGCCGTCCGTCCCGAACACCCACGCTCCGGTCCTGGGCGACGTGTGTGCTAGCCGCACTAGGACCCGGTCGAACCTCTGTCGCCTCCGCTATTTCGATCGCAGGAAACGTGTGTCCCTCTACGGGCTGCGTGGGTCCGGATTCCCGAGCCCCTAGGCTCCGGACCTGCGCGACGTGTGTGCTAGCCGCACCGGGGTCCGGGTCCCGCCTTGGGCAGCTCGACGAAAGTGAACGCAAGACACGGTTGTCCGGCCACAAGCGCTGTGGCTGCCAGCCTTGCCGCGAAGCAGGAGGCTGTCCTCCGCCGGCTCGGGGGCTGGCAGTCGCGGGGACATGGGGTTCTCTCCTCTCCGGAGCAGCAGCCGTCCGTCCCGAACACCCACGCTCCTATCCTGGGCGATCTGTGTGCTAGCCGCACTGGGGTCCGGGTGGGACCTCGGTCGGCTCCGCTATTTTGATCGCAGGACACCAGTGTCCCACCACGGGCTGCGTGGGTCCGGCTTCCCGAGCCCTTTGGCTCCATCCTGCGTGTCGTGTTTCCTCGCCGCACCGGGGTCCGGATCCCATTTCGGGCGCCTCGGGGAAGGAGATCCTACGACACGGTTGTCCGGCCACAAGCGCGGTGGCTGCCAGCCGTGTCGACAAGAGGAGGCTGTCGTTCAGCGGCTCGGAGTTACGCAGTGCCGGGGAGCGGGGATTCAGACAGTCCAGAGCGGCAGGCGTCCGGATGTGGTCCCTGGGCTCCGGTCCTGGGCGACGTGTGTGCTAGCTGCACGGGGGTCCGGCTTCTGTCTTGGGCGGCTCGGGGAACGAGATCCCACGACACAGAGGTCCGGCCACGAGCTGCATGCGTAGCAGCCGTGTCGTGAAACAGAAGGCTGTCATCCGCTGGTTCGGGGGCTGGCTGTCCCCGAGAAGAAAGCTTCTGTCCTGTCCGGAGCGGCGGCCGTCCTTCCCGAACAGCCACGCTCCGGTCCTGGGCGATGTGTGTACTAGCCGCGCCGGGGTCCGGGTCCCGCCTTGGGCGGCTGGACGAAAGAGATCGCAAGACACGGGTGACCGGCCACAAGCGGTGTGGGTGCCAGCCCTGCCGCGAAGCAGGAGGCTGTCCTCCGCCGGCTCGGGGGCTGACAGTCGCAGGGACATGGGGTTCTCTCCTCTCGTGAGCAGCAGCCGTCCTTCCCGAACAGCCACGCTCCGGTCCTGGGCGACGTGTGTGCTAGCCGCACTAGGACCCGGTCGAACCTCTGTCGGCTCCGCTATTTCGATCGCAGGAAACGTGTGTCCCTCTACGTGCTGCGTGGGTCCGGCTTCCCGAGCACCTAGGCTCCGGACCTGCGCGACGTGTGTGCTAGCCGCACCGTGGTCCGGGTCCCGCCTTGGGCAGCTCGACGAAAGTGAACGCAAGACACGGTTGTCCGGCCACAAGCGCGGTGGCTGCCAGCCGTGTCGACAAGAGCAGGCTGTAGTTCAGCGGCTCGGAGTTACGCCGTCCCGGGGAGCGGGGATTCAGACAGTCCAGAGCGGCAGGCGTCCGGATGTGGTCCCTGGGCTCCGGTCCTGGGTGACGTGTGTGCTAGCCGCGCCGGGGTCCGCGTCCCTCCTTGGGCAGCTCGACGAAAGAGATCGCAAGACACGGTTGTCCGGCCACAAACGCTCTGGCTGCCAGCCTTGCCGCGAAGCAGGAGGCTTTCCTCCGCCGGCTCGGGGGCTGGCAATCACGGGGATATGGGGTTCTCTCCTCTCCTGAGCAGCAGCCGTCCGTCCCGAACACCCACGCTCCGGTTCTGGGCGATGTGTGTGCTAGCCGCACCGGGGTCCGGGTCCCGCCTTGGGCGGCTGGACGAAAGAGATCGCAAGACACGGGTGACCGGCCACAAGCGGTGGGGGGGCCAGCCCTGCCGCGAAGCAGGAGGCTTTCCTCCGCCGGCTCGGGGGCTGGCAATCACGGGGATATGGGGTTCTCTCCTCTCGTGAGCAGCAGCCGTCCGTCCCGAACACCCACGCTCCGGTCCTGGGCGACGTGTGTGCTAGCCGCACTAGGACCCGGTCGAACCTCTGTCGGCTCCGCTATTTCGATCGCCGGAAACGTGTGTCCCTCTACGGGCTGCGTGGGTCCGGCTTCCCGAGCCCCTAGGCTTCGGACCTGCTCGACGTGTGTGCTCGCCGCACCGGGGTCCGGGTCCCGCCTTGGGCAGCTCGACGAAAGTGAACGCAAGACACGGTTGTCCGGCCACAAGCGCGGTGGCTGCCAGCCGTGTCGACAAGAGCAGGCTGTCGTTCAGCGGCTCAGAGTTACGCCGTCCCGGGGACCGGGGATTCAGACAGTCCAGAGCGGCAGGCGTCCGGATGTGGTCCCTGGGCTCCGGTCCTGGGTGACGTGTGTGCTAGCCGCACCGGGGTCCGGGTCCCGCCTTGGGCAGCTCGACGAAAGTGAACGCAAGACACGGTTGTCCGGCCACAAGCGCTGTGGCTGCCAGCCTTGCCGCGAAGCAGGAGGCTGTCCTCCGCCGGCTCGGGGGCTGGCAGTCGCGGGGACATGGGGTTCTCTCCTCTCCGGAGCAGCAGCCGTCCGTCCCGAACACCCACGCTCCTATCCTGGGCGATCTGTGTGCTAGCCGCACTGGGGTCCGGGTGGGACCTCGGTCGGCTCCGCTATTTTGATCGCAGGACACCAGTGTCCCACCACGGGCTGCGTGGGTCCGGCTTCCCGAGCCCTTTGGCTCCATCCTGCGTGTCGTGTTTCCTCGCCGCACCGGGGTCCGGATCCCATTTCGGGCGCCTCGGGGAAGGAGATCCTACGACACGGTTGTCCGGCCACAAGCGCGGTGGCTGCCAGCCGTGTCGACAAGAGGAGGCTGTCGTTCAGCGGCTCGGAGTTACGCAGTGCCGGGGAGCGGGGATTCAGACAGTCCAGAGCGGCAGGCGTCCGGATGTGGTCCCTGGGCTCCGGTCCTGGGCGACGTGTGTGCTAGCTGCACGGGGGTCCGTCTTCTGTCTTGGGCGGCTCGGGGAACGAGATCCCACGACACAGAGGTCCGGCCACGAGCTGCATGCGTAGCAGCCGTGTCGTGAAACAGAAGGCTGTCATCCGCTGGTTCGGGGGCTGGCTGTCCCCGAGAAGAAAGCTTCTGTCCTGTCCGGAGCGGCGGCCGTCCTTCCCGAACAGCCACGCTCCGGTCCTGGGCGATGTGTGTACTAGCCGCGCCGGGGTCCGGGTCCCGCCTTGGGCGGCTCGACGAAAGAGATCGCAAGACACGGGTGACCGGCCACAAGCGGTGTGGGTGCCAGCCCTGCCGCGAAGCAGGAGGCTGTCCTCCGCCGGCTCGGGGGCTGACAGTCGCGGGGACATGGGGTTCTCTCCTCTCGTGAGCAGCAGCCGTCCTTCCCGAACAGCCACGCTCCGGTCCTGGGCGACGTGTGTGCTAGCCGCACTAGGACCCGGTCTAACCTCTGTCGGCTCCGCTATTTCGATCGCAGGAAACGTGTGTCCCTCTACGTGCTGCGTGGGTCCGGCTTCCCGAGCACCTAGGCTCCGGACCTGCGCGACGTGTGTGCTAGCCGCACCGTGGTCCGGGTCCCGCCTTGGGCAGCTCGACGAAAGTGAACGCAAGACACGGTTGTCCGGCCACAAGCGCTGTGGCTGCCAGCCGTGTCGACAAGAGCAGGCTGTAGTTCAGCGGCTCGGAGTTACGCCGTCCCGGGGAGCGGGGATTCAGACAGTCCAGAGCGGCAGGCGTCCGGATGTGGTCCCTGGGCTCCGGTCCTGGGTGACGTGTGTGCTAGCCGCGCCGGGGTCCGCGTCCCGCCTTGGGCGGCTGGACGAAAGAGATCGCAAGACACGGTTGTCCGGCCACAAACGCTCTGGCTGCCAGCCTTGCCGCGAAGCAGGAGGCTTTCCTCCGCCGGCTCGGGGGCTGGCAATCACGGGGATATGGGGTTCTCTCCTCTCCTGAGCAGCAGCCGTCCGTCCCGAACACCCACGCTCCGGTCCTGGGCGACGTGTGTGCTAGCCGCACTAGGACCCGGTCGAACCTCTGTCGGCTCCGCTATTTCGATCGCAGGAAACGTGTGTCCCTCTACGGGCTGCGTGGGTCCGGCTTCCCGAGCCCCTAGGCTCCGGACCTGCGCGACGTGTGTGCTAGCCGCACCGGGGTCCGGGTCCCGCCTTGGGCAGCTCGACGAAAGTGAACGCAAGACACGGTTGTCCGGCCACAAACGCTCTGGCTGCCAGCCTTGCCGCGAAGCAGGAGGCTGTCCTCCGCCGGCTCGGGGGCTGGCAGTCGCGGGGACATGGGGTTCTCTCCTCTCCGGAGCAGCAGCCGTTCGTCCCGAACACCCACGCTCCTATCCTGGGCGACTTGTGTGCTAGCCGCACTGGGGTCCGGGTGGGACCTCGGTCGGCTCCGCTATTTTGATCGCAGGACACCAGTGTCCCACCACGGGCTGCGTGGGTCCGGCTTCCCGAGCCCTTTGGCTCCATCCTGGGTGTCGTGTTTCCTCGCCGCACCGGGGTCCGGATCCCATTTCGGGCGCCTCGGGGAAGGAGATCCTACGACACGGTTGTCCGGCCACAAGCGCGGTGGCTGCCAGCCGTGTCGACAAGAGGAGGCTGTCGTTCAGCGGCTCGGAGTTACGCAGTGCCGGGGACCGGGGATTCAGACAGTCCAGAGCGGCAGGCGTCCGGATGTGGTCCCTGGGCTCCGGTCCTGGGCGACGTGTGTGCTAGCTGCACGGGGGTCCGGCTTCTGTCTTGGGCGGCTCGGGAAACGAGATCCCACGACACAGAGGTCCGGCCACGAGCTGCATGCGTAGCAGCCGTGTCGTGAAACAGAAGGCTGTCATCCGCTGGTTCGGGGGCTGGCTGTCCCCGAGAAGAAAGCTTCTGTCCTGTCCGGAGCGGCGGCCGTCCTTCCCGAACAGCCACGCTCCGGTCCTGGGCGATGTGTGTGCTAGCCGCGCCGGGGTCCGGGTCCCGCCTTGGGCGGCTGGACGAAAGAGATCGCAAGACACGGGTGACCGGCCACAAGCGGTGTGGGTGCCAGCCCTGCCGCGAAGCAGGAGGCTGTCCTCCGCCGGCTCGGGGGCTGACAGTCGCGGGGACATGGGGTTCTCTCCTCTCGTGAGCAGCAGCCGTCCTTCCCGAACAGCCACGCTCCGGTCCTGGGCGACGTGTGTGCTAGCCGCACTAGGACCCGGTCTAACCTCTGTCGGCTCCGCTATTTCGATCGCAGGAAACGTGTGTCCCTCTACGTGCTGCGTGGGTCCGGCTTCCCGAGCACCTAGGCTCCGGACCTGCGCGACGTGTGTGCTAGCCGCACCGTGGTCCGGGTCCCGCCTTGGGCAGCTCGACGAAAGTGAACGCAAGACACGGTTGTCCGGCCACAAGCGCTGTGGCTGCCAGCCGTGTCGACAAGAGCAGGCTGTAGTTCAGCGGCTCGGAGTTACGCCGTCCCGGGGAGCGGGGATTCAGACAGTCCAGAGCGGCAGGAGTCCGGATGTGGTCCCTGGGCTCCGGTCCTGGGTGACGTGTGTGCTAGCCGCGCCGGGGTCCGCGTCCCGCCTTGGGCGGCTGGACGAAAGAGATCGCAAGACACGGTTGTCCGGCCACAAACGCTCTGGCTGCCAGCCTTGCCGCGAAGCAGGAGGCTTTCCTCCGCCGGCTCGGGGGCTGGCAATCACGGGGATATGGGGTTCTCTCCTCTCCGGAGCAGCAGCCGTCCGTCCCGAACACCCACGCTCCTATCCTGGGCGATCTGTGTGCTAGCCGCACTGGGGTCCGGGTGGGACCTCGGTCGGCTCCGCTATTTTGATCGCAGGACACCAGTGTCCCACCACGGGCTGCGTGGGTCCGGCTTCCCGAGCCCTTTGGCTCCATCCTGCGTGTCGTGTTTCCTCGCCGCACCGGGGTCCGGATCCCATTTCGGGCGCCTCGGGGAAGGAGATCCTACGACACGGTTGTCCGGCCACAAGCGCGGTGGCTGCCAGCCGTGTCGACAAGAGGAGGCTGTCGTTCAGCGGCTCGGAGTTACGCAGTGCCGGGGAGCGGGGATTCAGACAGTCCAGAGCGGCAGGCGTCCGGATGTGGTCCCTGGGCTCCGGTCCTGGGCGACGTGTGTGCTAGCTGCACGGGGGTCCGTCTTCTGTCTTGGGCGGCTCGGGGAACGAGATCCCACGACACAGAGGTCCGGCCACGAGCTGCATGCGTAGCAGCCGTGTCGTGAAACAGAAGGCTGTCATCCGCTGGTTCGGGGGCTGGCTGTCCCCGAGAAGAAAGCTTCTGTCCTGTCCGGAGCGGCGGCCGTCCTTCCCGAACAGCCACGCTCCGGTCCTGGGCGATGTGTGTACTAGCCGCGCCGGGGTCCGGGTCCCGCCTTGGGCGGCTCGACGAAAGAGATCGCAAGACACGGGTGACCGGCCACAAGCGGTGTGGGTGCCAGCCCTGCCGCGAAGCAGGAGGCTGTCCTCCGCCGGCTCGGGGGCTGACAGTCGCGGGGACATGGGGTTCTCTCCTCTCGTGAGCAGCAGCCGTCCTTCCCGAACAGCCACGCTCCGGTCCTGGGCGACGTGTGTGCTAGCCGCACTAGGACCCGGTCTAACCTCTGTCGGCTCCGCTATTTCGATCGCAGGAAACGTGTGTCCCTCTACGTGCTGCGTGGGTCCGGCTTCCCGAGCACCTAGGCTCCGGACCTGCGCGACGTGTGTGCTAGCCGCACCGTGGTCCGGGTCCCGCCTTGGGCAGCTCGACGAAAGTGAACGCAAGACACGGTTGTCCGGCCACAAGCGCTGTGGCTGCCAGCCGTGTCGACAAGAGCAGGCTGTAGTTCAGCGGCTCGGAGTTACGCCGTCCCGGGGAGCGGGGATTCAGACAGTCCAGAGCGGCAGGAGTCCGGATGTGGTCCCTGGGCTCCGGTCCTGGGTGACGTGTGTGCTAGCCGCGCCGGGGTCCGCGTCCCGCCTTGGGCGGCTGGACGAAAGAGATCGCAAGACACGGTTGTCCGGCCACAAACGCTCTGGCTGCCAGCCTTGCCGCGAAGCAGGAGGCTTTCCTCCGCCGGCTCGGGGGCTGGCAATCACGGGGATATGGGGTTCTCTCCTCTCCTGAGCAGCAGCCGTCCGTCCCGAACACCCACGCTCCGGTCCTGGGCGATGTGTGTGCTAGCCGCACCGGGGTCCGGGTCCCGCCTTGGGCGGCTGGACGAAAGAGATCGCAAGACACGGGTGACCGGCCACAAGCGGTGGGGGGGCCAGCCCTGCCGCGAAGCAGGAGGCTTTCCTCCGCCGGCTCGGGGGCTGGCAATCACGGGGATATGGGGTTCTCTCCTCTCCTGAGCAGCAGCCGTCCGTCCCGAACACCCACGCTCCGGTCCTGGGCGACGTGTGTGCTAGCCGCACTAGGACCCGGTCGAACCTCTGTCGCCTCCGCTATTTCGATCGCAGGAAACGTGTGTCCCTCTATGGGCTGCGTGGGTCCGGATTCCCGAGCCCCTAGGCTCCGGACCTGCGCGACGTGTGTGCTAGCCGCACCGGGGTCCGGGTCCCGCCTTGGGCAGCTCGACGAAAGTGAACGCAAGACACGGTTGTCCGGCCACAAGCGCTGTGGCTGCCAGCCTTGCCGCGAAGCAGGAGGCTGTCCTCCGCCGGCTCGGGGGCTGGCAGTCGCGGGGACATGGGGTTCTCTCCTCTCCGGAGCAGCAGCCGTTCGTCCCGAACACCCACGCTCCTATCCTGGGCGACTTGTGTGCTAGCCGCACTGGGGTCCGGGTGGGACCTCGGTCGGCTCCGCTATTTTGATCGCAGGACACCAGTGTCCCACCACGGGCTGCGTGGGTCCGGCTTCCCGAGCCCTTTGGCTCCATCCTGGGTGTCGTGTTTCCTCGCCGCACCGGGGTCCGGATCCCATTTCGGGCGCCTCGGGGAAGGAGATCCTACGACACGGTTGTCCGGCCACAAGCGCGGTGGCTGCCAGCCGTGTCGACAAGAGGAGGCTGTCGTTCAGCGGCTCGGAGTTACGCAGTGCCGGGGACCGGGGATTCAGACAGTCCAGAGCGGCAGGCGTCCGGATGTGGTCCCTGGGCTCCGGTCCTGGGCGACGTGTGTGCTAGCTGCACGGGGGTCCGGCTTCTGTCTTGGGCGGCTCGGGAAACGAGATCCCACGACACAGAGGTCCGGCCACGAGCTGCATGCGTAGCAGCCGTGTCGTGAAACAGAAGGCTGTCATCCGCTGGTTCGGGGGCTGGCTGTCCCCGAGAAGAAAGCTTCTGTCCTGTCCGGAGCGGCGGCCGTCCTTCCCGAACAGCCACGCTCCGGTCCTGGGCGATGTGTGTGCTAGCCGCGCCGGGGTCCGGGTCCCGCCTTGGGCGGCTGGACGAAAGAGATCGCAAGACACGGGTGACCGGCCACAAGCGGTGTGGGTGCCAGCCCTGCCGCGAAGCAGGAGGCTGTCCTCCGCCGGCTCGGGGGCTGACAGTCGCGGGGACATGGGGTTCTCTCCTCTCGTGAGCAGCAGCCGTCCTTCCCGAACAGCCACGCTCCGGTCCTGGGCGACGTGTGTGCTAGCCGCACTAGGACCCGGTCTAACCTCTGTCGGCTCCGCTATTTCGATCGCAGGAAACGTGTGTCCCTCTACGTGCTGCGTGGGTCCGGCTTCCCGAGCACCTAGGCTCCGGACCTGCGCGACGTGTGTGCTAGCCGCACCGTGGTCCGGGTCCCGCCTTGGGCAGCTCGACGAAAGTGAACGCAAGACACGGTTGTCCGGCCACAAGCGCTGTGGCTGCCAGCCGTGTCGACAAGAGCAGGCTGTAGTTCAGCGGCTCGGAGTTACGCCGTCCCGGGGAGCGGGGATTCAGACAGTCCAGAGCGGCAGGAGTCCGGATGTGGTCCCTGGGCTCCGGTCCTGGGTGACGTGTGTGCTAGCCGCGCCGGGGTCCGCGTCCCGCCTTGGGCGGCTGGACGAAAGAGATCGCAAGACACGGTTGTCCGGCCACAAACGCTCTGGCTGCCAGCCTTGCCGCGAAGCAGGAGGCTTTCCTCCGCCGGCTCGGGGGCTGGCAATCACGGGGATATGGGGTTCTCTCCTCTCCTGAGCAGCAGCCGTCCGTCCCGAACACCCACGCTCCGGTTCTGGGCGATGTGTGTGCTAGCCGCACCGGGGTCCGGGTCCCGCCTTGGGCGGCTGGACGAAAGAGATCGCAAGACACGGGTGACCGGCCACAAGCGGTGGGGGGGCCAGCCCTGCCGCGAAGCAGGAGGCTTTCCTCCGCCGGCTCGGGGGCTGGCAATCACGGGGATATGGGGTTCTCTCCTCTCCTGAGCAGCAGCCGTCCGTCCCGAACACCCACGCTCCGGTCCTGGGCGACGTGTGTGCTAGCCGCACTAGGACCCGGTCGAACCTCTGTCGCCTCCGCTATTTCGATCGCAGGAAACGTGTGTCCCTCTACGGGCTGCGTGGGTCCGGATTCCCGAGCCCCTAGGCTCCGGACCTGCGCGACGTGTGTGCTAGCCGCACCGGGGTCCGGGTCCCGCCTTGGGCAGCTCGACGAAAGTGAACGCAAGACACGGTTGTCCGGCCACAAGCGCTGTGGCTGCCAGCCTTGCCGCGAAGCAGGAGGCTGTCCTCCGCCGGCTCGGGGGCTGGCAGTCGCGGGGACATGGGGTTCTCTCCTCTCCGGAGCAGCAGCCGTCCGTCCCGAACACCCACGCTCCTATCCTGGGCGATCTGTGTGCTAGCCGCACTGGGGTCCGGGTGGGACCTCGGTCGGCTCCGCTATTTTGATCGCAGGACACCAGTGTCCCACCACGGGCTGCGTGGGTCCGGCTTCCCGAGCCCTTTGGCTCCATCCTGGGTGTCGTGTTTCCTCGCCGCACCGGGGTCCGGATCCCATTTCGGGCGCCTCGGGGAAGGAGATCCTACGACACGGTTGTCCGGCCACAAGCGCGGTGGCTGCCAGCCGTGTCGACAAGAGGAGGCTGTCGTTCAGCGGCTCGGAGTTACGCAGTGCCGGGGAGCGGGGATTCAGACAGTCCAGAGCGGCAGGCGTCCGGATGTGGTCCCTGGGCTCCGGTCCTGGGCGACGTGTGTGCTAGCTGCACGGGGGTCCGTCTTCTGTCTTGGGCGGCTCGGGGAACGAGATCCCACGACACAGAGGTCCGGCCACGAGCTGCATGCGTAGCAGCCGTGTCGTGAAACAGAAGGCTGTCATCCGCTGGTTCGGGGGCTGGCTGTCCCCGAGAAGAAAGCTTCTGTCCTGTCCGGAGCGGCGGCCGTCCTTCCCGAACAGCCACGCTCCGGTCCTGGGCGATGTGTGTACTAGCCGCGCCGGGGTCCGGGTCCCGCCTTGGGCGGCTGGACGAAAGAGATCGCAAGACACGGGTGACCGGCCACAAGCGGTGTGGGTGCCAGCCCTGCCGCGAAGCAGGAGGCTGTCCTCCGCCGGCTCGGGGGCTGACAGTCGCGGGGACATGGGGTTCTCTCCTCTCGTGAGCAGCAGCCGTCCTTCCCGAACAGCCACGCTCCGGTCCTGGGCGACGTGTGTGCTAGCCGCACTAGGACCCGGTCTAACCTCTGTCGGCTCCGCTATTTCGATCGCAGGAAACGTGTGTCCCTCTACGTGCTGCGTGGGTCCGGCTTCCCGAGCACCTAGGCTCCGGACCTGCGCGACGTGTGTGCTAGCCGCACCGTGGTCCGGGTCCCGCCTTGGGCAGCTCGACGAAAGTGAACGCAAGACACGGTTGTCCGGCCACAAGCGCTGTGGCTGCCAGCCGTGTCGACAAGAGCAGGCTGTAGTTCAGCGGCTCGGAGTTACGCCGTCCCGGGGAGCGGGGATTCAGACAGTCCAGAGCGGCAGGCGTCCGGATGTGGTCCCTGGGCTCCGGTCCTGGGTGACGTGTGTGCTAGCCGCGCCGGGGTCCGCGTCCCGCCTTGGGCGGCTGGACGAAAGAGATCGCAAGACACGGTTGTCCGGCCACAAACGCTCTGGCTGCCAGCCTTGCCGCGAAGCAGGAGGCTTTCCTCCGCCGGCTCGGGGGCTGGCAATCACGGGGATATGGGGTTCTCTCCTCTCCTGAGCAGCAGCCGTCCGTCCCGAACACCCACGCTCCGGTTCTGGGCGATGTGTGTGCTAGCCGCACCGGGGTCCGGGTCCCGCCTTGGGCGGCTGGACGAAAGAGATCGCAAGACACGGGTGACCGGCCACAAGCGGTGTGGGTGCCAGCCCTGCCGCGAAGCAGGAGGCTTTCCTCCGCCGGCTCGGGGGCTGGCAATCACGGGGATATGGGGTTCTCTCCTCTCCTGAGCAGCAGCCGTCCGTCCCGAACAGCCACGCTCCGGTCCTGGGCGATGTGTGTGCTAGCCGCACTAGGACCCCGTCGAACCTCTGTCGGCTCCGCTATTTCGATCGCAGGAAACGTGTGTCCCTCTATGGGCTGCGTGGGTCCGGATTCCCGAGCCCCTAGGCTCCGGACCTGCGCGACGTGTGTGCTAGCCGCACCGGGGTCCGGGTCCCGCCTTGGGCAGCTCGACGAAAGTGAACGCAAGACACGGTTGTCCGGCCACAAGCGCTGTGGCTGCCAGCCTTGCCGCGAAGCAGGAGGCTGTCCTCCGCCGGCTCGGGGGCTGGCAGTCGCGGGGACATGGGGTTCTCTCCTCTCCGGAGCAGCAGCCGTCCGTCCCGAACACCCATGCTCCTATCCTGGGCGATCTGTGTGCTAGCCGCACTGGGGTCCGGGTGGGACCTCGGTCGGCTCCGCTATTTTGATCGCAGGACACCAGTGTCCCACCACGGGCTGCGTGGGTCCGGCTTCCCGAGCCCTTTGGCTCCATCCTGGGTGTCGTGTTTCCTCGCCGCACCGGGGTCCGGATCCCATTTCGGGCGCCTCGGGGAAGGAGATCCTACGACACGGTTGTCCGGCCACAAGCGCGGTGGCTGCCAGCCGTGTCGACAAGAGCAGGCTGTAGTTCAGCGGCTCGGAGTTACGCCGTCCCGGGGACCGGGGATTCAGACAGTCCAGAGCGGCAGGCGTCCGGATGTGGTCCCTGGGCTCCGGTCCTGGGTGACGTGTGTGCTAGCTGCACGGGGGTCCGGCTTCTGTCTTGGGCTGCTCGGGGAACGAGATCCCACGACACACAGGTCCGGCCACGAGCTGCATGCGTAGCAGCCGTGTCGTGAAACAGAAGGCTGTCATCCGCTGGCTCGGGGGCTGGCTGTCCCCGAGAAGAAGGCTTCTGTCCTGTCCGGAGCGGCGGCCGTCCTTCCCGAACAGCCACGCTCCGGTCCTGGGCGATGTGTGTTCTAGCCGCACCGGGGTCCGGGTCCCGCCTTGGGCGGCTGGACGAAAGAGATCGCAAGACACGGGTGACCGGCCACAAGCGGTGTGGGTGCCAGCCCTGCCGCGAAGCAGGAGGCTCTCCTCCGCCGGCTCGGGGGATTGCAGTCGAGGGGACATGGGGATCGCTCCTCTCCTGAGCAGCAGCCGTCCGTCCCGAACAGCCACGCTCCGGTCCTGGGCGACGTGTGTGCTAGCCGCACTAGGACCCGGTCGAACCTCTGTCGGCTCCGCTATTTCGATCGCAGGAAACGTGTGTCCCTCTACGGGCTGCGTGGCTCCGGCTTCCCGAGCCCCTAGGCTCCGGACCTGCGCGACGTGTGTGCTAGCCGCACTGGGGTCCGGGTGGGACCTCGGTCGGCTCCGCTATTTTGATCGCAGGACACCAGTGTCCCTCCACGGGCTGCGTGGGTCCGGCTTCCCGAGCCCTTTGGCTCCATCCTGGGTGTCGTGTTTCCTCGCCGCACCGGGGTCCGGATCCCATTTCGGGCGCCTCGGGGAAGGAGATCCTACGACACGGTTGTCCGGCCACAAGCGCGGTGGCTGCCAGCCGTGTCGACAAGAGGAGGCTGTCGTTCAGCGGCTCGGAGTTACGCAGTGCCGGGGAGCGGGGATTCAGACAGTCCAGAGCGGCAGGCGTCCGGATGTGGTCCCTGGGCTCCGGTCCTGGGTGACGTGTGTGCTAGCCGCGCCGGGGTCCGCGTCCCGCCTTGGGCGGCTGGACGAAAGAGATCGCAAGACACGGTTGTCCGGCCACAAACGCTCTGGCTGCCAGCCTTGCCGCGAAGCAGGAGGCTTTCCTCCGCCGGCTCGGGGGCTGGCAATCACGGGGATATGGGGTTCTCTCCTCTCCTGAGCAGCAGCCGTCCGTCCCGAACACCCACGCTCCGGTTCTGGGCGATGTGTGTGCTAGCCGCACCGGGGTCCGGGTCCCGCCTTGGGCGGCTGGACGAAAGAGATCGCAAGACACGGGTGACCGGCCACAAGCGGTGGGGGGGCCAGCCCTGCCGCGAAGCAGGAGGCTTTCCTCCGCCGGCTCGGGGGCTGGCAATCACGGGGATATGGGGTTCTCTCCTCTCGTGAGCAGCAGCCGTCCGTCCCGAACACCCACGCTCCGGTCCTGGGCGACGTGTGTGCTAGCCGCACTAGGACCCGGTCGAACCTCTGTCGGCTCCGCTATTTCGATCGCCGGAAACGTGTGTCCCTCTACGGGCTGCGTGGGTCCGGCTTCCCGAGCCCCTAGGCTTCGGACCTGCTCGACGTGTGTGCTCGCCGCACCGGGGTCCGGGTCCCGCCTTGGGCAGCTCGACGAAAGTGAACGCAAGACACGGTTGTCCGGCCACAAGCGCGGTGGCTGCCAGCCGTGTCGACAAGAGCAGGCTGTCGTTCAGCGGCTCAGAGTTACGCCGTCCCGGGGACCGGGGATTCAGACAGTCCAGAGCGGCAGGCGTCCGGATGTGGTCCCTGGGCTCCGGTCCTGGGTGACGTGTGTGCTAGCCGCACCGGGGTCCGGGTCCCGCCTTGGGCAGCTCGACGAAAGTGAACGCAAGACACGGTTGTCCGGCCACGAGCGCTGTGGCTGCCAGCCTTGCCGCGAAGCAGGAGGCTGTCCTCCGCCGGCTCGGGGGCTGGCAGTCGCGGGGACATGGGGTTCTCTCCTCTCCGGAGCAGCAGCCGTCCGTCCCGAACACCCACGCTCCTATCCTGGGCGATCTGTGTGCTAGCCGCACTGGGGTCCGGGTGGGACCTCGGTCGGCTCCGCTATTTTGATCGCAGGACACCAGTGTCCCACCACGGGCTGCGTGGGTCCGGCTTCCCGAGCCCTTTGGCTCCATCCTGCGTGTCGTGTTTCCTCGCCGCACCGGGGTCCGGATCCCATTTCGGGCGCCTCGGGGAAGGAGATCCTACGACACGGTTGTCCGGCCACAAGCGCGGTGGCTGCCAGCCGTGTCGACAAGAGGAGGCTGTCGTTCAGCGGCTCGGAGTTACGCAGTGCCGGGGAGCGGGGATTCAGACAGTCCAGAGCGGCAGGCGTCCGGATGTGGTCCCTGGGCTCCGGTCCTGGGCGACGTGTGTGCTAGCTGCACGGGGGTCCGTCTTCTGTCTTGGGCGGCTCGGGGAACGAGATCCCACGACACAGAGGTCCGGCCACGAGCTGCATGCGTAGCAGCCGTGTCGTGAAACAGAAGGCTGTCATCCGCTGGTTCGGGGGCTGGCTGTCCCCGAGAAGAAAGCTTCTGTCCTGTCCGGAGCGGCGGCCGTCCTTCCCGAACAGCCACGCTCCGGTCCTGGGCGATGTGTGTACTAGCCGCGCCGGGGTCCGGGTCCCGCCTTGGGCGGCTCGACGAAAGAGATCGCAAGACACGGGTGACCGGCCACAAGCGGTGTGGGTGCCAGCCCTGCCGCGAAGCAGGAGGCTGTCCTCCGCCGGCTCGGGGGCTGACAGTCGCGGGGACATGGGGTTCTCTCCTCTCGTGAGCAGCAGCCGTCCTTCCCGAACAGCCACGCTCCGGTCCTGGGCGACGTGTGTGCTAGCCGCACTAGGACCCGGTCTAACCTCTGTCGGCTCCGCTATTTCGATCGCAGGAAACGTGTGTCCCTCTACGTGCTGCGTGGGTCCGGCTTCCCGAGCACCTAGGCTCCGGACCTGCGCGACGTGTGTGCTAGCCGCACCGTGGTCCGGGTCCCGCCTTGGGCAGCTCGACGAAAGTGAACGCAAGACACGGTTGTCCGGCCACAAGCGCTGTGGCTGCCAGCCTTGCCGCGAAGCAGGAGGCTTTCCTCCGCCGGCTCGGGGGCTGGCAATCACGGGGATATGGGGTTCTCTCCTCTCCTGAGCAGCAGCCGTCCGTCCCGAACACCCACGCTCCGGTCCTGGGCGACGTGTGTGCTAGCCGCACTAGGACCCGGTCGAACCTCTGTCGGCTCCGCTATTTCGATCGCAGGAAACGTGTGTCCCTCTACGGGCTGCGTGGGTCCGGCTTCCCGAGCCCCTAGGCTCCGGACCTGCGCGACGTGTGTGCTAGCCGCACCGGGGTCCGGGTCCCGCCTTGGGCAGCTCGACGAAAGTGAACGCAAGACACGGTTGTCCGGCCACAAGCGCTGTGGCTGCCAGCCTTGCCGCGAAGCAGGAGGCTGTCCTCCGCCGGCTCGGGGGCTGGCAGTCGCGGGGACATGGGGTTCTCTCCTCTCCGGAGCAGCAGCCGTTCGTCCCGAACACCCACGCTCCTATCCTGGGCGACTTGTGTGCTAGCCGCACTGGGGTCCGGGTGGGACCTCGGTCGGCTCCGCTATTTTGATCGCAGGACACCAGTGTCCCACCACGGGCTGCGTGGGTCCGGCTTCCCGAGCCCTTTGGCTCCATCCTGGGTGTCGTGTTTCCTCGCCGCACCGGGGTCCGGATCCCATTTCGGGCGCCTCGGGGAAGGAGATCCTACGACACGGTTGTCCGGCCACAAGCGCGGTGGCTGCCAGCCGTGTCGACAAGAGGAGGCTGTCGTTCAGCGGCTCGGAGTTACGCAGTGCCGGGGACCGGGGATTCAGACAGTCCAGAGCGGCAGGCGTCCGGATGTGGTCCCTGGGCTCCGGTCCTGGGCGACGTGTGTGCTAGCTGCACGGGGGTCCGGCTTCTGTCTTGGGCGGCTCGGGAAACGAGATCCCACGACACAGAGGTCCGGCCACGAGCTGCATGCGTAGCAGCCGTGTCGTGAAACAGAAGGCTGTCATCCGCTGGTTCGGGGGCTGGCTGTCCCCGAGAAGAAAGCTTCTGTCCTGTCCGGAGCGGCGGCCGTCCTTCCCGAACAGCCACGCTCCGGTCCTGGGCGATGTGTGTGCTAGCCGCGCCGGGGTCCGGGTCCCGCCTTGGGCGGCTGGACGAAAGAGATCGCAAGACACGGGTGACCGGCCACAAGCGGTGTGGGTGCCAGCCCTGCCGCGAAGCAGGAGGCTGTCCTCCGCCGGCTCGGGGGCTGACAGTCGCGGGGACATGGGGTTCTCTCCTCTCGTGAGCAGCAGCCGTCCTTCCCGAACAGCCACGCTCCGGTCCTGGGCGACGTGTGTGCTAGCCGCACTAGGACCCGGTCTAACCTCTGTCGGCTCCGCTATTTCGATCGCAGGAAACGTGTGTCCCTCTACGTGCTGCGTGGGTCCGGCTTCCCGAGCACCTAGGCTCCGGACCTGCGCGACGTGTGTGCTAGCCGCACCGTGGTCCGGGTCCCGCCTTGGGCAGCTCGACGAAAGTGAACGCAAGACACGGTTGTCCGGCCACAAGCGCTGTGGCTGCCAGCCGTGTCGACAAGAGCAGGCTGTAGTTCAGCGGCTCGGAGTTACGCCGTCCCGGGGAGCGGGGATTCAGACAGTCCAGAGCGGCAGGAGTCCGGATGTGGTCCCTGGGCTCCGGTCCTGGGTGACGTGTGTGCTAGCCGCGCCGGGGTCCGCGTCCCGCCTTGGGCGGCTGGACGAAAGAGATCGCAAGACACGGTTGTCCGGCCACAAACGCTCTGGCTGCCAGCCTTGCCGCGAAGCAGGAGGCTTTCCTCCGCCGGCTCGGGGGCTGGCAATCACGGGGATATGGGGTTCTCTCCTCTCCGGAGCAGCAGCCGTCCGTCCCGAACACCCACGCTCCTATCCTGGGCGATCTGTGTGCTAGCCGCACTGGGGTCCGGGTGGGACCTCGGTCGGCTCCGCTATTTTGATCGCAGGACACCAGTGTCCCACCACGGGCTGCGTGGGTCCGGCTTCCCGAGCCCTTTGGCTCCATCCTGCGTGTCGTGTTTCCTCGCCGCACCGGGGTCCGGATCCCATTTCGGGCGCCTCGGGGAAGGAGATCCTACGACACGGTTGTCCGGCCACAAGCGCGGTGGCTGCCAGCCGTGTCGACAAGAGGAGGCTGTCGTTCAGCGGCTCGGAGTTACGCAGTGCCGGGGAGCGGGGATTCAGACAGTCCAGAGCGGCAGGCGTCCGGATGTGGTCCCTGGGCTCCGGTCCTGGGCGACGTGTGTGCTAGCTGCACGGGGGTCCGTCTTCTGTCTTGGGCGGCTCGGGGAACGAGATCCCACGACACAGAGGTCCGGCCACGAGCTGCATGCGTAGCAGCCGTGTCGTGAAACAGAAGGCTGTCATCCGCTGGTTCGGGGGCTGGCTGTCCCCGAGAAGAAAGCTTCTGTCCTGTCCGGAGCGGCGGCCGTCCTTCCCGAACAGCCACGCTCCGGTCCTGGGCGATGTGTGTACTAGCCGCGCCGGGGTCCGGGTCCCGCCTTGGGCGGCTCGACGAAAGAGATCGCAAGACACGGGTGACCGGCCACAAGCGGTGTGGGTGCCAGCCCTGCCGCGAAGCAGGAGGCTGTCCTCCGCCGGCTCGGGGGCTGACAGTCGCGGGGACATGGGGTTCTCTCCTCTCGTGAGCAGCAGCCGTCCTTCCCGAACAGCCACGCTCCGGTCCTGGGCGACGTGTGTGCTAGCCGCACTAGGACCCGGTCTAACCTCTGTCGGCTCCGCTATTTCGATCGCAGGAAACGTGTGTCCCTCTACGTGCTGCGTGGGTCCGGCTTCCCGAGCACCTAGGCTCCGGACCTGCGCGACGTGTGTGCTAGCCGCACCGTGGTCCGGGTCCCGCCTTGGGCAGCTCGACGAAAGTGAACGCAAGACACGGTTGTCCGGCCACAAGCGCTGTGGCTGCCAGCCGTGTCGACAAGAGCAGGCTGTAGTTCAGCGGCTCGGAGTTACGCCGTCCCGGGGAGCGGGGATTCAGACAGTCCAGAGCGGCAGGAGTCCGGATGTGGTCCCTGGGCTCCGGTCCTGGGTGACGTGTGTGCTAGCCGCGCCGGGGTCCGCGTCCCGCCTTGGGCGGCTGGACGAAAGAGATCGCAAGACACGGTTGTCCGGCCACAAACGCTCTGGCTGCCAGCCTTGCCGCGAAGCAGGAGGCTTTCCTCCGCCGGCTCGGGGGCTGGCAATCACGGGGATATGGGGTTCTCTCCTCTCCTGAGCAGCAGCCGTCCGTCCCGAACACCCACGCTCCGGTCCTGGGCGATGTGTGTGCTAGCCGCACCGGGGTCCGGGTCCCGCCTTGGGCGGCTGGACGAAAGAGATCGCAAGACACGGGTGACCGGCCACAAGCGGTGGGGGGGCCAGCCCTGCCGCGAAGCAGGAGGCTTTCCTCCGCCGGCTCGGGGGCTGGCAATCACGGGGATATGGGGTTCTCTCCTCTCCTGAGCAGCAGCCGTCCGTCCCGAACACCCACGCTCCGGTCCTGGGCGACGTGTGTGCTAGCCGCACTAGGACCCGGTCGAACCTCTGTCGCCTCCGCTATTTCGATCGCAGGAAACGTGTGTCCCTCTATGGGCTGCGTGGGTCCGGATTCCCGAGCCCCTAGGCTCCGGACCTGCGCGACGTGTGTGCTAGCCGCACCGGGGTCCGGGTCCCGCCTTGGGCAGCTCGACGAAAGTGAACGCAAGACACGGTTGTCCGGCCACAAGCGCTGTGGCTGCCAGCCTTGCCGCGAAGCAGGAGGCTGTCCTCCGCCGGCTCGGGGGCTGGCAGTCGCGGGGACATGGGGTTCTCTCCTCTCCGGAGCAGCAGCCGTTCGTCCCGAACACCCACGCTCCTATCCTGGGCGACTTGTGTGCTAGCCGCACTGGGGTCCGGGTGGGACCTCGGTCGGCTCCGCTATTTTGATCGCAGGACACCAGTGTCCCACCACGGGCTGCGTGGGTCCGGCTTCCCGAGCCCTTTGGCTCCATCCTGGGTGTCGTGTTTCCTCGCCGCACCGGGGTCCGGATCCCATTTCGGGCGCCTCGGGGAAGGAGATCCTACGACACGGTTGTCCGGCCACAAGCGCGGTGGCTGCCAGCCGTGTCGACAAGAGGAGGCTGTCGTTCAGCGGCTCGGAGTTACGCAGTGCCGGGGACCGGGGATTCAGACAGTCCAGAGCGGCAGGCGTCCGGATGTGGTCCCTGGGCTCCGGTCCTGGGCGACGTGTGTGCTAGCTGCACGGGGGTCCGGCTTCTGTCTTGGGCGGCTCGGGAAACGAGATCCCACGACACAGAGGTCCGGCCACGAGCTGCATGCGTAGCAGCCGTGTCGTGAAACAGAAGGCTGTCATCCGCTGGTTCGGGGGCTGGCTGTCCCCGAGAAGAAAGCTTCTGTCCTGTCCGGAGCGGCGGCCGTCCTTCCCGAACAGCCACGCTCCGGTCCTGGGCGATGTGTGTGCTAGCCGCGCCGGGGTCCGGGTCCCGCCTTGGGCGGCTGGACGAAAGAGATCGCAAGACACGGGTGACCGGCCACAAGCGGTGTGGGTGCCAGCCCTGCCGCGAAGCAGGAGGCTGTCCTCCGCCGGCTCGGGGGCTGACAGTCGCGGGGACATGGGGTTCTCTCCTCTCGTGAGCAGCAGCCGTCCTTCCCGAACAGCCACGCTCCGGTCCTGGGCGACGTGTGTGCTAGCCGCACTAGGACCCGGTCTAACCTCTGTCGGCTCCGCTATTTCGATCGCAGGAAACGTGTGTCCCTCTACGTGCTGCGTGGGTCCGGCTTCCCGAGCACCTAGGCTCCGGACCTGCGCGACGTGTGTGCTAGCCGCACCGTGGTCCGGGTCCCGCCTTGGGCAGCTCGACGAAAGTGAACGCAAGACACGGTTGTCCGGCCACAAGCGCTGTGGCTGCCAGCCGTGTCGACAAGAGCAGGCTGTAGTTCAGCGGCTCGGAGTTACGCCGTCCCGGGGAGCGGGGATTAAGACAGTCCAGAGCGGCAGGAGTCCGGATGTGGTCCCTGGGCTCCGGTCCTGGGTGACGTGTGTGCTAGCCGCGCCGGGGTCCGCGTCCCGCCTTGGGCGGCTGGACGAAAGAGATCGCAAGACACGGTTGTCCGGCCACAAACGCTCTGGCTGCCAGCCTTGCCGCGAAGCAGGAGGCTTTCCTCCGCCGGCTCGGGGGCTGGCAATCACGGGGATATGGGGTTCTCTCCTCTCCTGAGCAGCAGCCGTCCGTCCCGAACACCCACGCTCCGGTTCTGGGCGATGTGTGTGCTAGCCGCACCGGGGTCCGGGTCCCGCCTTGGGCGGCTGGACGAAAGAGATCGCAAGACACGGGTGACCGGCCACAAGCGGTGGGGGGGCCAGCCCTGCCGCGAAGCAGGAGGCTTTCCTCCGCCGGCTCGGGGGCTGGCAATCACGGGGATATGGGGTTCTCTCCTCTCCTGAGCAGCAGCCGTCCGTCCCGAACACCCACGCTCCGGTCCTGGGCGACGTGTGTGCTAGCCGCACTAGGACCCGGTCGAACCTCTGTCGCCTCCGCTATTTCGATCGCAGGAAACGTGTGTCCCTCTACGGGCTGCGTGGGTCCGGATTCCCGAGCCCCTAGGCTCCGGACCTGCGCGACGTGTGTGCTAGCCGCACCGGGGTCCGGGTCCCGCCTTGGGCGGCTGGACGAAAGAGATCGCAAGACACGGGTGACCGGCCACAAGCGGTGGGGGGGCCAGCCCTGCCGCGAAGCAGGAGGCTTTCCTCCGCCGGCTCGGGGGCTGGCAGTCGCGGGGACATGGGGTTCTCTCCTCTCCGGAGCAGCAGCCGTCCGTCCCGAACACCCACGCTCCTATCCTGGGCGATCTGTGTGCTAGCCGCACTGGGGTCCGGGTGGGACCTCGGTCGGCTCCGCTATTTTGATCGCAGGACACCAGTGTCCCACCACGGGCTGCGTGGGTCCGGCTTCCCGAGCCCTTTGGCTCCATCCTGGGTGTCGTGTTTCCTCGCCGCACCGGGGTCCGGATCCCATTTCGGGCGCCTCGGGGAAGGAGATCCTACGACACGGTTGTCCGGCCACAAGCGCGGTGGCTGCCAGCCGTGTCGACAAGAGGAGGCTGTCGTTCAGCGGCTCGGAGTTACGCAGTGCCGGGGAGCGGGGATTCAGACAGTCCAGAGCGGCAGGCGTCCGGATGTGGTCCCTGGGCTCCGGTCCTGGGCGACGTGTGTGCTAGCTGCACGGGGGTCCGTCTTCTGTCTTGGGCGGCTCGGGGAACGAGATCCCACGACACAGAGGTCCGGCCACGAGCTGCATGCGTAGCAGCCGTGTCGTGAAACAGAAGGCTGTCATCCGCTGGTTCGGGGGCTGGCTGTCCCCGAGAAGAAAGCTTCTGTCCTGTCCGGAGCGGCGGCCGTCCTTCCCGAACAGCCACGCTCCGGTCCTGGGCGATGTGTGTACTAGCCGCGCCGGGGTCCGGGTCCCGCCTTGGGCGGCTCGACGAAAGAGATCGCAAGACACGGGTGACCGGCCACAAGCGGTGTGGGTGCCAGCCCTGCCGCGAAGCAGGAGGCTGTCCTCCGCCGGCTCGGGGGCTGACAGTCGCGGGGACATGGGGTTCTCTCCTCTCGTGAGCAGCAGCCGTCCTTCCCGAACAGCCACGCTCCGGTCCTGGGCGACGTGTGTGCTAGCCGCACTAGGACCCGGTCTAACCTCTGTCGGCTCCGCTATTTCGATCGCAGGAAACGTGTGTCCCTCTACGTGCTGCGTGGGTCCGGCTTCCCGAGCACCTAGGCTCCGGACCTGCGCGACGTGTGTGCTAGCCGCACCGTGGTCCGGGTCCCGCCTTGGGCAGCTCGACGAAAGTGAACGCAAGACACGGTTGTCCGGCCACAAGCGCTGTGGCTGCCAGCCGTGTCGACAAGAGCAGGCTGTAGTTCAGCGGCTCGGAGTTACGCCGTCCCGGGGAGCGGGGATTCAGACAGTCCAGAGCGGCAGGCGTCCGGATGTGGTCCCTGGGCTCCGGTCCTGGGTGACGTGTGTGCTAGCCGCGCCGGGGTCCGCGTCCCGCCTTGGGCGGCTGGACGAAAGAGATCGCAAGACACGGTTGTCCGGCCACAAACGCTCTGGCTGCCAGCCTTGCCGCGAAGCAGGAGGCTTTCCTCCGCCGGCTCGGGGGCTGGCAATCACGGGGATATGGGGTTCTCTCCTCTCCTGAGCAGCAGCCGTCCGTCCCGAACACCCACGCTCCGGTTCTGGGCGATGTGTGTGCTAGCCGCACCGGGGTCCGGGTCCCGCCTTGGGCGGCTGGACGAAAGAGATCGCAAGACACGGGTGACCGGCCACAAGCGGTGTGGGTGCCAGCCCTGCCGCGAAGCAGGAGGCTTTCCTCCGCCGGCTCGGGGGCTGGCAATCACGGGGATATGGGGTTCTCTCCTCTCCTGAGCAGCAGCCGTCCGTCCCGAACAGCCACGCTCCGGTCCTGGGCGATGTGTGTGCTAGCCGCACTAGGACCCCGTCGAACCTCTGTCGGCTCCGCTATTTCGATCGCAGGAAACGTGTGTCCCTCTATGGGCTGCGTGGGTCCGGATTCCCGAGCCCCTAGGCTCCGGACCTGCGCGACGTGTGTGCTAGCCGCACCGGGGTCCGGGTCCCGCCTTGGGCAGCTCGACGAAAGTGAACGCAAGACACGGTTGTCCGGCCACAAGCGCTGTGGCTGCCAGCCTTGCCGCGAAGCAGGAGGCTGTCCTCCGCCGGCTCGGGGGCTGGCAGTCGCGGGGACATGGGGTTCTCTCCTCTCCGGAGCAGCAGCCGTCCGTCCCGAACACCCATGCTCCTATCCTGGGCGATCTGTGTGCTAGCCGCACTGGGGTCCGGGTGGGACCTCGGTCGGCTCCGCTATTTTGATCGCAGGACACCAGTGTCCCACCACGGGCTGCGTGGGTCCGGCTTCCCGATCCCTTTGGCTCCATCCTGGGTGTCGTGTTTCCTCGCCGCACCGGGGTCCGGATCCCATTTCGGGCGCCTCGGGGAAGGAGATCCTACGACACGGTTGTCCGGCCACAAGCGCGGTGGCTGCCAGCCGTGTCGACAAGAGCAGGCTGTAGTTCAGCGGCTCGGAGTTACGCCGTCCCGGGGACCGGGGATTCAGACAGTCCAGAGCGGCAGGCGTCCGGATGTGGTCCCTGGGCTCCGGTCCTGGGTGACGTGTGTGCTAGCTGCACGGGGGTCCGGCTTCTGTCTTGGGCTGCTCGGGGAACGAGATCCCACGACACACAGGTCCGGCCACGAGCTGCATGCGTAGCAGCCGTGTCGTGAAACAGAAGGCTGTCATCCGCTGGCTCGGGGGCTGGCTGTCCCCGAGAAGAAGGCTTCTGTCCTGTCCGGAGCGGCGGCCGTCCTTCCCGAACAGCCACGCTCCGGTCCTGGGCGATGTGTGTTCTAGCCGCACCGGGGTCCGGGTCCCGCCTTGGGCGGCTGGACGAAAGAGATCGCAAGACACGGGTGACCGGCCACAAGCGGTGTGGGTGCCAGCCCTGCCGCGAAGCAGGAGGCTCTCCTCCGCCGGCTCGGGGGATTGCAGTCGAGGGGACATGGGGATCGCTCCTCTCCTGAGCAGCAGCCGTCCGTCCCGAACAGCCACGCTCCGGTCCTGGGCGACGTGTGTGCTAGCCGCACTAGGACCCGGTCGAACCTCTGTCGGCTCCGCTATTTCGATCGCAGGAAACGTGTGTCCCTCTACGGGCTGCGTGGCTCCGGCTTCCCGAGCCCCTAGGCTCCGGACCTGCGCGACGTGTGTGCTAGCCGCACTGGGGTCCGGGTGGGACGTCGGTCGGCTCCGCTATTTTGATCGCAGGACACCAGTGTCCCTCCACGGGCTGCGTGGGTCCGGCTTCCCGAGCCCTTTGGCTCCATCCTGGGTGTCGTGTTTCCTCGCCGCACCGGGGTCCGGATCCCATTTCGGGCGCCTCGGGGAAGGAGATCCTACGACACGGTTGTCCGGCCACAAGCGCGGTGGCTGCCAGCCGTGTCGACAAGAGGAGGCTGTCGTTCAGCGGCTCGGAGTTACGCAGTGCCGGGGAGCGGGGATTCAGACAGTCCAGAGCGGCAGGCGTCCGGATGTGGTCCCTGGGCTCCGGTCCTGGGTGACGTGTGTGCTAGCCGCGCCGGGGTCCGCGTCCCGCCTTGGGCGGCTGGACGAAAGAGATCGCAAGACACGGTTGTCCGGCCACAAACGCTCTGGCTGCCAGCCTTGCCGCGAAGCAGGAGGCTTTCCTCCGCCGGCTCGGGGGCTGGCAATCACGGGGATATGGGGTTCTCTCCTCTCCTGAGCAGCAGCCGTCCGTCCCGAACACCCACGCTCCGGTTCTGGGCGATGTGTGTGCTAGCCGCACCGGGGTCCGGGTCCCGCCTTGGGCGGCTGGACGAAAGAGATCGCAAGACACGGGTGACCGGCCACAAGCGGTGGGGGGGCCAGCCCTGCCGCGAAGCAGGAGGCTTTCCTCCGCCGGCTCGGGGGCTGGCAATCACGGGGATATGGGGTTCTCTCCTCTCCTGAGCAGCAGCCGTCCGTCCCGAACACCCACGCTCCGGTCCTGGGCGACGTGTGTGCTAGCCGCACTAGGACCCGGTCGAACCTCTGTCGGCTCCGCTATTTCGATCGCAGGAAACGTGTGTCCCTCTATGGGCTGCGTGGGTCCGGATTCCCGAGCCCCTAGGCTCCGGACCTGCGCGACGTGTGTGCTAGCCGCACCGGGGTCCGGGTCCCGCCTTGGGCAGCTCGACGAAAGTGAACGCAAGACACGGTTGTCCGGCCACAAGCGCTGTGGCTGCCAGCCTTGCCGCGAAGCAGGAGGCTGTCCTCCGCCGGCTCGGGGGCTGGCAGTCGCGGGGACATGGGGTTCTCTCCTCTCCGGAGCAGCAGCCGTCCGTCCCGAACACCCACGCTCCTATCCTGGGCGATCTGTGTGCTAGCCGCACTGGGGTCCGGGTGGGACCTCGGTCGGCTCCGCTATTTTGATCGCAGGACACCAGTGTCCCACCACGGGCTGCGTGGGTCCGGCTTCCCGAGCCCTTTGGCTCCATCCTGCGTGTCGTGTTTCCTCGCCGCACCGGGGTCCGGATCCCATTTCGGGCGCCTCGGGGAAGGAGATCCTACGACACGGTTGTCCGGCCACAAGCGCGGTGGCTGCCAGCCGTGTCGACAAGAGGAGGCTGTCGTTCAGCGGCTCGGAGTTACGCAGTGCCGGGGACCGGGGATTCAGACAGTCCAGAGCGGCAGGCGTCCGGATGTGGTCCCTGGGCTCCGGTCCTGGGCGACGTGTGTGCTAGCTGCACGGGGGTCCGGCTTCTGTCTTGGGCGGCTCGGGGAACGAGATCCCACGACACAGAGGTCCGGCCACGAGCTGCATGCGTAGCAGCCGTGTCGTGAAACAGGAGGCTGTCATCCGCTGGCTCGGGGGCTGGCTGTCCCCGAGAAGAAAGCTTCTGTGCTGTCCGGAGCGGCGGCCGTCCTTCCCGAACAGCCTCGCTCCGGTCCTGGGCGATGTGTGTGCTAGCCGCACCGGGGTCCGGGTCCCGCCTTGGGCGGCTGGACGAAAGAGATCGCAAGACACGGGTGACCGGCCACAAGCGGTGTGGGTGCCAGCCCTGCCGCGAAGCAGGAGGCTGTCCTCCGCCGGCTCGGGGGCTGACAGTCGCGGGGATATGGGGTTCTCTCCTCTCCTGAGCAGCAGCCGTCCGTCCCGAACACCCACGCTCCGGTCCTGGGCGACGTGTGTGCTAGCCGCACTAGGACCCGGTCGAACCTCTGTCGGCTCCACTATTTCGATCGCAGGAAACGTGTGTCCCTCTACGGGCTGCGTGGCTCCGGTTTCCCGAGGCCCTAGGCTCCGGACCTGCGCGACGTGTGTGCTAGCCGCACTGGGGTCCGGGTGGGACCTCGGTCGGCTCCGCTATTTTGATCGCAGGACACCAGTGTCCCTCCACGGGCTGCGTGGGTCCGGCTTCCCGAGCCCTTTGGCTCCATCCTGGGTGTCGTGTTTCCTCGCCGCACCGGGGTACGGATCCCATTTCGGGCGCCTCGGGGAAGGAGATCCTACGACACGGATGTCCGGCCACAAGCGCGGTGGCTGCCAGCCGTGTCGACAAGAGCAGGCTGTCGTTCAGCGGCTCGGAGTTACGCAGTGCCGGGGACCGGGGATTCAGACAGTCCAGAGCGGCAGGCGTCCGGATGTGGTCCCTGGGCTCCGGTCCTGGGCGACGTGTGTGCTAGCTGCACGGGGGTCCGGCTTCTGTCTTGGGCGGCTCGGGGAACGAGAACCCACGACACAGAGGTCCGGCCACGAGCTGCATGCGTAGCAGCCGTGTCGTGAAACAGGAGGCTGTCATCCGCTGGCTCGGGGGCTGGCTGTCCCCGAGAAGAAAGCTTCTGTCCTGTCCGGAGCGGCGGCCGTCCTTCCCGAACAGCCACGCTCCGGTCCTGGGCGATGTGTGTGCTAGCCGCACCGGGGTCCGGGTCCCGCCTTGGGCGGCTGGACGAAAGAGATCGCAAGACACGGGTGACCGGCCACAAGCGCTGTGGCTGCCAGCCGTGTCGACAAGAGCAGGCTGTAGTTCAGCGGCTCGGAGTTACGCCGTCCCGGGGAGCGGGGATTCAGACAGTCCAGAGCGGCAGGCGTCCGGATGTGGTCCCTGGGCTCCGGTCCTGGGTGACGTGTGTGCTAGCCGCGCCGGGGTCCGCGTCCCGCCTTGGGCGGCTGGACGAAAGAGATCGCAAGACACGGTTGTCCGGCCACAAACGCTCTGGCTGCCAGCCTTGCCGCGAAGCAGGAGGCTTTCCTCCGCCGGCTCGGGGGCTGGCAATCACGGGGATATGGGGTTCTCTCCTCTCCTGAGCAGCAGCCGTCCGTCCCGAACACCCACGCTCCGGTTCTGGGCGATGTGTGTGCTAGCCGCACTAGGACCCGGTCGAACCTCTGTCGGCTCCGCTATTTCGATCGCAGGAAACGTGTGTCCCTCTATGGGCTGCGTGGGTCCGGATTCCCGAGCCCCTAGGCTCCGGACCTGCGCGACGTGTGTGCTAGCCGCACCGGGGTCCGGGTCCCGCCTTGGGCAGCTCGACGAAAGTGAACGCAAGACACGGTTGTCCGGCCACAAGCGCTGTGGCTGCCAGCCTTGCCGCGAAGCAGGAGGCTGTCCTCCGCCGGCTCGGGGGCTGGCAGTCGCGGGGACATGGGGTTCTCTCCTCTCCGGAGCAGCAGCCGTCCGTCCCGAACACCCACGCTCCTATCCTGGGCGATCTGTGTGCTAGCCGCACTGGGGTCCGGGTGGGACCTCGGTCGGCTCCGCTATTTTGATCGCAGGACACCAGTGTCCCACCACGGGCTGCGTGGGTCCGGCTTCCCGAGCCCTTTGGCTCCATCCTGCGTGTCGTGTTTCCTCGCCGCACCGGGGTCCGGATCCCATTTCGGGCGCCTCGGGGAAGGAGATCCTACGACACGGTTGTCCGGCCACAAGCGCGGTGGCTGCCAGCCGTGTCGACAAGAGGAGGCTGTCGTTCAGCGGCTCGGAGTTACGCAGTGCCGGGGACCGGGGATTCAGACAGTCCAGAGCGGCAGGCGTCCGGATGTGGTCCCTGGGCTCCGGTCCTGGGCGACGTGTGTGCTAGCTGCACGGGGGTCCGGCTTCTGTCTTGGGCGGCTCGGGGAACGAGATCCCACGACACAGAGGTCCGGCCACGAGCTGCATGCGTAGCAGCCGTGTCGTGAAACAGGAGGCTGTCATCCGCTGGCTCGGGGGCTGGCTGTCCCCGAGAAGAAAGCTTCTGTGCTGTCCGGAGCGGCGGCCGTCCTTCCCGAACAGCCTCGCTCCGGTCCTGGGCGATGTGTGTGCTAGCCGCACCGGGGTCCGGGTCCCGCCTTGGGCGGCTGGACGAAAGAGATCGCAAGACACGGGTGACCGGCCACAAGCGGTGTGGGTGCCAGCCCTGCCGCGAAGCAGGAGGCTGTCCTCCGCCGGCTCGGGGGCTGACAGTCGCGGGGATATGGGGTTCTCTCCTCTCCTGAGCAGCAGCCGTCCGTCCCGAACACCCACGCTCCGGTCCTGGGCGACGTGTGTGCTAGCCGCACTAGGACCCGGTCGAACCTCTGTCGGCTCCGCTATTTCGATCGCAGGAAACGTGTGTCCCTCTACGGGCTGCGTGGCTCCGGTTTCCCGAGCCCCTAGGCTCCGGACCTGCGCGACGTGTGTGCTAGCCGCACTGGGGTCCGGGTGGGACCTCGGTCGGCTCCGCTATTTTGATCGCAGGACACCAGTGTCCCTCCACGGGCTGCGTGGGTCCGGCTTCCCGAGCCCTTTGGCTCCATCCTGGGTGTCGTGTTTCCTCGCCGCACCGGGGTACGGATCCCATTTCGGGCGCCTCGGGGAAGGAGATCCTACGACACGGATGTCCGGCCACAAGCGCGGTGGCTGCCAGCCGTGTCGACAAGAGCAGGCTGTCGTTCAGCGGCTCGGAGTTACGCAGTGCCGGGGACCGGGGATTCAGACAGTCCAGAGCGGCAGGCGTCCGGATGTGGTCCCTGGGCTCCGGTCCTGGGCGACGTGTGTGCTAGCTGCACGGGGGTCCGGCTTCTGTCTTGGGCGGCTCGGGGAACGAGAACCCACGACACAGAGGTCCGGCCACGAGCTGCATGCGTAGCAGCCGTGTCGTGAAACAGGAGGCTGTCATCCGCTGGCTCGGGGGCTGGCTGTCCCCGAGAAGAAAGCTTCTGTCCTGTCCGGAGCGGCGGCCGTCCTTCCCGAACAGCCACGCTCCGGTCCTGGGCGATGTGTGTGCTAGCCGCACCGGGGTCCGGGTCCCGCCTTGGGCGGCTGGACGAAAGAGATCGCAAGACACGGGTGACCGGCCACAAGCGCTGTGGCTGCCAGCCGTGTCGACAAGAGCAGGCTGTAGTTCAGCGGCTCGGAGTTACGCCGTCCCGGGGAGCGGGGATTCAGACAGTCCAGAGCGGCAGGCGTCCGGATGTGGTCCCTGGGCTCCGGTCCTGGGTGACGTGTGTGCTAGCCGCGCCGGGGTCCGCGTCCCGCCTTGGGCGGCTGGACGAAAGAGATCGCAAGACACGGTTGTCCGGCCACAAACGCTCTGGCTGCCAGCCTTGCCGCGAAGCAGGAGGCTTTCCTCCGCCGGCTCGGGGGCTGGCAATCACGGGGATATGGGGTTCTCTCCTCTCCTGAGCAGCAGCCGTCCGTCCCGAACACCCACGCTCCGGTTCTGGGCGATGTGTGTGCTAGCCGCACTAGGACCCGGTCGAACCTCTGTCGGCTCCGCTATTTCGATCGCAGGAAACGTGTGTCCCTCTATGGGCTGCGTGGGTCCGGATTCCCGAGCCCCTAGGCTCCGGACCTGCGCGACGTGTGTGCTAGCCGCACCGGGGTCCGGGTCCCGCCTTGGGCAGCTCGACGAAAGTGAACGCAAGACACGGTTGTCCGGCCACAAGCGCTGTGGCTGCCAGCCTTGCCGCGAAGCAGGAGGCTGTCCTCCGCCGGCTCGGGGGCTGGCAGTCGCGGGGACATGGGGTTCTCTCCTCTCCGGAGCAGCAGCCGTCCGTCCCGAACACCCACGCTCCTATCCTGGGCGATGTGTGTGCTAGCCGCACTGGGGTCCGGGTCCCGCCTTGGGCGGCTGGACGAAAGAGCTCGCAAGACACGGGTGACCGGCCACAAGCGGTAGGGGGGCCAGCCCTGCCGCGAAGCAGGAGGCTTTCCTCCGCCGGCTCGGGGGCTGGCAGTCGCGGGGACATGGGGTTCTCTCCTCTCCGGAGCAGCAGCCGTCCGTCCCGAACACACACGCTCCGGTCCTGGGCGACGTGTGTGCTAGCCGCACTAGGACCCGGTCGAACCTCTGTCGGCTCCGCTATTTCGATCGCAGGAAACGTGTGTCCCTCTACGGGCTGCGTGGCTCCGGTTTCCCGAGGCCCTAGGCTCCGGACCTGCGCGACGTGTGTGCTAGCCGCACTGGGGTCCGGGTGGGACCTCGGTCGGCTCCGCTATTTTGATCGCAGGACACCAGTGTCCCTCCACGGGCTGCGTGGGTCCGGCTTCCCGAGCCCTTTGGCTCCATCCTGGGTGTCGTGTTTCCTCGCCGCACCGGGGTACGGATCCCATTTCGGGCGCCTCGGGGAAGGAGATCCTACGACACGGATGTCCGGCCACAAGCGCGGTGGCTGCCAGCCGTGTCGACAAGAGCAGGCTGTCGTTCAGCGGCTCGGAGTTACGCAGTGCCGGGGACCGGGGATTCAGACAGTCCAGAGCGGCAGGCGTCCGGATGTGGTCCCTGGGCTCCGGTCCTGGGCGACGTGTGTGCTAGCTGCACGGGGGTCCGTCTTCTGTCTTGGGCGGCTCGGGGAACGAGAACCCACGACACAGAGGTCCGGCCACGAGCTGCATGCGTAGCAGCCGTGTCGTGAAACAGGAGGCTGTCATCCGCTGGCTCGGGGGCTGGCTGTCCCCGAGAAGAAAGCTTCTGTCCTGTCCGGAGCGGCGGCCGTCCTTCCCGAACAGCCACGCTCCGGTCCTGGGCGATGTGTGTGCTAGCCGCACCGGGGTCCGGGTCCCGCCTTGGGCGGCTGGACGAAAGAGATCGCAAGACACGGGTGACCGGCCACAAGCGCTGTGGCTGCCAGCCGTGTCGACAAGAGCAGGCTGTAGTTCAGCGGCTCGGAGTTACGCCGTCCCGGGGAGCGGGGATTCAGACAGTCCAGAGCGGCAGGCGTCCGGATGTGGTCCCTGGGCTCCGGTCCTGGGTGACGTGTGTGCTAGCCGCGCCGGGGTCCGCGTCCCGCCTTGGGCGGCTGGACGAAAGAGATCGCAAGACACGGTTGTCCGGCCACAAACGCTCTGGCTGCCAGCCTTGCCGCGAAGCAGGAGGCTTTCCTCCGCCGGCTCGGGGGCTGGCAATCACGGGGATATGGGGTTCTCATCTCTCCTGAGCAGCAGCCGTCCGTCTCGAACACCCACGCTCCGGTTCTCGGCGATGTGTGTGCTAGCCGCACCGGGGTCCGGGTCCCGCCTTGGGCGGCTGGACGAAAGTGATCGCAAGACACGGGTGACCGGCCACAAGCGGTAGGGGGGCAAGCCCTGCCGAGAAGCAGGAGGCTTTCCTCCGCCGGCTCGGTGGCTGGCAATCACGGGGATATGGGGTTCTCTCCTCTCCTGAGCAGCCAGCCGTCCGTCCCGAACACCCACGCTCCGGTCCTGGGCGACGTGTGTGCTAGCCGCACTAGGACCCGGTCGAACCTCTGTCGGCTCCGCTATTTCGATCGCAGGAAACGTGTGTCCCTCTACGGGCTGCGTGGGTCCGGCTTCCCGAGCCCCTAGGCTCCGGACCTGCGCGACGTGTGTGCTAGCCGCACCGGGGTCCGGGTCCCGCCTTGGGCAGCTCGACGAAAGTGAACGCAAGACACGGTTGTCCGGCCACAAGCGCTGTGGCTGCCAGCCTTGCCGCGAAGCAGGAGGCTGTCCTCCGCCGGCTCGGGGGCTGGCAGTCGCGGGGACATGGGGTTCTCTCCTCTCCGGAGCAGCAGCCGTCCGTCCCGAACAGCCACGCTCCTATCCTGGGCGACGTGTGTGCTAGCCGCACTGGGGTCCGGGTGGGTCCTCGGTCGGCTCCGCTATTTTGATCGCAGGACACCAGTGTCCCTCCACGGGCTGCGTGGGTCCGGCTTCCCGATCCCTTTGGCTCCATCCTGGGTGTCGTGTTTCCTCGCCGCACCGGGGTCCGGATCCCATTTCGGGCTCCTCGGGGAAGGAGATCCTACGACACGGTTGTCCGGCCACAAGCGCGGTGGCTGCCAGCCGTGTTGACAAGAGGAGGCTGTCGTTCAGCGGCTCGGAGTTACGCAGTGCCGGGGACCGGGGATTCAGACAGTCCAGAGCGGCAGGCGTCCGGATGTGGTCCCTGGGCTCCGGTCCTGGGCGACGTGTGTGCTAGCTGCACGGGGGTCCGGCTTCTGTCTTGGGCGGCTCGGGGAACGAGATCCCACGACACACAGGTCCGGCCACGAGCTGCATGCGTAGCAGCCGTGTCGTGAAACAGGAGGCTGTCATCCGCTGGCTAGGGGCTGGCTGTCCCCGAGAAGAAAGCTTCTGTCCTGTCCGGAGCGGCGGCCGTCCTTCCCGAACAGCCACGCTCCGGTCCTGGGCGACGTGTGTGCTAGCCGCACCGGGGTCCGGGTCCCGCCTTGGGCGGCTGGACGAAAGTGATCGCAAGACACGGGTGACCGGCCACAAGCGGTGTGGGTGCCAGCCCTGCCGCGAAGCAGGAGGCTTTCCTCCGCCGGCTGGGTGGCTGGAAATCACGGGGATATGGGGTTCTCTCCTCTCCTGAGCAGCAGCCGTCCGTCCCGAACAGCCACGCTCCGGTCCTGGGCGACGTGTGTGCTAGCCGCACCGGGGTCCGGGTCCCGCCTTGGGCGGCTGGACGAAAGAGATCGCAAGACACGGGTGACCGGCCACAAGCGGTGTGGGTGCCAGCCCTGCCGCGAAGCAGGAGGCTGTCCTCCGCCGGCTCGGGGGATTGCAGTCGCGGGGACATGGGGTTCTATCCTCTCCTGAGCAGCAGCCGTCCGTCCCGAACAGCCACGCTCCGGTCCTGGGCGATGTGTGTGCTAGCCGCACCGGGGTCCGGGTCCCGCCTTGGGCAGCTCGACGAAAGTGAACGCAAGACACGGTTGTTCGGCCACAAGCGCGGTGGCTGCCAGCCGTGTCGAAAAGAGCAGGCTGTCGTTCAGCGGCTCGGAGTTTTGCCGTCCCGGGGACCGGGGATTCAGACAGTCCAGAGCGGCAGGCGTCCGGATGTGGTCCCTGGGCTCCGGTCCTGGGTGACGTGTGTGCTAGCCGCACTGGGGTCCGGGTGGGACCTCGGTCGGCTCCGCTATTTTGATCGCAGGACACCAGTGTCCCTCCACGGGCTGCGTGGGTCCGGCTTCCCGAGCCCCTAGGCTCCGGACCTGCGCGACATGTGTGCTAGCCGCACCGGGCTCCGGGTCCCGCCTTGGGCAGCTCGACGAAAGTGAACGCAAGACACGGTTGTCCGGCCACAAGCGCTGTGGCTGCCAGCCTTGCCGCGAAGCAGGAGGCTGTCCTCCGCCGGCTCGGGGGCTGGCAGTCGCGGGGACATGGGGTTCTCCCCTCTCCGGAGCAGCAGCCGTCCGTCCCGAACACCCACGCTCCGGTTCTCGGCGATGTGTGTGCTAGCCGCACCGGGGTCCGGGTCCCGCCTTGGGCGGCTGGACGAAAGTGATCGCAAGACACGGGTGACCGGCCACAAGCGGTAGGGGGGCAAGCCCTGCCGAGAAGCAGGAGGCTTTCCTCCGCCGGCTCGGGGGCTGGCAATCACGGGGATATGGGGTTCTCTCCTCTCCTGAGCAGCCAGCCGTCCGTCCCGAACACCCACGCTCCGGTCCTGGGCGACGTGTGTGCTAGCCGCACTAGGACCCGGTCGAACCTCTGTCGGCTCCGCTATTTCGATCGCAGGAAACGTGTGTCCCTCTACGGGCTGCGTGGGTCCGGCTTCCCGAGCCCCTAGGCTCCGGACCTGCGCGACGTGTGTGCTAGCCGCACCGGGGTCCGGGTCCCGCCTTGGGCAGCTCGACGAAAGTGAACGCAAGACACGGTTGTCCGGCCACAAGCGCTGTGGCTGCCAGCCTTGCCGCGAAGCAGGAGGCTGTCCTCCGCCGGCTCGGGGGCTGGCAGTCGCGGGGACATGGGGTTCTCTCCTCTCCGGAGCAGCAGCCGTCCGTCCCGAACAGCCACGCTCCTATCCTGGGCGACCTGTGTGCTAGCCGCACTGGGGTCCGGGTGGGTCCTCGGTCGGCTCCGCTATTTTGATCGCAGGACACCAGTGTCCCTCCACGGGCTGCGTGGGTCCGGCTTCCCGATCCCTTTGGCTCCATCCTGGGTGTCGTGTTTCCTCGCCGCACCGGGGTCCGGATCCCATTTCGGGCTCCTCGGGGAAGGAGATCCTACGACACGGTTGTCCGGCCACAAGCGCGGTGGCTGCCAGCCGTGTTGACAAGAGGAGGCTGTCGTTCAGCGGCTCGGAGTTACGCAGTGCCGGGGACCGGGGATTCAGACAGTCCAGAGCGGCAGGCGTCCGGATGTGGTCCCTGGGCTCCGGTCCTGGGCGACGTGTGTGCTAGCTGCACGGGGGTCCGGCTTCTGTCTTGGGCGGCTCGGGGAACGAGATCCCACGACACACAGGTCCGGCCACGAGCTGCATGCGTAGCAGCCGTGTCGTGAAACAGGAGGCTGTCATCCGCTGGCTAGGGGCTGGCTGTCCCCGAGAAGAAAGCTTCTGTCCTGTCCGGAGCGGCGGCCGTCCTTCCCGAACAGCCACGCTCCGGTCCTGGGCGACGTGTGTGCTAGCCGCACCGGGGTCCGGGTCCCGCCTTGGGCGGCTGGACGAAAGTGATCGCAAGACACGGGTGACCGGCCACAAGCGGTGTGGGTGCCAGCCCTGCCGCGAAGCAGGAGGCTTTCCTCCGCCGGCTGGGTGGCTGGAAATCACGGGGATATGGGGTTCTCTCCTCTCCTGAGCAGCAGCCGTCCGTCCCGAACAGCCACGCTCCGGTCCTGGGCGACGTGTGTGCTAGCCGCACCGGGGTCCGGGTCCCGCCTTGGGCGGCTGGACGAAAGAGATCGCAAGACACGGGTGACCGGCCACAAGCGGTGTGGGTGCCAGCCCTGCCGCGAAGCAGGAGGCTGTCCTCCGCCGGCTCGGGGGATTGCAGTCGCGGGGACATGGGGTTCTATCCTCTCCTGAGCAGCAGCCGTCCGTCCCGAACAGCCACGCTCCGGTCCTGGGCGATGTGTGTGCTAGCCGCACCGGGGTCCGGGTCCCGCCTTGGGCAGCTCGACGAAAGTGAACGCAAGACACGGTTGTTCGGCCACAAGCGCGGTGGCTGCCAGCCGTGTCGAAAAGAGCAGGCTGTCGTTCAGCGGCTCGGAGTTTTGCCGTCCCGGGGACCGGGGATTCAGACAGTCCAGAGCGGCAGGCGTCCGGATGTGGTCCCTGGGCTCCGGTCCTGGGTGACGTGTGTGCTAGCCGCACTGGGGTCCGGGTGGGACCTCGGTCGGCTCCGCTATTTTGATCGCAGGACACCAGTGTCCCTCCACGGGCTGCGTGGGTCCGGCTTCCCGAGACCCTAGGCTCCGGACCTGCGCGACGTGTGTGCTAGCCGCACCGGGCTCCGGGTCCCGCCTTGGGCAGCTCGACGAAAGTGAACGCAAGACACGGTTGTCCGGCCACAAGCGCTGTGGCTGCCAGCCTTGCCGCGAAGCAGGAGGCTTTCCTCCGCCGGCTCGGGGGCTGGCAGTCGCGGGGACATGGGGTTCTCTCCTCTCCGGAGCAGCAGCCGTCCGTCCCGAACACCCACGCTCCTATCCTGGGCGATCTGTGTGCTAGCCGCACTGGGGTCCGGGTGGGACCTCGGTCGGCTCCGCTATTTTGATCGCAGGACACCAGTGTCCCACCACGGGCTGCGTGGGTCCGGCTTCCCGATCCCTTTGGCTCCATCCTGGGTGTCGTGTTTCCTCGCCGCACCGGGGTCCGGATCCCATTTCGGGCGCCTCGGGGAAGGAGATCCTACGACACGGTTGTCCGGCCACAAGCGCGGTGGCTGCCAGCCGTGTCGACAAGAGCAGGCTGTAGTTCAGCGGCTCGGAGTTACGCCGTCCCGGGGACCGGGGATTCAGACAGTCCAGAGCGGCAGGCGTCCGGATGTGGTCCCTGGGCTCCGGTCCTGGGTGACGTGTGTGCTAGCTGCACGGGGGTCCGGCTTCTGTCTTGGGCTGCTCGGGGAACGAGATCCCACGACACACAGGTCCGGCCACGAGCTGCATGCGTAGCAGCCGTGTCGTGAAACAGAAGGCTGTCATCCGCTGGCTCGGGGGCTGGCTGTCCCCGAGAAGAAGGCTTCTGTCCTGTCCGGAGCGGCGGCCGTCCTTCCCGAACAGCCACGCTCCGGTCCTGGGCGATGTGTGTTCTAGCCGCACCGGGGTCCGGGTCCCGCCTTGGGCGGCTGGACGAAAGAGATCGCAAGACACGGGTGACCGGCCACAAGCGCTGTGGCTGCCAGCCGTGTCGACAAGAGCAGGCTGTAGTTCAGCGGCTCGGAGTTACGCCGTCCCGGGGAGCGGGGATTCAGACAGTCCAGAGCGGCAGGCGTCCGGATGTGGTCCCTGGGCTCCGGTCCTGGGTGACGTGTGTGCTAGCCGCACCGGGGTCCGGGTCCCGCCTTGGGCAGCTCGACGAAAGTGAACGCAAGACACGGTTGTCCGGCCACAAGCGCTGTGGCTGCCAGCCTTGCCGCGAAGCAGGAGGCTGTCCTCCGCCGGCTCGGGGGCTGGCAGTCGCGGGGACATGGGGTTCTCTCCTCTCCGGAGCAGCAGCCGTCCGTCCCGAACACCCACGCTCCTATCCTGGGCGATCTGTGTGCTAGCCGCACTGGGGTCCGGGTGGGACCTCGGTCGGCTCCGCTATTTTGATCGCAGGACACCAGTGTCCCACCACGGGCTGCGTGGGTCCGGCTTCCCGAGCCCTTTGGCTCCATCCTGCGTGTCGTGTTTCCTCGCCGCACCGGGGTCCGGATCCCATTTCGGGCGCCTCGGGGAAGGAGATCCTACGACACGGTTGTCCGGCCACAAGCGCGGTGGCTGCCAGCCGTGTCGACAAGAGGAGGCTGTCGTTCAGCGGCTCGGAGTTACGCAGTGCCGGGGACCGGGGATTCAGACAGTCCAGAGCGGCAGGCGTCCGGATGTGGTCCCTGGGCTCCGGTCCTGGGCGACGTGTGTGCTAGCTGCACGGGGGTCCGGCTTCTGTCTTGGGCGGCTCGGGGAACGAGATCCCACGACACACAGGTCCGGCCACGAGCTGCATGCGTAGCAGCCGTGTCGTGAAACAGGAGGCTGTCATCCGCTGGCTCGGGGGCTGGCTGTCCCCGAGAAGAAAGCTTCTGTGCTGTCCGGAGCGGCGGCCGTCCTTCCCGAACAGCCTCGCTCCGGTCCTGGGCGATGTGTGTGCTAGCCGCACCGGGGTCCGGGTCCCGCCTTGGGCGGCTGGACGAAAGAGATCGCAAGACACGGGTGACCGGCCACAAGCGGTGTGGGTGCCAGCCCTGCCGCGAAGCAGGAGGCTGTCCTCCGCCGGCTCGGGGGCTGACAGTCGCGGGGATATGGGGTTCTCTCCTCTCCTGAGCAGCAGCCGTCCGTCCCGAACACCCACGCTCCGGTCCTGGGCGACGTGTGTGCTAGCCGCACTAGGACCCGGTCGAACCTCTGTCGGCTCCGCTATTTCGATCGCAGGAAACGTGTGTCCCTCTACGGGCTGCGTGGCTCCGGTTTCCCGAGCCCCTAGGCTCCGGACCTGCGCGACGTGTGTGCTAGCCGCACTGGGGTCCGGGTGGGACCTCGGTCGGCTCCGCTATTTTGATCGCAGGACACCAGTGTCCCTCCACGGGCTGCGTGGGTCCGGCTTCCCGAGCCCTTTGGCTCCATCCTGGGTGTCGTGTTTCCTCGCCGCACCGGGGTACGGATCCCATTTCGGGCGCCTCGGGGAAGGAGATCCTACGACACGGATGTCCGGCCACAAGCGCGGTGGCTGCCAGCCGTGTCGACAAGAGCAGGCTGTCGTTCAGCGGCTCGGAGTTACGCAGTGCCGGGGACCGGGGATTCAGACAGTCCAGAGCGGCAGGCGTCCGGATGTGGTCCCTGGGCTCCGGTCCTGGGCGACGTGTGTGCTAGCTGCACGGGGGTCCGGCTTCTGTCTTGGGCGGCTCGGGGAACGAGATCCCACGACACAGAGGTCCGGCCACGAGCTGCATGCGTAGCAGCCGTGTCGTGAAACAGGAGGCTGTCATCCGCTGGTTCGGGGGCTGGCTGTCCCCGAGAAGAAAGCTTCTGTCCTGTCCGGAGCGGCGGCCGTCCTTCCCGAACAGCCACGCTCCGGTCCTGGGCGATGTGTGTGCTAGCCGCACCGGGGTCCGGGTCCCGCCTTGGGCGGCTGGACGAAAGAGATCGCAAGACACGGGTGACCGGCCACAAGCGCTGTGGCTGCCAGCCGTGTCGACAAGAGCAGGCTGTAGTTCAGCGGCTCGGAGTTACGCCGTCCCGGGGAGCGGGGATTCAGACAGTCCAGAGCGGCAGGCGTCCGGATGTGGTCCCTGGGCTCCGGTCCTGGGTGACGTGTGTGCTAGCCGCGCCGGGGTCCGCGTCCCGCCTTGGGCGGCTGGACGAAAGAGATCGCAAGACACGGTTGTCCGGCCACAAACGCTCTGGCTGCCAGCCTTGCCGCGAAGCAGGAGGCTTTCCTCCGCCGGCTCGGGGGCTGGCAATCACGGGGATATGGGGTTCTCTCCTCTCCTGAGCAGCAGCCGTCCGTCCCGAACACCCACGCTCCGGTTCTGGGCGATGTGTGTGCTAGCCGCACTAGGACCCGGTCGAACCTCTGTCGGCTCCGCTATTTCGATCGCAGGAAACGTGTGTCCCTCTATGGGCTGCGTGGGTCCGGATTCCCGAGCCCCTAGGCTCCGGACCTGCGCGACGTGTGTGCTAGCCGCACCGGGGTCCGGGTCCCGCCTTGGGCAGCTCGACGAAAGTGAACGCAAGACACGGTTGTCCGGCCACAAGCGCTGTGGCTGCCAGCCTTGCCGCGAAGCAGGAGGCTGTCCTCCGCCGGCTCGGGGGCTGGCAGTCGCGGGGACATGGGGTTCTCTCCTCTCCGGAGCAGCAGCCGTCCGTCCCGAACACCCACGCTCCTATCCTGGGCGATGTGTGTGCTAGCCGCACTGGGGTCCGGGTCCCGCCTTGGGCGGCTGGACGAAAGAGCTCGCAAGACACGGGTGACCGGCCACAAGCGGTAGGGGGGCCAGCCCTGCCGCGAAGCAGGAGGCTTTCCTCCGCCGGCTCGGGGGCTGGCAGTCGCGGGGACATGGGGTTCTCTCCTCTCCGGAGCAGCAGCCGTCCGTCCCGAACACACACGCTCCGGTCCTGGGCGACGTGTGTGCTAGCCGCACTAGGACCCGGTCGAACCTCTGTCGGCTCCGCTATTTCGATCGCAGGAAACGTGTGTCCCTCTACGGGCTGCGTGGCTCCGGTTTCCCGAGGCCCTAGGCTCCGGACCTGCGCGACGTGTGTGCTAGCCGCACTGGGGTCCGGGTGGGACCTCGGTCGGCTCCGCTATTTTGATCGCAGGACACCAGTGTCCCTCCACGGGCTGCGTGGGTCCGGCTTCCCGAGCCCTTTGGCTCCATCCTGGGTGTCGTGTTTCCTCGCCGCACCGGGGTACGGATCCCATTTCGGGCGCCTCGGGGAAGGAGATCCTACGACACGGATGTCCGGCCACAAGCGCGGTGGCTGCCAGCCGTGTCGACAAGAGCAGGCTGTCGTTCAGCGGCTCGGAGTTACGCAGTGCCGGGGACCGGGGATTCAGACAGTCCAGAGCGGCAGGCGTCCGGATGTGGTCCCTGGGCTCCGGTCCTGGGCGACGTGTGTGCTAGCTGCACGGGGGTCCGGCTTCTGTCTTGGGCGGCTCGGGGAACGAGAACCCACGACACAGAGGTCCGGCCACGAGCTGCATGCGTAGCAGCCGTGTCGTGAAACAGGAGGCTGTCATCCGCTGGCTCGGGGGCTGGCTGTCCCCGAGAAGAAAGCTTCTGTCCTGTCCGGAGCGGCGGCCGTCCTTCCCGAACAGCCACGCTCCGGTCCTGGGCGATGTGTGTGCTAGCCGCACCGGGGTCCGGGTCCCGCCTTGGGCGGCTGGACGAAAGAGATCGCAAGACACGGGTGACCGGCCACAAGCGCTGTGGCTGCCAGCCGTGTCGACAAGAGCAGGCTGTAGTTCAGCGGCTCGGAGTTACGCCGTCCCGGGGAGCGGGGATTCAGACAGTCCAGAGCGGCAGGCGTCCGGATGTGGTCCCTGGGCTCCGGTCCTGGGTGACGTGTGTGCTAGCCGCGCCGGGGTCCGCGTCCCGCCTTGGGCGGCTGGACGAAAGAGATCGCAAGACACGGTTGTCCGGCCACAAACGCTCTGGCTGCCAGCCTTGCCGCGAAGCAGGAGGCTTTCCTCCGCCGGCTCGGGGGCTGGCAATCACGGGGATATGGGGTTCTCATCTCTCCTGAGCAGCAGCCGTCCGTCTCGAACACCCACGCTCCGGTTCTCGGCGATGTGTGTGCTAGCCGCACCGGGGTCCGGGTCCCGCCTTGGGCGGCTGGACGAAAGTGATCGCAAGACACGGGTGACCGGCCACAAGCGGTAGGGGGGCAAGCCCTGCCGAGAAGCAGGAGGCTTTCCTCCGCCGGCTCGGTGGCTGGCAATCACGGGGATATGGGGTTCTCTCCTCTCCTGAGCAGCCAGCCGTCCGTCCCGAACACCCACGCTCCGGTCCTGGGCGACGTGTGTGCTAGCCGCACTAGGACCCGGTCGAACCTCTGTCGGCTCCGCTATTTCGATCGCAGGAAACGTGTGTCCCTCTACGGGCTGCGTGGGTCCGGCTTCCCGAGCCCCTAGGCTCCGGACCTGCGCGACGTGTGTGCTAGCCGCACCGGGGTCCGGGTCCCGCCTTGGGCAGCTCGACGAAAGTGAACGCAAGACACGGTTGTCCGGCCACAAGCGCTGTGGCTGCCAGCCTTGCCGCGAAGCAGGAGGCTGTCCTCCGCCGGCTCGGGGGCTGGCAGTCGCGGGGACATGGGGTTCTCTCCTCTCCGGAGCAGCAGCCGTCCGTCCCGAACAGCCACGCTCCTATCCTGGGCGACGTGTGTGCTAGCCGCACTGGGGTCCGGGTGGGTCCTCGGTCGGCTCCGCTATTTTGATCGCAGGACACCAGTGTCCCTCCACGGGCTGCGTGGGTCCGGCTTCCCGATCCCTTTGGCTCCATCCTGGGTGTCGTGTTTCCTCGCCGCACCGGGGTCCGGATCCCATTTCGGGCTCCTCGGGGAAGGAGATCCTACGACACGGTTGTCCGGCCACAAGCGCGGTGGCTGCCAGCCGTGTTGACAAGAGGAGGCTGTCGTTCAGCGGCTCGGAGTTACGCAGTGCCGGGGACCGGGGATTCAGACAGTCCAGAGCGGCAGGCGTCCGGATGTGGTCCCTGGGCTCCGGTCCTGGGCGACGTGTGTGCTAGCTGCACGGGGGTCCGGCTTCTGTCTTGGGCGGCTCGGGGAACGAGATCCCACGACACACAGGTCCGGCCACGAGCTGCATGCGTAGCAGCCGTGTCGTGAAACAGGAGGCTGTCATCCGCTGGCTAGGGGCTGGCTGTCCCCGAGAAGAAAGCTTCTGTCCTGTCCGGAGCGGCGGCCGTCCTTCCCGAACAGCCACGCTCCGGTCCTGGGCGACGTGTGTGCTAGCCGCACCGGGGTCCGGGTCCCGCCTTGGGCGGCTGGACGAAAGTGATCGCAAGACACGGGTGACCGGCCACAAGCGGTGTGGGTGCCAGCCCTGCCGCGAAGCAGGAGGCTTTCCTCCGCCGGCTGGGTGGCTGGAAATCACGGGGATATGGGGTTCTCTCCTCTCCTGAGCAGCAGCCGTCCGTCCCGAACAGCCACGCTCCGGTCCTGGGCGACGTGTGTGCTAGCCGCACCGGGGTCCGGGTCCCGCCTTGGGCGGCTGGACGAAAGAGATCGCAAGACACGGGTGACCGGCCACAAGCGGTGTGGGTGCCAGCCCTGCCGCGAAGCAGGAGGCTGTCCTCCGCCGGCTCGGGGGATTGCAGTCGCGGGGACATGGGGTTCTATCCTCTCCTGAGCAGCAGCCGTCCGTCCCGAACAGCCACGCTCCGGTCCTGGGCGATGTGTGTGCTAGCCGCACCGGGGTCCGGGTCCCGCCTTGGGCAGCTCGACGAAAGTGAACGCAAGACACGGTTGTTCGGCCACAAGCGCGGTGGCTGCCAGCCGTGTCGAAAAGAGCAGGCTGTCGTTCAGCGGCTCGGAGTTTTGCCGTCCCGGGGACCGGGGATTCAGACAGTCCAGAGCGGCAGGCGTCCGGATGTGGTCCCTGGGCTCCGGTCCTGGGTGACGTGTGTGCTAGCCGCACTGGGGTCCGGGTGGGACCTCGGTCGGCTCCGCTATTTTGATCGCAGGACACCAGTGTCCCTCCACGGGCTGCGTGGGTCCGGCTTCCCGAGCCCCTAGGCTCCGGACCTGCGCGACATGTGTGCTAGCCGCACCGGGCTCCGGGTCCCGCCTTGGGCAGCTCGACGAAAGTGAACGCAAGACACGGTTGTCCGGCCACAAGCGCTGTGGCTGCCAGCCTTGCCGCGAAGCAGGAGGCTGTCCTCCGCCGGCTCGGGGGCTGGCAGTCGCGGGGACATGGGGTTCTCCCCTCTCCGGAGCAGCAGCCGTCCGTCCCGAACACCCACGCTCCGGTTCTCGGCGATGTGTGTGCTAGCCGCACCGGGGTCCGGGTCCCGCCTTGGGCGGCTGGACGAAAGTGATCGCAAGACACGGGTGACCGGCCACAAGCGGTAGGGGGGCAAGCCCTGCCGAGAAGCAGGAGGCTTTCCTCCGCCGGCTCGGGGGCTGGCAATCACGGGGATATGGGGTTCTCTGCTCTCCTGAGCAGCCAGCCGTCCGTCCCGAACACCCACGCTCCGGTCCTGGGCGACGTGTGTGCTAGCCGCACTAGGACCCGGTCGAACCTCTGTCGGCTCCGCTATTTCGATCGCAGGAAACGTGTGTCCCTCTACGGGCTGCGTGGGTCCGGCTTCCCGAGCCCCTAGGCTCCGGACCTGCGCGACGTGTGTGCTAGCCGCACCGGGGTCCGGGTCCCGCCTTGGGCAGCTCGACGAAAGTGAACGCAAGACACGGTTGTCCGGCCACAAGCGCTGTGGCTGCCAGCCTTGCCGCGAAGCAGGAGGCTGTCCTCCGCCGGCTCGGGGGCTGGCAGTCGCGGGGACATGGGGTTCTCTCCTCTCCGGAGCAGCAGCCGTCCGTCCCGAACAGCCACGCTCCTATCCTGGGCGACGTGTGTGCTAGCCGCACTGGGGTCCGGGTGGGTCCTCGGTCGGCTCCGCTATTTTGATCGCAGGACACCAGTGTCCCTCCACGGGCTGCGTGGGTCCGGCTTCCCGATCCCTTTGGCTCCATCCTGGGTGTCGTGTTTCCTCGCCGCACCGGGGTCCGGATCCCATTTCGGGCTCCTCGGGGAAGGAGATCCTACGACACGGTTGTCCGGCCACAAGCGCGGTGGCTGCCAGCCGTGTTGACAAGAGGAGGCTGTCGTTCAGCGGCTCGGAGTTACGCAGTGCCGGGGACCGGGGATTCAGACAGTCCAGAGCGGCAGGCGTCCGGATGTGGTCCCTGGGCTCCGGTCCTGGGCGACGTGTGTGCTAGCTGCACGGGGGTCCGGCTTCTGTCTTGGGCGGCTCGGGGAACGAGATCCCACGACACACAGGTCCGGCCACGAGCTGCATGCGTAGCAGCCGTGTCGTGAAACAGGAGGCTGTCATCCGCTGGCTAGGGGCTGGCTGTCCCCGAGAAGAAAGCTTCTGTCCTGTCCGGAGCGGCGGCCGTCCTTCCCGAACAGCCACGCTCCGGTCCTGGGCGACGTGTGTGCTAGCCGCACCGGGGTCCGGGTCCCGCCTTGGGCGGCTGGACGAAAGTGATCGCAAGACACGGGTGACCGGCCACAAGCGGTGTGGGTGCCAGCCCTGCCGCGAAGCAGGAGGCTTTCCTCCGCCGGCTGGGTGGCTGGAAATCACGGGGATATGGGGTTCTCTCCTCTCCTGAGCAGCAGCCGTCCGTCCCGAACAGCCACGCTCCGGTCCTGGGCGACGTGTGTGCTAGCCGCACCGGGGTCCGGGTCCCGCCTTGGGCGGCTGGACGAAAGAGATCGCAAGACACGGGTGACCGGCCACAAGCGGTGTGGGTGCCAGCCCTGCCGCGAAGCAGGAGGCTGTCCTCCGCCGGCTCGGGGGATTGCAGTCGCGGGGACATGGGGTTCTATCCTCTCCTGAGCAGCAGCCGTCCGTCCCGAACAGCCACGCTCCGGTCCTGGGCGATGTGTGTGCTAGCCGCACCGGGGTCCGGGTCCCGCCTTGGGCAGCTCGACGAAAGTGAACGCAAGACACGGTTGTTCGGCCACAAGCGCGGTGGCTGCCAGCCGTGTCGAAAAGAGCAGGCTGTCGTTCAGCGGCTCGGAGTTTTGCCGTCCCGGGGACCGGGGATTCAGACAGTCCAGAGCGGCAGGCGTCCGGATGTGGTCCCTGGGCTCCGGTCCTGGGTGACGTGTGTGCTAGCCGCACTGGGGTCCGGGTGGGACCTCGGTCGGCTCCGCTATTTTGATCGCAGGACACCAGTGTCCCTCCACGGGCTGCGTGGGTCCGGCTTCCCGAGACCCTAGGCTCCGGACCTGCGCGACATGTGTGCTAGCCGCACCGGGCTCCGGGTCCCGCCTTGGGCAGCTCGACGAAAGTGAACGCAAGACACGGTTGTCCGGCCACAAGCGCTGTGGCTGCCAGCCTTGCCGCGAAGCAGGAGGCTGTCCTCCGCCGGCTCGGGGGCTGGCAGTCGCGGGGACATGGGGTTCTCCCCTCTCCGGAGCAGCAGCCGTCCGTCCCGAACACCCACGCTCCGGTCCTGGGCGATGTGTGTGCTAGCCGCACTAGGACCCGGTCGAACCTCTGTCGGCTCCGCTATTTCGATCGCAGGAAACGTGTGTCCCTCTACGGGCTGCGTGGGTCCGGCTTCCCGAGCCCCTAGGCTCCGGACCTGCGCGACGTGTGTGCTAGCCGCACCGGGGTCCGGGTCCCGTCTTGGGCAGCTCGACGAAAGTGAACGCAAGACACGGTTGTCCGGCCACAAGCGCTGTGGCTGCCAGCCTTGCCGCGAAGCAGGAGGCTGTCCTCCGCCGGCTCGGGGGCTGGCAGTCGCGGGGACATGGGGTTCTCTCCTCTCCGGAGCAGCAGCCGTCCGTCCCGAACACCCACGCTCCTATCCTGGGCGACCTGTGTGCTAGCCGCACTGGGGTCCGGGTGGGTCCTCGGTCGGCTCCGCTATTTTGATCGCAGGACACCAGTGTCCCTCCACGGGCTGCGTGGGTCCGGCTTCCCGATCCCTTTGGCTCCATCCTGGGTGTCGTGTTTCCTCGCCGCACCGGGGTCCGGATCCCATTTCGGGCGCCTCGGGGAAGGAGATCCTACGACACGGTTGTCCGGCCACAAGCGCGGTGGCTGCCAGCCGTGTTGACAAGAGGAGGCTGTCGTTCAGCGGCTCGGAGTTACGCAGTGCCGGGGACCGGGGATTCAGACAGTCCAGAGCGGCAGGCGTCCGGATGTGGTCCCTGGGCTCCGGTCCTGGGCGACGTGTGTGCTAGCTGCACGGGGGTCCGGCTTCTGTCTTGGGCGGCTCGGGGAACGAGATCCCACGACACACAGGTCCGGCCACGAGCTGCATGCGTAGCAGCCGTGTCGTGAAACAGGAGGCTGTCATCCGCTGGCTCGGGGCTGGCTGTCCCCGAGAAGAAAGCTTCTGTCCTGTCCGGAGCGGCGGCCGTCCTTCCCGAACAGCCACGCTCCGGTCCTGGGCGACGTGTGTGCTAGCCGCACCGGGGTCCGGGTCCCGCCTTGGGCGGCTGGACGAAAGTGATCGCAAGACACGGGTGACCGGCCACAAGCGGTGTGGGTGCCAGCCCTGCCGCGAAGCAGGAGGCTTTCCTCCGCCGGCTGGGTGGCTGGAAATCACGGGGATATGGGGTTCTCTCCTCTCCTGAGCAGCAGCCGTCCGTCCCGAACAGCCACGCTCCGGTCCTGGGCGACGTGTGTGCTAGCCGCACCGGGGTCCGGGTCCCGCCTTGGGCGGCTGGACGAAAGAGATCGCAAGACACGGGTGACCGGCCACAAGCGGTGTGGGGGCCAGCCCTGCCGCGAAGCAGGAGGCTGTCCTCCGCCGGCTCGGGGGCTGACAGTCGCGGGGACATGGGGTTCTCTCCTCTCCTGAGCAGCAGCCGTCCTTCCCGAACAGCCACGCTCCTATCCTGGGCGACGTGTGTGCTAGCCGCACTAGGACCCGGTCGAACCTCTGTCGGCTCCGCTATTTCGATCGCAGGAAACGTGTGTCCCTCTACGGGCTGCGTGGGTCCGGCTTCCCGAGCCCCTAGGCTCCGGACCTGCGCGACGTGTGTGCTAGCCGCACCGGGGTCCGGGTCCCGCCTTGGGCAGCTCGACGAAAGAGATCGCAAGACACGGTTGTCCGGCCACAAGCGCTCTGGATGCCAGCCGTGTCGAAAAGAGCAGGCTGTCGTTCAGCGGCTCGGAGTTACGCCGTCCCGGGGACAGGGGATTCAGACAAGCCAGAGCGGCAGGCGTCCGGATGTGGTCCCTGGGCTCCGGTCCTGGGTGACGTGTGTGCTAGCCGCACCGGGGTCCGGGTGCCGCCTTGTGCGGCTGGACGAAAGTGATCGCAAGACACGGGTGACCGGCCACAAGCGGTAGGGGGGCAAGCCCTGCCGAGAAGCAGGAGGCTGTCCTCCGCCGGCTCGGTGGCTGGCAATCACGGGGATATGGGGTTCTCTCCTCTCCTGAGCAGCCAGCCGTCCGTCCCGAACACCCACGCTCCGGTCCTGGGCGACGTGTGTGCTAGCCGCACCGGGGTCCGGGTCCCGCCTTGGGCGGCTGGACGAAAGAGATCGCAAGACACGGGTGACCGGCCACAAGCGGTGTGGGTGCCAGCCCTGCCGCGAAGCAGGAGGCTGTCCTCCGCCGGCTCGGGGGATTGCAGTCGCGGGGACATGGGGTTCTATCCTCTCCTGAGCAGCAGCCGTCCGTCCCGAACAGCCACGCTCCGGTCCTGGGCGATGTGTGTGCTAGCCGCACCGGGCTCCGGGTCCCGCCTTGGGCAGCTCGACGAAAGTGAACGCAAGACACGGTTGTCCGGCCACAAGCGCTGTGGCTGCCAGCCTTGCCGCGAAGCAGGAGGCTGTCCTCCGCCGGCTCGGGGGCTGGCAGTCGCGGGGACATGGGGTTCTCCCCTCTCCGGAGCAGCAGCCGTCCGTCCCGAACACCCACGCTCCGGTCCTGGGCGATGTGTGTGCTAGCCGCACTAGGACCCGGTCGAACCTCTGTCGGCTCCGCTATTTCGATCGCAGGAAACGTGTGTCCCTCTACGGGCTGCGTGGGTCCGGCTTCCCGAGCCCCTAGGCTCCGGACCTGCGCGACGTGTGTGCTAGCCGCACCGGGCTCCGGGTCCCGCCTTGGGCAGCTCGACGAAAGTGAACGCAAGACACGGTTGTCCGGCCACAAGCGCTGTGGCTGCCAGCCTTGCCGCGAAGCAGGAGGCTGTCCTCCGCCGGCTCGGGGGCTGGCAGTCGCGGGGACATGGGGTTCTCTCCTCTCCGGAGCAGCAGCCGTCCGTCCCGGACAGCCACGCTCCTATCCTGGGCGACGTGTGTGCTAGCCGCACTGGGGTCCGGGTGGGTCCTCGGTCGGCTCCGCTATTTTGATCGCAGGACACCAGTGTCCCTCCACGGGCTGCGTGGGTCCGGCTTCCCGATCCCTTTGGCTCCATCCTGGGTGTCGTGTTTCCTCGCCGCACCGGGGTCCGGATCCCATTTCGGGCGCCTCGGGGAAGGAGATCCTACGACACGGTTGTCCGGCCACAAGCGCGGTGGCTGCCAGCCGTGTTGACAAGAGGAGGCTGTCGTTCAGCGGCTCGGAGTTACGCAGTGCCGGGGACCGGGGATTCAGACAGTCCAGAGCGGCAGGCGTCCGGATGTGGTCCCTGGGCTCCGGTCCTGGGCGACGTGTGTGCTAGCTGCACGGGGGTCCGGCTTCTGTCTTGGGCGGCTCGGGGAACGAGATCCCACGACACACAGGTCCGGCCACGAGCTGCATGCGTAGCAGCCGTGTCGTGAAACAGGAGGCTGTCATCCGCTGGCTCGGGGCTGGCTGTCCCCGAGAAGAAAGCTTCTGTCCTGTCCGGAGCGGCGGCCGTCCTTCCCGAACAGCCACGCTCCGGTCCTGGGCGACGTGTGTGCTAGCCGCACCGGGGTCCGGGTCCCGCCTTGGGCGGCTGGACGAAAGTGATCGCAAGACACGGGTGACCGGCCACAAGCGGTGTGGGTGCAAGCCCTGCCGCGAAGCAGGAGGCTGTCCTCCGCCGGCTCGGGGGATTGCAGTCGCGGGGACATGGGGTTCTATCCTCTCCTGAGCAGCAGCCGTCCGTCCCGAACAGCCACGCTCCGGTCCTGGGCGATGTGTGTGCTAGCCACACCGGGGTCCGGGTCCCGCCTTGGGCAGCTCGACGAAAGTGAACGCAAGACACGGTTGTTCGGCCACAAGCGCGGTGGCTGCCAGCCGTGTCGAAAAGAGCAGGCTGTCGTTCAGCGGCTCGGAGTTTTGCCGTCCCGGGGACCGGGGATTCAGACAGTCCAGAGCGGCAGGCGTCCGGATGTGGTCCCTGGGCTCCGGTCCTGGGTGACGTGTGTGCTAGCCGCACTGGGGTCCGGGTGGGACCTCGGTCGGCTCCGCTATTTTGATCGCAGGACACCAGTGTCCCTCCACGGGCTGCGTGGGTCCGGCTTCCCGAGCCCCTAGGCTCCGGACCTGCGCGACATGTGTGCTAGCCGCACCGGGCTCCGGGTCCCGCCTTGGGCAGCTCGACGAAAGTGAACGCAAGACACGGTTGTCCGGCCACAAGCGCTGTGGCTGCCAGCCTTGCCGCGAAGCAGGAGGCTGTCCTCCGCCGGCTCGGGGGCTGGCAGTCGCGGGGACATGGGGTTCTCCCCTCTCCGGAGCAGCAGCCGTCCGTCCCGAACACCCACGCTCCGGTCCTGGGCGATGTGTGTGCTAGCCGCACTAGGACCCGGTCGAACCTCTGTCGGCTCCGCTATTTCGATCGCAGGAAACGTGTGTCCCTCTACGGGCTGCGTGGGTCCGGCTTCCCGAGCCCCTAGGCTCCGGACCTGCGCGACGTGTGTGCTAGCCGCACCGGGGTCCGGGTCCCGCCTTGGGCAGCTCGACGAAAGTGAACGCAAGACACGGTTGTCCGGCCACAAGCGCTGTGGCTGCCAGCCTTGCCGCGAAGCAGGAGGCTTTCCTCCGCCGGCTGGGTGGCTGGCAATCACGGGGATATGGGGTTCTCTCCTCTCCTGAGCAGCAGCCGTCCGTCCCGAACAGCCACGCTCCGGTCCTGGGCGACGTGTGTGCTAGCCGCACCGGGGTCCGGGTCCCGCCTTGGGCGGCTGGACGAAAGAGATCGCAAGACACGGGTGACCGGCCACAAGCGGTGTGGGTGCCAGCCTTGCCGCGAAGCAGGTGGGTGTCCTCCGCCGGCTCGGGGGCTGACAGTCGCGGGGACATGGGGTTCTCTCCTCTCCTGAGCAGCAGCCGTCCGTCCCGAACAGCCACGCTCCGGTCCTGGGCGACGTGTGTGCTAGCCGCACTAGGACCCGGTCGAACCTCTGTCGGCTCCGCTATTTCGATCGCAGGAAACGTGTGTCCCTCTACGGGCTGCGTGGGTCCGGCTTCCCGAGCCCCTAGGCTCCGGACCTGCGCGACGTGTGTGCTAGCCGCACCGGGCTCCGGGTCCTGCCTTGGGCGGCTGGACGAAAGTGATCGCAAGACACGGGTGACCGGCCACAAGCGGTAAGGGGGCCAGCCCTGCCGCGAAGCAGGAGGCTTTCCTCCGCCGGCTGGGTGGCTGGCAATCACGGGGATATGGGGTTCTCTCCTCTCCTGAGCAGCAGCTGTCCGTCCCGAACAGCCACGCTCCGGTCCTGGGCGACGTGTGTGCTAGCCGCACTAGGACCCGGTCGAACCTCTGTCGGCTCCGCTATTTCGATCGCAGGAAACGTGTGTCCCTCTACGGGCTGCGTGGGTCCGGCTTCCCGAGCCCCTAGGCTCCGGACCTGCGCGACGTGTGTGCTAGCCGCACCGGGGTCCGGGTCCCGCCTTGGGCAGCTCGACGAAAGTGAACGCAAGACACGGTTGTCCGGCCACAAGCGCTGTGGCTGCCAGCCTTGCCGCGAAGCAGGAGGCTGTCCTCCGCCGGCTCGGGGGATTGCAGTCGCGGGGACATGGGGATCGCTCCTCTCCGGAGCAGCAGCCGTCCGTCCCGAACAGCCACGCTCCGGTCCTGGGCGATGTGTGTGCTAGCCGCACCGGGGTCCGGGTCCCGCCTTGGGCAGCTCGACGAAAGAGATCGCAAGACACGGTTGTCCGGCCACAAGCGCTGTGGCTGCCAGCCTTGCCGCGAAGCAGGAGGCTGTCCTCCGCCGGCTCGGGGGCTGGCAGTCGCGGGGACATGGGGTTCTCTCCTCTCCGGAGCAGCAGCCGTCCGTCCCGAACACCCACGCTCCTATCCTGGGCGACGTGTGTGCTAGCCGCACTGGGGTCCGGGTGGGTCCTCGGTCGGCTCCGCTATTTTGATCGCAGGACACCAGTGTCCCTCCACGGGCTGCGTGGGTCCGGCTTCCCGATCCCTTTGGCTCCATCCTGGGTGTCGTGTTTCCTCGCCGCACCGGGGTCCGGATCCCATTTCGGGCGCCTCGGGGAAGGAGATCCTACGACACGGTTGTCCGGCCACAAGCGCGGTGGCTGCCAGCCGTGTTGACAAGAGGAGGCTGTCGTTCAGCGGCTCGGAGTTACGCAGTGCCGGGGACCGGGGATTCAGACAGTCCAGAGCGGCAGGCGTCCGGATGTGGTCCCTGGGCTCCGGTCCTGGGCGACGTGTGTGCTAGCTGCACGGGGGTCCGGCTTCTGTCTTGGGCGGCTCGGGGAACGAGATCCCACGACACAGAGGTCCGGCCACGAGCTGCATGCGTAGCAGCCGTGTCGTGAAACAGGAGGCTGTCATCCGCTGGCTCGGGGGCTGGCTGTCCCCGAGAAGAAAGCTTCTGTCCTGTCCGGAGCGGCGGCCGTCCTTCCCGAACAGCCACGCTCCGGTCCTGGGCGATGTGTGTGCTAGCCGCACCGGGGTCCGGGTCCCGCCTTGGGCGGCTGGACGAAAGAGATCGCAAGACACGGGTGACCGGCCACAAGCGGTGTGGGGGCCAGCCCTGCCGCGAAGCAGGAGGCTGTCCTCCGCCGGCTCGGGGGCTGACAGTCGCGGGGACATGGGGTTCTCTCCTCTCCTGAGCAGCAGCCGTCCTTCCCGAACACCCACGCTCCTATCCTGGGCGACGTGTGTGCTAGCCGCACTAGGACCCGGTCGAACCTCTGTCGGCTCCGCTATTTCGATCGCAGGAAACGTGTGTCCCTCTACGGGCTGCGTGGGTCCGGCTTCCCGAGCCCCTAGGCTCCGGACCTGCGCGACGTGTGTGCTAGCCGCACCGGGGTCCGGGTCCCGCCTTGGGCAGCTCGACGAAAGTGAACGCAAGACACGGTTGTCCGGCCACAAGCGCTGTGGCTGCCAGCCTTGCCGCGAAGCAGGAGGCTGTCCTCCGCCGGCTCGGGGGCTGGCAGTCGCGGGGACATGGGGTTCTCTCCTCTCCGGAGCAGCAGCCGTCCGTCCCGAACACCCACGCTCCTATCCTGGGCGACGTGTGTGCTAGCCGCACCGGGGTCCGGGTCCCGCCTTGGGCGGCTGGACGAAAGTGATCGCAAGACACGGGTGACCGGCCACAAGCGGTAGGGGGGCCAGCCCTGCCGCGAAGCAGGAGGCTGTCCTCCGCCGGCTCGGGGGATTGCAGTCGCGGGGACATGGGGATCGCTCCTCTCCTGAGCAGCAGCCGTCCGTCCCGAACAGCCACGCTCCGGTCCTGGGCGATGTGTGTGCTAGCCGCACCGGGCTCCGGGTCCCGCCTTGGGCAGCTCGACGAAAGTGAACGCAAGACACGGTTGTCCGGCCACAAGCGCTGTGGCTGCCAGCCTTGCCGCGAAGCAGGAGGCTGTCCTCCGCCGGCTCGGGGGCTGGCAGTCGCGGGGACATGGGGTTCTCTCCTCTCCGGAGCAGCAGCCGTCCGTCCCGAACACCCACGCTCCTATCCTGGGCGACGTGTGTGCTAGCCGCACCGGGGTCCGCGTCCCGCCTTGGGCGGCTGGACGAAAGTGATCGCAAGACACGGGTGACCGGCCACAAGCGGTAGGGGGGCCAGCCCTGCCGCGAAGCAGGAGGCTGTCCTCCGCCGGCTCGGGGGATTGCAGTCGCGGGGACATGGGGATCGCTCCCCTCCTGAGCAGCAGCCGTCCGTCCCGAACAGCCACGCTCCGGTCCTGGGCGATGTGTGTGCTAGCCGCACCGGGGTCCGGGTCCCGCCTTGGGCAGCTCGACGAAAGAGATCGCAAGACACGGTTGTCCGGCCACAAGCGCTCTGGCTGCCAGCCGTGTCGAAAAGAGCAGGCTGTCGTTCAGCGGCTCGGAGTTACGCCGTCCCGGGGACCGGGGATTCAGACAGTCCAGAGCGGCAGGCGTCCGGATGTGGTCCCTGGGCTCCGGTCCTGGGTGACGTGTGTGCTAGCCGCACCGGGGTCCGGGTCCCGCCTTGGGCGGCTGGACGAAAGTGATCGCAAGACACGGGTGAACGGCCACAAGCGGTAGGGGGGCCAGCCCTGCCGAGAAGCAGGAGGCTTTCCTCCGCCGGCTGGGTGGCTGGCAATCACGGGGATATGGGGTTCTCTCCTCTCCTGAGCAGCAGCCGTCCGTCCCGAACACCCACGCTCCGGTCCTGGGCGATGTGTGTGCTAGCCGCACCGGGGTCCGGGTCCCGCCTTGGGCAGCTCGACGAAAGTGAACGCAAGACACGGTTGTCCGGCCACAAGCGCTGTGGCTGCCAGCCTTGCCGCGAAGCAGGAGGCTGTCCTCCGCCGGCTCGGGGGCTGGCAGTCGCGGGGACATGGGGTTCTCTCCTCTCCGGAGCAGCAGCCGTCCGTCCCGAACAGCCACGCTCCTATCCTGGGCGACCTGTGTGCTAGCCGCACTGGGGTCCGGGTGGGTCCTCGGTCGGCTCCGCTATTTTGATCGCAGGACACCAGTGTCCCTCCACGGGCTGCGTGGGTCCGGCTTCCCGATCCCTTTGGCTCCATCCTGGGTGTCGTGTTTCCTCGCAGCACCGGGGTCCGGATCCCATTTCGGGCGCCTCGGGGAAGGAGATCCTACGACACGGTTGTCCGGCCACAAGCGCGGTGGCTGCCAGCCGTGTTGACAAGAGGAGGCTGTCGTTCAGCGGCTCGGAGTTACGCAGTGCCGGGGACCGGGGATTCAGACAGTCCAGAGCGGCAGGCGTCCGGATGTGGTCCCTGGGCTCCGGTCCTGGGCGACGTGTGTGCTAGCTGCACGGGGGTCCGGCTTCTGTCTTGGGCGGCTCGGGGAACGAGATCCCACGACACAGAGGTCCGGCCACGAGCTGCATGCGTAGCAGCCGTGTCGTGAAACAGGAGGCTGTCATCCGCTGGTTCGGGGGCTGGCTGTCCCCGAGAAGAAAGCTTCTGTCCTGTCCGGAGCGGCGGCCGTCCTTCCCGAACAGCCACGCTCCGGTCCTGGGCGATGTGTGTGCTAGCCGCACCGGGGTCCGGGTCCCGCCTTGGGCGGCTGGACGAAAGTGATCGCAAGACACGGGTGACCGGCCACAAGCGGTAGGGGGACCAGACCTGCCGAGAAGCAGGAGGCTTTCCTCCGCCGGCTGGGTGGCTGGCAATCACGGGGATATGGGGTTCTCTCCTCTCCTGAGCAGCAGCCGTCCTTCCCGAACACCCACGCTCCTATCCTGGGCGACGTGTGTGCTAGCCGCACCGGGGTCCGGGTCCCGCCTTGGGCGGCTGGACGAAAGTGATCGCAAGACACGGGTGACCGGCCACAAGCGGTAGGGGGACCAGACCTGCCGAGAAGCAGGAGGCTTTCCTCCGCCGGCTGGGTGGCTGGCAATCACGGGGATATGGGGTTCTCTCCTCTCCTGAGCAGCAGCCGTCCGTCCCGAACAGCCACGCTCCGGTCCTGGGCGATGTGTGTGCTAGCCGCACTAGGACCCGGTCGAACCTCTGTCGGCTCCGCTATTTCGATCGCAGGAAACGTGTGTCCCTCTACGGGCTGCGTGGGTCCGGCTTCCCGAGCCCCTAGGCTCCGGACCTGCGCGACGTGTGTGCTAGCCGCACCGGGGTCCGGGTCCCGCCTTGGGCAGCTCGACGAAAGTGAACGCAAGACACGGTTGTCCGGCCACAAGCGCTGTGGCTGCCAGCCTTGCCGCGAAGCAGGAGGCTGTCCTCCGCCGGCTCGGGGGCTGGCAGTCGCGGGGACATGGGGTTCTCTCCTCTCCGGAGCAGCAGCCGTCCGTCCCGAACACCCACGCTCCTATCCTGGGCGACGTGTGTGCTAGCCGCACCGGGGTCCGCGTCCCGCCTTGGGCGGCTGGACGAAAGTGATCGCAAGACACGGGTGACCGGCCACAAGCGGTAGGGGGGCCAGCCCTGCCGCGAAGCAGGAGGCTGTCCTCCGCCGGCTCGGGGGATTGCAGTCGCGGGGACATGGGGATCGCTCCCCTCCTGAGCAGCAGCCGTCCGTCCCGAACAGCCACGCTCCGGTCCTGGGCGATGTGTGTGCTAGCCGCACCGGGGTCCGGGTCCCGCCTTGGGCAGCTCGACGAAAGAGATCGCAAGACACGGTTGTCCGGCCACAAGCGCTCTGGCTGCCAGCCGTGTCGAAAAGAGCAGGCTGTCGTTCAGCGGCTCGGAGTTACGCCGTCCCGGGGACCGGGGATTCAGACAGTCCAGAGCGGCAGGCGTCCGGATGTGGTCCCTGGGCTCCGGTCCTGGGTGACGTGTGTGCTAGCCGCACCGGGGTCCGGGTCCCGCCTTGGGCGGCTGGACGAAAGTGATCGCAAGACACGGGTGACCGGCCACAAGCGGTAGGGGGGCCAGCCCTGCCGAGAAGCAGGAGGCTTTCCTCCGCCGGCTGGGTGGCTGGCAATCACGGGGATATGGGGTTCTCTCCTCTCCTGAGCAGCAGCCGTCCGTCCCGAACACCCACGCTCCGGTCCTGGGCGATGTGTGTGCTAGCCGCACCGGGGTCCGGGTCCCGCCTTGGGCAGCTCGACGAAAGTGAACGCAAGACACGGTTGTCCGGCCACAAGCGCTGTGGCTGCCAGCCTTGCCGCGAAGCAGGAGGCTGTCCTCCGCCGGCTCGGGGGCTGGCAGTCGCGGGGACATGGGGTTCTCTCCTCTCCGGAGCAGCAGCCGTCCGTCCCGAACAGCCACGCTCCTATCCTGGGCGACCTGTGTGCTAGCCGCACTGGGGTCCGGGTGGGTCCTCGGTCGGCTCCGCTATTTTGATCGCAGGACACCAGTGTCCCTCCACGGGCTGCGTGGGTCCGGCTTCCCGATCCCTTTGGCTCCATCCTGGGTGTCGTGTTTCCTCGCAGCACCGGGGTCCGGATCCCATTTCGGGCGCCTCGGGGAAGGAGATCCTACGACACGGTTGTCCGGCCACAAGCGCGGTGGCTGCCAGCCGTGTTGACAAGAGGAGGCTGTCGTTCAGCGGCTCGGAGTTACGCAGTGCCGGGGACCGGGGATTCAGACAGTCCAGAGCGGCAGGCGTCCGGATGTGGTCCCTGGGCTCCGGTCCTGGGCGACGTGTGTGCTAGCTGCACGGGGGTCCGGCTTCTGTCTTGGGCGGCTCGGGGAACGAGATCCCACGACACAGAGGTCCGGCCACGAGCTGCATGCGTAGCAGCCGTGTCGTGAAACAGGAGGCTGTCATCCGCTGGTTCGGGGGCTGGCTGTCCCCGAGAAGAAAGCTTCTGTCCTGTCCGGAGCGGCGGCCGTCCTTCCCGAACAGCCACGCTCCGGTCCTGGGCGATGTGTGTGCTAGCCGCACCGGGGTCCGGGTCCCGCCTTGGGCGGCTGGACGAAAGTGATCGCAAGACACGGGTGACCGGCCACAAGCGGTAGGGGGACCAGACCTGCCGAGAAGCAGGAGGCTTTCCTCCGCCGGCTGGGTGGCTGGCAATCACGGGGATATGGGGTTCTCTCCTCTCCTGAGCAGCAGCCGTCCTTCCCGAACACCCACGCTCCTATCCTGGGCGACGTGTGTGCTAGCCGCACCGGGGTCCGGGTCCCGCCTTGGGCGGCTGGACGAAAGTGATCGCAAGACACGGGTGACCGGCCACAAGCGGTAGGGGGACCAGACCTGCCGAGAAGCAGGAGGCTTTCCTCCGCCGGCTGGGTGGCTGGCAATCACGGGGATATGGGGTTCTCTCCTCTCCTGAGCAGCAGCCGTCCGTCCCGAACAGCCACGCTCCGGTCCTGGGCGATGTGTGTGCTAGCCGCACTAGGACCCGGTCGAACCTCTGTCGGCTCCGCTATTTCGATCGCAGGAAACGTGTGTCCCTCTACGGGCTGCGTGGGTCCGGCTTCCCGAGCCCCTAGGCTCCGGACCTGCGCGACGTGTGTGCTAGCCGCACCGGGGTCCGGGTCCCGCCTTGGGCAGCTCGACGAAAGTGAACGCAAGACACGGTTGTCCGGCCACAAGCGCTGTGGCTGCCAGCCTTGCCGCGAAGCAGGAGGCTGTCCTCCGCCGGCTCGGGGGCTGGCAGTCGCGGGGACATGGGGTTCTCTCCTCTCCGGAGCAGCAGCCGTCCGTCCCGAACACCCACGCTCCTATCCTGGGCGACGTGTGTGCTAGCCGCACCGGGGTCCGCGTCCCGCCTTGGGCGGCTGGACGAAAGTGATCGCAAGACACGGGTGACCGGCCACAAGCGGTAGGGGGGCCAGCCCTGCCGCGAAGCAGGAGGCTGTCCTCCGCCGGCTCGGGGGATTGCAGTCGCGGGGACATGGGGATCGCTCCCCTCCTGAGCAGCAGCCGTCCGTCCCGAACAGCCACGCTCCGGTCCTGGGCGATGTGTGTGCTAGCCGCACCGGGGTCCGGGTCCCGCCTTGGGCAGCTCGACGAAAGAGATCGCAAGACACGGTTGTCCGGCCACAAGCGCTCTGGCTGCCAGCCGTGTCGAAAAGAGCAGGCTGTCGTTCAGCGGCTCGGAGTTACGCCGTCCCGGGGACCGGGGATTCAGACAGTCCAGAGCGGCAGGCGTCCGGATGTGGTCCCTGGGCTCCGGTCCTGGGTGACGTGTGTGCTAGCCGCACCGGGGTCCGGGTCCCGCCTTGTGCGGCTGGACGAAAGTGATCGCAAGACACGGGTGACCGGCCACAAGCGGTAGGGGGGCCAGCCCTGCCGAGAAGCAGGAGGCTTTCCTCCGCCGGCTGGGTGGCTGGCAATCACGGGGATATGGGGTTCTCTCCTCTCCTGAGCAGCAGCCGTCCGTCCCGAACACCCACGCTCCGGTCCTGGGCGATGTGTGTGCTAGCCGCACCGGGCTCCGGGTCCCGCCTTGGGCAGCTCGACGAAAGTGAACGCAAGACACGGTTGTCCGGCCACAAGCGCTGTGGCTGCCAGCCCTGCCGCGAAGCAGGAGGCTTTCCTCCGCCGGCTGGGTGGCTGGCAATCACGGGGATATGGGGTTCTCTCCTCTCCTGAGCAGCAGCCGTCCTTTCCGAACACCCACGCTCCGGTCCTGGGCGATGTGTGTGCTAGCCGCACTAGGACCCGGTCGAACCTCTGTCGGCTCCGCTATTTCGATCGCAGGAAACGTGTGTCCCTCTACGGGCTGCGTGGGTCCGGCTTCCCGAGCCCCTAGGCTCCGGACCTGCGCGACGTGTGTGCTAGCCGCACCGGGGTCCGGGTCCCGCCTTGGGCAGCTCGACGAAAGTGAACGCAAGACACGGTTGTCCGGCCACAAGCGCTGTGGCTGCCAGCCTTGCCGCGAAGCAGGAGGCTGTCCTCCGCCGGCTCGGGGGCTGGCAGTCGCGGGGACATGGGGTTCTCTCCTCTCCGGAGCAGCAGCCGTCCGTCCCGAACACCCACGCTCCTATCCTGGGCGACGTGTGTGCTAGCCGCACTGGGGTCCGGGTGGGACCTCGGTCGGCTCCGCTAGGTTGATCGCAGGACACCAGTGTCCCTCCACGGGCTGCGTGGGTCCGGCTTCCCGAGCCCTTTGGCTCCATCCTGGGTGTCGTGTTTCCTCGCCGCACCGGGGTCCGGATCCCATTTCGGGCGCCTCGGGGAAGGAGATCCTACGACACGGTTGTCCGGCCACTAGCGCGGTGGCTGCCAGCCGTGTCGACAAGTGGAGGCTGTCGTTCAGCGGCTCGGAGTTACGCAGTGCCGGGGACCGGGGATTCAGACAGAATAGAGCGGCAGGCGTCCGGATGTGGTCCCTGGGCTCCGGTCCTGGGCGACGTGTGTGCTAGCTGCACGGGGGTCCGGCTTCTGTCTTGGGCGGCTCGGGGAACGAGATCCCACGACACAGAGGTCCGGCCACGAGCTGCATGCGTAGCAGCCGTGTCGTGAAACAGGAGGCTGTCATCCGCTGGCTCGGGGGCTGGCTGTCCCCGAGAAGCAAGCTTCTGTCCTGTCCGGAGCGGCGGCCGTCCTTCCCGAACAGCCACGCTCCGGTCCTGGGCGATGTGTGTGCTAGCCGCACCGGGGTCCGGGTCCCGCCTTGGGCGGCTGGACGAAAGAGATCGCAAGACACGGGTGACCGGCCACAAGCGGTGGGGGGGCCAGCCCTGCCGCGAAGCAGGAGGCTGTCCTCCGCCGGCTCGGGGGCTGACAGTCGCGGGGACATGGGGTTCTCTCCTCTCCTGAGCAGCAGCCGTCCTTCCCGAACACCCACGCTCCGGTCCTGGGCGATGTGTGTGCTAGCCGCACTAGGACCCGGTCGAACCTCTGTCGGCTCCGCTATTTCGATCGCAGGAAACGTGTGTCCCTCTACGGGCTGCGTGGGTCCGGCTTCCCGAGCCCCTAGGCTCCGGACCTGCGCGACGTGTGTGCTAGCCGCACCGGGCTCCGGGTCCCGCCTTGGGCAGCTCGACGAAAGTGAACGCAAGACACGGTTGTCCGGCCACAAGCGCTGTGGCTGCCAGCCTTGCCGCGAAGCAGGAGGCTGTCCTCCGCCGGCTCGGGGGATTGCAGTCGCGGGGACATGGGGTTCTCTCCTCTCCGGAGCAGCAGCCGTCCGTCCCGAACACCCACGCTCCTATCCTGGGCGACGTGTGTGCTAGCCGCACTGGGGTCCGGGTGGGACCTCGGTCGGCTCCGCTAGGTTGATCGCAGGACACCAGTGTCCCTCCACGGGCTGCGTGGGTCCGGCTTCCCGAGCCCTTTGGCTCCATCCTGGGTGTCGTGTTTCCTCGCCGCACCGGGGTCCGGATCCCATTTCGGGCGCCTCGGGGAAGGAGATCCTACGACACGGTTGTCCGGCCACAAGCGCGGTGGCTGCCAGCCGTGTCGACAAGTGGAGGCTGTCGTTCAGCGGCTCGGAGTTACGCAGTGCCGGGGACCGGGGATTCAGACAGAATAGAGCGGCAGGCGTCCGGATGTGGTCCCTGGGCTCCGGTCCTGGGCGACGTGTGTGCTAGCTGCACGGGGGTCCGGCTTCTGTCTTGGGCGGCTCGGGGAACGAGATCCCACGACACAGAGGTCCGGCCACGAGCTGCATGCGTAGCAGCCGTGTCGTGAAACAGGAGGCTGTCATCCGCTGGCTCGGGGGCTGGCTGTCCCCGAGAAGCAAGCTTCTGTCCTGTCCGGAGCGGCGGCCGTCCTTCCCGAACAGCCACGCTCCGGTCCTGGGCGATGTGTGTGCTAGCCGCACCGGGGTCCGGGTCCCGCCTTGGGCGGCTGGACGAAAGAGATCGCAAGACACGGGTGACCGGCCACAAGCGGTAGGGGGGCCAGCCCTGCCGCGAAGCAGGAGGCTGTCCTCCGCCGGCTCGGGGGATTGCAGTCGCGGGGACATGGGGATCGCTCCCCTCCTGAGCAGCAGCCGTCCGTCCCGAACAGCCACGCTCCGGTCCTGGGCGATGTGTGTGCTAGCCGCACCGGGGTCCGGGTCCCGCCTTGGGCAGCTCGACGAAAGAGATCGCAAGACACGGTTGTCCGGCCACAAGCGCTCTGGCTGCCAGCCGTGTCGAAAAGAGCAGGCTGTCGTTCAGCGGCTCGGAGTTACGCCGTCCCGGGGACCGGGGATTCAGACAGTCCAGAGCGGCAGGCGTCCGGATGTGGTCCCTGGGCTCCGGTCCTGGGTGACGTGTGTGCTAGCCGCACCGGGGTCCGGGTCCCGCCTTGTGCGGCTGGACGAAAGTGATCGCAAGACACGGGTGACCGGCCACAAGCGGTAGGGGGGCCAGCCCTGCCGAGAAGCAGGAGGCTTTCCTCCGCCGGCTGGGTGGCTGGCAATCACGGGGATATGGGGTTCTCTCCTCTCCTGAGCAGCAGCCGTCCGTCCCGAACACCCACGCTCCGGTCCTGGGCGATGTGTGTGCTAGCCGCACCGGGGTCCGGGTCCCGCCTTGGGCAGCTCGACGAAAGTGAACGCAAGACACGGTTGTCCGGCCACAAGCGCTGTGGCTGCCAGCCCTGCCGCGAAGCAGGAGGCTTTCCTCCGCCGGCTGGGTGGCTGGCAATCACGGGGATATGGGGTTCTCTCCTCTCCTGAGCAGCAGCCGTCCTTTCCGAACACCCACGCTCCGGTCCTGGGCGATGTGTGTGCTAGCCGCACTAGGACCCGGTCGAACCTCTGTCGGCTCCGCTATTTCGATCGCAGGAAACGTGTGTCCCTCTACGGGCTGCGTGGGTCCAGCTTCCCGAGCCCCTAGGCTCCGGACCTGCGCGACGTGTGTGCTAGCCGCACCGGGGTCCGGGTCCCGCCTTGGGCAGCTCGACGAAAGTGAACGCAAGACACGGTTGTCCGGCCACAAGCGCTGTGGCTGCCAGCCTTGCCGCGAAGCAGGAGGCTGTCCTCCGCCGGCTCGGGGGCTGGCAGTCGCGGGGACATGGGGTTCTCTCCTCTCCGGAGCAGCAGCCGTCCGTCCCGAACACCCACGCTCCTATCCTGGGCGACGTGTGTGCTAGCCGCACTGGGGTCCGGGTGGGACCTCGGTCGGCTCCGCTAGTTTGATCGCAGGACACCAGTGTCCCTCCACGGGCTGCGTGGGTCCGGCTTCCCGAGCCCTTTGGCTCCATCCTGGGTGTCGTGTTTCCTCGCCGCACCGGGGTCCGGATCCCATTTCGGGCGCCTCGGGGAAGGAGATCCTACGACACGGTTGTCCGGCCACTAGCGCGGTGGCTGCCAGCCGTGTCGACAAGTGGAGGCTGTCGTTCAGCGGCTCGGAGTTACGCAGTGCCGGGGACCGGGGATTCAGACAGAATAGAGCGGCAGGCGTCCGGATGTGGTCCCTGGGCTCCGGTCCTGGGCGACGTGTGTGCTAGCTGCACGGGGGTCCGGCTTCTGTCTTGGGCGGCTCGGGGAACGAGATCCCACGACACAGAGGTCCGGCCACGAGCTGCATGCGTAGCAGCCGTGTCGTGAAACAGGAGGCTGTCATCCGCTGGCTCGGGGGCTGGCTGTCCCCGAGAAGAAAGCTTCTGTCCTGTCCGGAGCGGCGGCCGTCCTTCCCGAACAGCCACGCTCCGGTCCTGGGCGATGTGTGTGCTAGCCGCACCGGGGTCCGGGTCCCGCCTTGGGCGGCTGGACGAAAGAGATCGCAAGACACGGGTGACCGGCCACAAGCGGTGGGGGGGCCAGCCCTGCCGCGAAGCAGGAGGCTGTCCTCCGCCGGCTCGGGGGCTGACAGTCGCGGGGACATGGGGTTCTCTCCTCTCCTGAGCAGCAGCCGTCCTTCCCGAACACCCACGCTCCGGTCCTGGGCGATGTGTGTGCTAGCCGCACTAGGACCCGGTCGAACCTCTGTCGGCTCCGCTATTTCGATCGCAGGAAACGTGTGTCCCTCTACGGGCTGCGTGGGTCCGGCTTCCCGAGCCCCTAGGCTCCGGACCTGCGCGACGTGTGTGCTAGCCGCACCGGGCTCCGGGTCCCGCCTTGGGCAGCTCGACGAAAGTGAACGCAAGACACGGTTGTCCGGCCACAAGCGCTGTGGCTGCCAGCCTTGCCGCGAAGCAGGAGGCTGTCCTCCGCCGGCTCGGGGGCTGGCAGTCGCGGGGACATGGGGTTCTCTCCTCTCCGGAGCAGCAGCCGTCCGTCCCGAACACCCACGCTCCTATCCTGGGCGACGTGTGTGCTAGCCGCACTGGGGTCCGGGTGGGACCTCGGTCGGCTCCGCTAGGTTGATCGCAGGACACCAGTGTCCCTCCACGGGCTGCGTGGGTCCGGCTTCCCGAGCCCTTTGGCTCCATCCTGGGTGTCGTGTTTCCTCGCCGCACCGGGGTCCGGATCCCATTTCGGGCGCCTCGGGGAAGGAGATCCTACGACACGGTTGTCCGGCCACAAGCGCGGTGGCTGCCAGCCGTGTCGACAAGTGGAGGCTGTCGTTCAGCGGCTCGGAGTTACGCAGTGCCGGGGACCGGGGATTCAGACAGAATAGAGCGGCAGGCGTCCGGATGTGGTCCCTGGGCTCCGGTCCTGGGCGACGTGTGTGCTAGCTGCACGGGGGTCCGGCTTCTGTCTTGGGCGGCTCGGGGAACGAGATCCCACGACACAGAGGTCCGGCCACGAGCTGCATGCGTAGCAGCCGTGTCGTGAAACAGGAGGCTGTCATCCGCTGGCTCGGGGGCTGGCTGTCCCCGAGAAGCAAGCTTCTGTCCTGTCCGGAGCGGCGGCCGTCCTTCCCGAACAGCCACGCTCCGGTCCTGGGCGATGTGTGTGCTAGCCGCACCGGGGTCCGGGTCCCGCCTTGGGCGGCTGGACGAAAGAGATCGCAAGACACGGTTGTCCGGCCACAAGCGCTCTGGCTGCCAGCCGTGTCGAAAAGAGCAGGCTGTCGTTCAGCGGCTCGGAGTTACGCCGTCCCGGGGACCGGGGATTCAGACAGTCCAGAGCGGCAGGCGTCCGGATGTGGTCCCTGGGCTCCGGTCCTGGGTGACGTGTGTGCTAGCCGCACCGGGGTCCGGGTCCCGCCTTGTGCGGCTGGACGAAAGTGATCGCAAGACACGGGTGACCGGCCACAAGCGGTAGGGGGGCCAGCCCTGCCGAGAAGCAGGAGGCTTTCCTCCGCCGGCTGGGTGGCTGGCAATCACGGGGATATGGGGTTCTCTCCTCTCCTGAGCAGCAGCCGTCCGTCCCGAACACCCACGCTCCGGTCCTGGGCGATGTGTGTGCTAGCCGCACCGGGGTCCGGGTCCCGCCTTGGGCAGCTCGACGAAAGTGAACGCAAGACACGGTTGTCCGGCCACAAGCGCTGTGGCTGCCAGCCTTGCCGCGAAGCAGGAGGCTGTCCTCCGCCGGCTCGGGGGCTGGCAGTCGCGGGGACATGGGGTTCTCTCCTCTCCGGAGCAGCAGCCGTTCGTCCCGAACACCCACGCTCCTATCCTGGGCGACTTGTGTGCTAGCCGCACTGGGGTCCGGGTGGGACCTCGGTCGGCTCCGCTATTTTGATCGCAGGACACCAGTGTCCCACCACGGGCTGCGTGGGTCCGGCTTCCCGAGCCCTTTGGCTCCATCCTGGGTGTCGTGTTTCCTCGCCGCACCGGGGTCCGGATCCCATTTCGGGCGCCTCGGGGAAGGAGATCCTACGACACGGTTGTCCGGCCACAAGCGCGGTGGCTGCCAGCCGTGTCGACAAGAGGAGGCTGTCGTTCAGCGGCTCGGAGTTACGCAGTGCCGGGGACCGGGGATTCAGACAGTCCAGAGCGGCAGGCGTCCGGATGTGGTCCCTGGGCTCCGGTCCTGGGCGACGTGTGTGCTAGCTGCACGGGGGTCCGGCTTCTGTCTTGGGCGGCTCGGGAAACGAGATCCCACGACACAGAGGTCCGGCCACGAGCTGCATGCGTAGCAGCCGTGTCGTGAAACAGAAGGCTGTCATCCGCTGGTTCGGGGGCTGGCTGTCCCCGAGAAGAAAGCTTCTGTCCTGTCCGGAGCGGCGGCCGTCCTTCCCGAACAGCCACGCTCCGGTCCTGGGCGATGTGTGTGCTAGCCGCGCCGGGGTCCGGGTCCCGCCTTGGGCGGCTGGACGAAAGAGATCGCAAGACACGGGTGACCGGCCACAAGCGGTGTGGGTGCCAGCCCTGCCGCGAAGCAGGAGGCTGTCCTCCGCCGGCTCGGGGGCTGACAGTCGCGGGGACATGGGGTTCTCTCCTCTCGTGAGCAGCAGCCGTCCTTCCCGAACAGCCACGCTCCGGTCCTGGGCGACGTGTGTGCTAGCCGCACTAGGACCCGGTCTAACCTCTGTCGGCTCCGCTATTTCGATCGCAGGAAACGTGTGTCCCTCTACGTGCTGCGTGGGTCCGGCTTCCCGAGCACCTAGGCTCCGGACCTGCGCGACGTGTGTGCTAGCCGCACCGTGGTCCGGGTCCCGCCTTGGGCAGCTCGACGAAAGTGAACGCAAGACACGGTTGTCCGGCCACAAGCGCTGTGGCTGCCAGCCGTGTCGACAAGAGCAGGCTGTAGTTCAGCGGCTCGGAGTTACGCCGTCCCGGGGAGCGGGGATTCAGACAGTCCAGAGCGGCAGGAGTCCGGATGTGGTCCCTGGGCTCCGGTCCTGGGTGACGTGTGTGCTAGCCGCGCCGGGGTCCGCGTCCCGCCTTGGGCGGCTGGACGAAAGAGATCGCAAGACACGGTTGTCCGGCCACAAACGCTCTGGCTGCCAGCCTTGCCGCGAAGCAGGAGGCTTTCCTCCGCCGGCTCGGGGGCTGGCAATCACGGGGATATGGGGTTCTCTCCTCTCCTGAGCAGCAGCCGTCCGTCCCGAACACCCACGCTCCGGTTCTGGGCGATGTGTGTGCTAGCCGCACCGGGGTCCGGGTCCCGCCTTGGGCGGCTGGACGAAAGAGATCGCAAGACACGGGTGACCGGCCACAAGCGGTGGGGGGGCCAGCCCTGCCGCGAAGCAGGAGGCTTTCCTCCGCCGGCTCGGGGGCTGGCAATCACGGGGATATGGGGTTCTCTCCTCTCCTGAGCAGCAGCCGTCCGTCCCGAACACCCACGCTCCGGTCCTGGGCGACGTGTGTGCTAGCCGCACTAGGACCCGGTCGAACCTCTGTCGCCTCCGCTATTTCGATCGCAGGAAACGTGTGTCCCTCTACGGGCTGCGTGGGTCCGGATTCCCGAGCCCCTAGGCTCCGGACCTGCGCGACGTGTGTGCTAGCCGCACCGGGGTCCGGGTCCCGCCTTGGGCAGCTCGACGAAAGTGAACGCAAGACACGGTTGTCCGGCCACAAGCGCTGTGGCTGCCAGCCTTGCCGCGAAGCAGGAGGCTGTCCTCCGCCGGCTCGGGGGCTGGCAGTCGCGGGGACATGGGGTTCTCTCCTCTCCGGAGCAGCAGCCGTCCGTCCCGAACACCCACGCTCCTATCCTGGGCGATCTGTGTGCTAGCCGCACTGGGGTCCGGGTGGGACCTCGGTCGGCTCCGCTATTTTGATCGCAGGACACCAGTGTCCCACCACGGGCTGCGTGGGTCCGGCTTCCCGAGCCCTTTGGCTCCATCCTGGGTGTCGTGTTTCCTCGCCGCACCGGGGTCCGGATCCCATTTCGGGCGCCTCGGGGAAGGAGATCCTACGACACGGTTGTCCGGCCACAAGCGCGGTGGCTGCCAGCCGTGTCGACAAGAGGAGGCTGTCGTTCAGCGGCTCGGAGTTACGCAGTGCCGGGGAGCGGGGATTCAGACAGTCCAGAGCGGCAGGCGTCCGGATGTGGTCCCTGGGCTCCGGTCCTGGGCGACGTGTGTGCTAGCTGCACGGGGGTCCGTCTTCTGTCTTGGGCGGCTCGGGGAACGAGATCCCACGACACAGAGGTCCGGCCACGAGCTGCATGCGTAGCAGCCGTGTCGTGAAACAGAAGGCTGTCATCCGCTGGTTCGGGGGCTGGCTGTCCCCGAGAAGAAAGCTTCTGTCCTGTCCGGAGCGGCGGCCGTCCTTCCCGAACAGCCACGCTCCGGTCCTGGGCGATGTGTGTACTAGCCGCGCCGGGGTCCGGGTCCCGCCTTGGGCGGCTGGACGAAAGAGATCGCAAGACACGGGTGACCGGCCACAAGCGGTGTGGGTGCCAGCCCTGCCGCGAAGCAGGAGGCTGTCCTCCGCCGGCTCGGGGGCTGACAGTCGCGGGGACATGGGGTTCTCTCCTCTCGTGAGCAGCAGCCGTCCTTCCCGAACAGCCACGCTCCGGTCCTGGGCGACGTGTGTGCTAGCCGCACTAGGACCCGGTCTAACCTCTGTCGGCTCCGCTATTTCGATCGCAGGAAACGTGTGTCCCTCTACGTGCTGCGTGGGTCCGGCTTCCCGAGCACCTAGGCTCCGGACCTGCGCGACGTGTGTGCTAGCCGCACCGTGGTCCGGGTCCCGCCTTGGGCAGCTCGACGAAAGTGAACGCAAGACACGGTTGTCCGGCCACAAGCGCTGTGGCTGCCAGCCGTGTCGACAAGAGCAGGCTGTAGTTCAGCGGCTCGGAGTTACGCCGTCCCGGGGAGCGGGGATTCAGACAGTCCAGAGCGGCAGGCGTCCGGATGTGGTCCCTGGGCTCCGGTCCTGGGTGACGTGTGTGCTAGCCGCGCCGGGGTCCGCGTCCCGCCTTGGGCGGCTGGACGAAAGAGATCGCAAGACACGGTTGTCCGGCCACAAACGCTCTGGCTGCCAGCCTTGCCGCGAAGCAGGAGGCTTTCCTCCGCCGGCTCGGGGGCTGGCAATCACGGGGATATGGGGTTCTCTCCTCTCCTGAGCAGCAGCCGTCCGTCCCGAACACCCACGCTCCGGTTCTGGGCGATGTGTGTGCTAGCCGCACCGGGGTCCGGGTCCCGCCTTGGGCGGCTGGACGAAAGAGATCGCAAGACACGGGTGACCGGCCACAAGCGGTGTGGGTGCCAGCCCTGCCGCGAAGCAGGAGGCTTTCCTCCGCCGGCTCGGGGGCTGGCAATCACGGGGATATGGGGTTCTCTCCTCTCCTGAGCAGCAGCCGTCCGTCCCGAACAGCCACGCTCCGGTCCTGGGCGATGTGTGTGCTAGCCGCACTAGGACCCCGTCGAACCTCTGTCGGCTCCGCTATTTCGATCGCAGGAAACGTGTGTCCCTCTATGGGCTGCGTGGGTCCGGATTCCCGAGCCCCTAGGCTCCGGACCTGCGCGACGTGTGTGCTAGCCGCACCGGGGTCCGGGTCCCGCCTTGGGCAGCTCGACGAAAGTGAACGCAAGACACGGTTGTCCGGCCACAAGCGCTGTGGCTGCCAGCCTTGCCGCGAAGCAGGAGGCTGTCCTCCGCCGGCTCGGGGGCTGGCAGTCGCGGGGACATGGGGTTCTCTCCTCTCCGGAGCAGCAGCCGTCCGTCCCGAACACCCATGCTCCTATCCTGGGCGATCTGTGTGCTAGCCGCACTGGGGTCCGGGTGGGACCTCGGTCGGCTCCGCTATTTTGATCGCAGGACACCAGTGTCCCACCACGGGCTGCGTGGGTCCGGCTTCCCGAGCCCTTTGGCTCCATCCTGGGTGTCGTGTTTCCTCGCCGCACCGGGGTCCGGATCCCATTTCGGGCGCCTCGGGGAAGGAGATCCTACGACACGGTTGTCCGGCCACAAGCGCGGTGGCTGCCAGCCGTGTCGACAAGAGCAGGCTGTAGTTCAGCGGCTCGGAGTTACGCCGTCCCGGGGACCGGGGATTCAGACAGTCCAGAGCGGCAGGCGTCCGGATGTGGTCCCTGGGCTCCGGTCCTGGGTGACGTGTGTGCTAGCTGCACGGGGGTCCGGCTTCTGTCTTGGGCTGCTCGGGGAACGAGATCCCACGACACACAGGTCCGGCCACGAGCTGCATGCGTAGCAGCCGTGTCGTGAAACAGAAGGCTGTCATCCGCTGGCTCGGGGGCTGGCTGTCCCCGAGAAGAAGGCTTCTGTCCTGTCCGGAGCGGCGGCCGTCCTTCCCGAACAGCCACGCTCCGGTCCTGGGCGATGTGTGTTCTAGCCGCACCGGGGTCCGGGTCCCGCCTTGGGCGGCTGGACGAAAGAGATCGCAAGACACGGGTGACCGGCCACAAGCGGTGTGGGTGCCAGCCCTGCCGCGAAGCAGGAGGCTCTCCTCCGCCGGCTCGGGGGATTGCAGTCGAGGGGACATGGGGATCGCTCCTCTCCTGAGCAGCAGCCGTCCGTCCCGAACAGCCACGCTCCGGTCCTGGGCGACGTGTGTGCTAGCCGCACTAGGACCCGGTCGAACCTCTGTCGGCTCCGCTATTTCGATCGCAGGAAACGTGTGTCCCTCTACGGGCTGCGTGGCTCCGGCTTCCCGAGCCCCTAGGCTCCGGACCTGCGCGACGTGTGTGCTAGCCGCACTGGGGTCCGGGTGGGACCTCGGTCGGCTCCGCTATTTTGATCGCAGGACACCAGTGTCCCTCCACGGGCTGCGTGGGTCCGGCTTCCCGAGCCCTTTGGCTCCATCCTGGGTGTCGTGTTTCCTCGCCGCACCGGGGTCCGGATCCCATTTCGGGCGCCTCGGGGAAGGAGATCCTACGACACGGTTGTCCGGCCACAAGCGCGGTGGCTGCCAGCCGTGTCGACAAGAGGAGGCTGTCGTTCAGCGGCTCGGAGTTACGCAGTGCCGGGGAGCGGGGATTCAGACAGTCCAGAGCGGCAGGCGTCCGGATGTGGTCCCTGGGCTCCGGTCCTGGGTGACGTGTGTGCTAGCCGCGCCGGGGTCCGCGTCCCGCCTTGGGCGGCTGGACGAAAGAGATCGCAAGACACGGTTGTCCGGCCACAAACGCTCTGGCTGCCAGCCTTGCCGCGAAGCAGGAGGCTTTCCTCCGCCGGCTCGGGGGCTGGCAATCACGGGGATATGGGGTTCTCTCCTCTCCTGAGCAGCAGCCGTCCGTCCCGAACACCCACGCTCCGGTTCTGGGCGATGTGTGTGCTAGCCGCACCGGGGTCCGGGTCCCGCCTTGGGCGGCTGGACGAAAGAGATCGCAAGACACGGGTGACCGGCCACAAGCGGTGGGGGGGCCAGCCCTGCCGCGAAGCAGGAGGCTTTCCTCCGCCGGCTCGGGGGCTGGCAATCACGGGGATATGGGGTTCTCTCCTCTCGTGAGCAGCAGCCGTCCGTCCCGAACACCCACGCTCCGGTCCTGGGCGACGTGTGTGCTAGCCGCACTAGGACCCGGTCGAACCTCTGTCGGCTCCGCTATTTCGATCGCCGGAAACGTGTGTCCCTCTACGGGCTGCGTGGGTCCGGCTTCCCGAGCCCCTAGGCTTCGGACCTGCTCGACGTGTGTGCTCGCCGCACCGGGGTCCGGGTCCCGCCTTGGGCAGCTCGACGAAAGTGAACGCAAGACACGGTTGTCCGGCCACAAGCGCGGTGGCTGCCAGCCGTGTCGACAAGAGCAGGCTGTCGTTCAGCGGCTCAGAGTTACGCCGTCCCGGGGACCGGGGATTCAGACAGTCCAGAGCGGCAGGCGTCCGGATGTGGTCCCTGGGCTCCGGTCCTGGGTGACGTGTGTGCTAGCCGCACCGGGGTCCGGGTCCCGCCTTGGGCAGCTCGACGAAAGTGAACGCAAGACACGGTTGTCCGGCCACAAGCGCTGTGGCTGCCAGCCTTGCCGCGAAGCAGGAGGCTGTCCTCCGCCGGCTCGGGGGCTGGCAGTCGCGGGGACATGGGGTTCTCTCCTCTCCGGAGCAGCAGCCGTCCGTCCCGAACACCCACGCTCCTATCCTGGGCGATCTGTGTGCTAGCCGCACTGGGGTCCGGGTGGGACCTCGGTCGGCTCCGCTATTTTGATCGCAGGACACCAGTGTCCCACCACGGGCTGCGTGGGTCCGGCTTCCCGAGCCCTTTGGCTCCATCCTGCGTGTCGTGTTTCCTCGCCGCACCGGGGTCCGGATCCCATTTCGGGCGCCTCGGGGAAGGAGATCCTACGACACGGTTGTCCGGCCACAAGCGCGGTGGCTGCCAGCCGTGTCGACAAGAGGAGGCTGTCGTTCAGCGGCTCGGAGTTACGCAGTGCCGGGGAGCGGGGATTCAGACAGTCCAGAGCGGCAGGCGTCCGGATGTGGTCCCTGGGCTCCGGTCCTGGGCGACGTGTGTGCTAGCTGCACGGGGGTCCGTCTTCTGTCTTGGGCGGCTCGGGGAACGAGATCCCACGACACAGAGGTCCGGCCACGAGCTGCATGCGTAGCAGCCGTGTCGTGAAACAGAAGGCTGTCATCCGCTGGTTCGGGGGCTGGCTGTCCCCGAGAAGAAAGCTTCTGTCCTGTCCGGAGCGGCGGCCGTCCTTCCCGAACAGCCACGCTCCGGTCCTGGGCGATGTGTGTACTAGCCGCGCCGGGGTCCGGGTCCCGCCTTGGGCGGCTCGACGAAAGAGATCGCAAGACACGGGTGACCGGCCACAAGCGGTGTGGGTGCCAGCCCTGCCGCGAAGCAGGAGGCTGTCCTCCGCCGGCTCGGGGGCTGACAGTCGCGGGGACATGGGGTTCTCTCCTCTCGTGAGCAGCAGCCGTCCTTCCCGAACAGCCACGCTCCGGTCCTGGGCGACGTGTGTGCTAGCCGCACTAGGACCCGGTCTAACCTCTGTCGGCTCCGCTATTTCGATCGCAGGAAACGTGTGTCCCTCTACGTGCTGCGTGGGTCCGGCTTCCCGAGCACCTAGGCTCCGGACCTGCGCGACGTGTGTGCTAGCCGCACCGTGGTCCGGGTCCCGCCTTGGGCAGCTCGACGAAAGTGAACGCAAGACACGGTTGTCCGGCCACAAGCGCTGTGGCTGCCAGCCTTGCCGCGAAGCAGGAGGCTTTCCTCCGCCGGCTCGGGGGCTGGCAATCACGGGGATATGGGGTTCTCTCCTCTCCTGAGCAGCAGCCGTCCGTCCCGAACACCCACGCTCCGGTCCTGGGCGACGTGTGTGCTAGCCGCACTAGGACCCGGTCGAACCTCTGTCGGCTCCGCTATTTCGATCGCAGGAAACGTGTGTCCCTCTACGGGCTGCGTGGGTCCGGCTTCCCGAGCCCCTAGGCTCCGGACCTGCGCGACGTGTGTGCTAGCCGCACCGGGGTCCGGGTCCCGCCTTGGGCAGCTCGACGAAAGTGAACGCAAGACACGGTTGTCCGGCCACAAGCGCTGTGGCTGCCAGCCTTGCCGCGAAGCAGGAGGCTGTCCTCCGCCGGCTCGGGGGCTGGCAGTCGCGGGGACATGGGGTTCTCTCCTCTCCGGAGCAGCAGCCGTTCGTCCCGAACACCCACGCTCCTATCCTGGGCGACTTGTGTGCTAGCCGCACTGGGGTCCGGGTGGGACCTCGGTCGGCTCCGCTATTTTGATCGCAGGACACCAGTGTCCCACCACGGGCTGCGTGGGTCCGGCTTCCCGAGCCCTTTGGCTCCATCCTGGGTGTCGTGTTTCCTCGCCGCACCGGGGTCCGGATCCCATTTCGGGCGCCTCGGGGAAGGAGATCCTACGACACGGTTGTCCGGCCACAAGCGCGGTGGCTGCCAGCCGTGTCGACAAGAGGAGGCTGTCGTTCAGCGGCTCGGAGTTACGCAGTGCCGGGGACCGGGGATTCAGACAGTCCAGAGCGGCAGGCGTCCGGATGTGGTCCCTGGGCTCCGGTCCTGGGCGACGTGTGTGCTAGCTGCACGGGGGTCCGGCTTCTGTCTTGGGCGGCTCGGGAAACGAGATCCCACGACACAGAGGTCCGGCCACGAGCTGCATGCGTAGCAGCCGTGTCGTGAAACAGAAGGCTGTCATCCGCTGGTTCGGGGGCTGGCTGTCCCCGAGAAGAAAGCTTCTGTCCTGTCCGGAGCGGCGGCCGTCCTTCCCGAACAGCCACGCTCCGGTCCTGGGCGATGTGTGTGCTAGCCGCGCCGGGGTCCGGGTCCCGCCTTGGGCGGCTGGACGAAAGAGATCGCAAGACACGGGTGACCGGCCACAAGCGGTGTGGGTGCCAGCCCTGCCGCGAAGCAGGAGGCTGTCCTCCGCCGGCTCGGGGGCTGACAGTCGCGGGGACATGGGGTTCTCTCCTCTCGTGAGCAGCAGCCGTCCTTCCCGAACAGCCACGCTCCGGTCCTGGGCGACGTGTGTGCTAGCCGCACTAGGACCCGGTCTAACCTCTGTCGGCTCCGCTATTTCGATCGCAGGAAACGTGTGTCCCTCTACGTGCTGCGTGGGTCCGGCTTCCCGAGCACCTAGGCTCCGGACCTGCGCGACGTGTGTGCTAGCCGCACCGTGGTCCGGGTCCCGCCTTGGGCAGCTCGACGAAAGTGAACGCAAGACACGGTTGTCCGGCCACAAGCGCTGTGGCTGCCAGCCGTGTCGACAAGAGCAGGCTGTAGTTCAGCGGCTCGGAGTTACGCCGTCCCGGGGAGCGGGGATTCAGACAGTCCAGAGCGGCAGGAGTCCGGATGTGGTCCCTGGGCTCCGGTCCTGGGTGACGTGTGTGCTAGCCGCGCCGGGGTCCGCGTCCCGCCTTGGGCGGCTGGACGAAAGAGATCGCAAGACACGGTTGTCCGGCCACAAACGCTCTGGCTGCCAGCCTTGCCGCGAAGCAGGAGGCTTTCCTCCGCCGGCTCGGGGGCTGGCAATCACGGGGATATGGGGTTCTCTCCTCTCCGGAGCAGCAGCCGTCCGTCCCGAACACCCACGCTCCTATCCTGGGCGATCTGTGTGCTAGCCGCACTGGGGTCCGGGTGGGACCTCGGTCGGCTCCGCTATTTTGATCGCAGGACACCAGTGTCCCACCACGGGCTGCGTGGGTCCGGCTTCCCGAGCCCTTTGGCTCCATCCTGCGTGTCGTGTTTCCTCGCCGCACCGGGGTCCGGATCCCATTTCGGGCGCCTCGGGGAAGGAGATCCTACGACACGGTTGTCCGGCCACAAGCGCGGTGGCTGCCAGCCGTGTCGACAAGAGGAGGCTGTCGTTCAGCGGCTCGGAGTTACGCAGTGCCGGGGAGCGGGGATTCAGACAGTCCAGAGCGGCAGGCGTCCGGATGTGGTCCCTGGGCTCCGGTCCTGGGCGACGTGTGTGCTAGCTGCACGGGGGTCCGTCTTCTGTCTTGGGCGGCTCGGGGAACGAGATCCCACGACACAGAGGTCCGGCCACGAGCTGCATGCGTAGCAGCCGTGTCGTGAAACAGAAGGCTGTCATCCGCTGGTTCGGGGGCTGGCTGTCCCCGAGAAGAAAGCTTCTGTCCTGTCCGGAGCGGCGGCCGTCCTTCCCGAACAGCCACGCTCCGGTCCTGGGCGATGTGTGTACTAGCCGCGCCGGGGTCCGGGTCCCGCCTTGGGCGGCTCGACGAAAGAGATCGCAAGACACGGGTGACCGGCCACAAGCGGTGTGGGTGCCAGCCCTGCCGCGAAGCAGGAGGCTGTCCTCCGCCGGCTCGGGGGCTGACAGTCGCGGGGACATGGGGTTCTCTCCTCTCGTGAGCAGCAGCCGTCCTTCCCGAACAGCCACGCTCCGGTCCTGGGCGACGTGTGTGCTAGCCGCACTAGGACCCGGTCTAACCTCTGTCGGCTCCGCTATTTCGATCGCAGGAAACGTGTGTCCCTCTACGTGCTGCGTGGGTCCGGCTTCCCGAGCACCTAGGCTCCGGACCTGCGCGACGTGTGTGCTAGCCGCACCGTGGTCCGGGTCCCGCCTTGGGCAGCTCGACGAAAGTGAACGCAAGACACGGTTGTCCGGCCACAAGCGCTGTGGCTGCCAGCCGTGTCGACAAGAGCAGGCTGTAGTTCAGCGGCTCGGAGTTACGCCGTCCCGGGGAGCGGGGATTCAGACAGTCCAGAGCGGCAGGAGTCCGGATGTGGTCCCTGGGCTCCGGTCCTGGGTGACGTGTGTGCTAGCCGCGCCGGGGTCCGCGTCCCGCCTTGGGCGGCTGGACGAAAGAGATCGCAAGACACGGTTGTCCGGCCACAAACGCTCTGGCTGCCAGCCTTGCCGCGAAGCAGGAGGCTTTCCTCCGCCGGCTCGGGGGCTGGCAATCACGGGGATATGGGGTTCTCTCCTCTCCTGAGCAGCAGCCGTCCGTCCCGAACACCCACGCTCCGGTCCTGGGCGATGTGTGTGCTAGCCGCACCGGGGTCCGGGTCCCGCCTTGGGCGGCTGGACGAAAGAGATCGCAAGACACGGGTGACCGGCCACAAGCGGTGGGGGGGCCAGCCCTGCCGCGAAGCAGGAGGCTTTCCTCCGCCGGCTCGGGGGCTGGCAATCACGGGGATATGGGGTTCTCTCCTCTCCTGAGCAGCAGCCGTCCGTCCCGAACACCCACGCTCCGGTCCTGGGCGACGTGTGTGCTAGCCGCACTAGGACCCGGTCGAACCTCTGTCGCCTCCGCTATTTCGATCGCAGGAAACGTGTGTCCCTCTATGGGCTGCGTGGGTCCGGATTCCCGAGCCCCTAGGCTCCGGACCTGCGCGACGTGTGTGCTAGCCGCACCGGGGTCCGGGTCCCGCCTTGGGCAGCTCGACGAAAGTGAACGCAAGACACGGTTGTCCGGCCACAAGCGCTGTGGCTGCCAGCCTTGCCGCGAAGCAGGAGGCTGTCCTCCGCCGGCTCGGGGGCTGGCAGTCGCGGGGACATGGGGTTCTCTCCTCTCCGGAGCAGCAGCCGTTCGTCCCGAACACCCACGCTCCTATCCTGGGCGACTTGTGTGCTAGCCGCACTGGGGTCCGGGTGGGACCTCGGTCGGCTCCGCTATTTTGATCGCAGGACACCAGTGTCCCACCACGGGCTGCGTGGGTCCGGCTTCCCGAGCCCTTTGGCTCCATCCTGGGTGTCGTGTTTCCTCGCCGCACCGGGGTCCGGATCCCATTTCGGGCGCCTCGGGGAAGGAGATCCTACGACACGGTTGTCCGGCCACAAGCGCGGTGGCTGCCAGCCGTGTCGACAAGAGGAGGCTGTCGTTCAGCGGCTCGGAGTTACGCAGTGCCGGGGACCGGGGATTCAGACAGTCCAGAGCGGCAGGCGTCCGGATGTGGTCCCTGGGCTCCGGTCCTGGGCGACGTGTGTGCTAGCTGCACGGGGGTCCGGCTTCTGTCTTGGGCGGCTCGGGAAACGAGATCCCACGACACAGAGGTCCGGCCACGAGCTGCATGCGTAGCAGCCGTGTCGTGAAACAGAAGGCTGTCATCCGCTGGTTCGGGGGCTGGCTGTCCCCGAGAAGAAAGCTTCTGTCCTGTCCGGAGCGGCGGCCGTCCTTCCCGAACAGCCACGCTCCGGTCCTGGGCGATGTGTGTGCTAGCCGCGCCGGGGTCCGGGTCCCGCCTTGGGCGGCTGGACGAAAGAGATCGCAAGACACGGGTGACCGGCCACAAGCGGTGTGGGTGCCAGCCCTGCCGCGAAGCAGGAGGCTGTCCTCCGCCGGCTCGGGGGCTGACAGTCGCGGGGACATGGGGTTCTCTCCTCTCGTGAGCAGCAGCCGTCCTTCCCGAACAGCCACGCTCCGGTCCTGGGCGACGTGTGTGCTAGCCGCACTAGGACCCGGTCTAACCTCTGTCGGCTCCGCTATTTCGATCGCAGGAAACGTGTGTCCCTCTACGTGCTGCGTGGGTCCGGCTTCCCGAGCACCTAGGCTCCGGACCTGCGCGACGTGTGTGCTAGCCGCACCGTGGTCCGGGTCCCGCCTTGGGCAGCTCGACGAAAGTGAACGCAAGACACGGTTGTCCGGCCACAAGCGCTGTGGCTGCCAGCCGTGTCGACAAGAGCAGGCTGTAGTTCAGCGGCTCGGAGTTACGCCGTCCCGGGGAGCGGGGATTCAGACAGTCCAGAGCGGCAGGAGTCCGGATGTGGTCCCTGGGCTCCGGTCCTGGGTGACGTGTGTGCTAGCCGCGCCGGGGTCCGCGTCCCGCCTTGGGCGGCTGGACGAAAGAGATCGCAAGACACGGTTGTCCGGCCACAAACGCTCTGGCTGCCAGCCTTGCCGCGAAGCAGGAGGCTTTCCTCCGCCGGCTCGGGGGCTGGCAATCACGGGGATATGGGGTTCTCTCCTCTCCTGAGCAGCAGCCGTCCGTCCCGAACACCCACGCTCCGGTTCTGGGCGATGTGTGTGCTAGCCGCACCGGGGTCCGGGTCCCGCCTTGGGCGGCTGGACGAAAGAGATCGCAAGACACGGGTGACCGGCCACAAGCGGTGGGGGGGCCAGCCCTGCCGCGAAGCAGGAGGCTTTCCTCCGCCGGCTCGGGGGCTGGCAATCACGGGGATATGGGGTTCTCTCCTCTCCTGAGCAGCAGCCGTCCGTCCCGAACACCCACGCTCCGGTCCTGGGCGACGTGTGTGCTAGCCGCACTAGGACCCGGTCGAACCTCTGTCGCCTCCGCTATTTCGATCGCAGGAAACGTGTGTCCCTCTACGGGCTGCGTGGGTCCGGATTCCCGAGCCCCTAGGCTCCGGACCTGCGCGACGTGTGTGCTAGCCGCACCGGGGTCCGGGTCCCGCCTTGGGCAGCTCGACGAAAGTGAACGCAAGACACGGTTGTCCGGCCACAAGCGCTGTGGCTGCCAGCCTTGCCGCGAAGCAGGAGGCTGTCCTCCGCCGGCTCGGGGGCTGGCAGTCGCGGGGACATGGGGTTCTCTCCTCTCCGGAGCAGCAGCCGTCCGTCCCGAACACCCACGCTCCTATCCTGGGCGATCTGTGTGCTAGCCGCACTGGGGTCCGGGTGGGACCTCGGTCGGCTCCGCTATTTTGATCGCAGGACACCAGTGTCCCACCACGGGCTGCGTGGGTCCGGCTTCCCGAGCCCTTTGGCTCCATCCTGGGTGTCGTGTTTCCTCGCCGCACCGGGGTCCGGATCCCATTTCGGGCGCCTCGGGGAAGGAGATCCTACGACACGGTTGTCCGGCCACAAGCGCGGTGGCTGCCAGCCGTGTCGACAAGAGGAGGCTGTCGTTCAGCGGCTCGGAGTTACGCAGTGCCGGGGAGCGGGGATTCAGACAGTCCAGAGCGGCAGGCGTCCGGATGTGGTCCCTGGGCTCCGGTCCTGGGCGACGTGTGTGCTAGCTGCACGGGGGTCCGTCTTCTGTCTTGGGCGGCTCGGGGAACGAGATCCCACGACACAGAGGTCCGGCCACGAGCTGCATGCGTAGCAGCCGTGTCGTGAAACAGAAGGCTGTCATCCGCTGGTTCGGGGGCTGGCTGTCCCCGAGAAGAAAGCTTCTGTCCTGTCCGGAGCGGCGGCCGTCCTTCCCGAACAGCCACGCTCCGGTCCTGGGCGATGTGTGTACTAGCCGCGCCGGGGTCCGGGTCCCGCCTTGGGCGGCTGGACGAAAGAGATCGCAAGACACGGGTGACCGGCCACAAGCGGTGTGGGTGCCAGCCCTGCCGCGAAGCAGGAGGCTGTCCTCCGCCGGCTCGGGGGCTGACAGTCGCGGGGACATGGGGTTCTCTCCTCTCGTGAGCAGCAGCCGTCCTTCCCGAACAGCCACGCTCCGGTCCTGGGCGACGTGTGTGCTAGCCGCACTAGGACCCGGTCTAACCTCTGTCGGCTCCGCTATTTCGATCGCAGGAAACGTGTGTCCCTCTACGTGCTGCGTGGGTCCGGCTTCCCGAGCACCTAGGCTCCGGACCTGCGCGACGTGTGTGCTAGCCGCACCGTGGTCCGGGTCCCGCCTTGGGCAGCTCGACGAAAGTGAACGCAAGACACGGTTGTCCGGCCACAAGCGCTGTGGCTGCCAGCCGTGTCGACAAGAGCAGGCTGTAGTTCAGCGGCTCGGAGTTACGCCGTCCCGGGGAGCGGGGATTCAGACAGTCCAGAGCGGCAGGCGTCCGGATGTGGTCCCTGGGCTCCGGTCCTGGGTGACGTGTGTGCTAGCCGCGCCGGGGTCCGCGTCCCGCCTTGGGCGGCTGGACGAAAGAGATCGCAAGACACGGTTGTCCGGCCACAAACGCTCTGGCTGCCAGCCTTGCCGCGAAGCAGGAGGCTTTCCTCCGCCGGCTCGGGGGCTGGCAATCACGGGGATATGGGGTTCTCTCCTCTCCTGAGCAGCAGCCGTCCGTCCCGAACACCCACGCTCCGGTTCTGGGCGATGTGTGTGCTAGCCGCACCGGGGTCCGGGTCCCGCCTTGGGCGGCTGGACGAAAGAGATCGCAAGACACGGGTGACCGGCCACAAGCGGTGTGGGTGCCAGCCCTGCCGCGAAGCAGGAGGCTTTCCTCCGCCGGCTCGGGGGCTGGCAATCACGGGGATATGGGGTTCTCTCCTCTCCTGAGCAGCAGCCGTCCGTCCCGAACAGCCACGCTCCGGTCCTGGGCGATGTGTGTGCTAGCCGCACTAGGACCCCGTCGAACCTCTGTCGGCTCCGCTATTTCGATCGCAGGAAACGTGTGTCCCTCTATGGGCTGCGTGGGTCCGGATTCCCGAGCCCCTAGGCTCCGGACCTGCGCGACGTGTGTGCTAGCCGCACCGGGGTCCGGGTCCCGCCTTGGGCAGCTCGACGAAAGTGAACGCAAGACACGGTTGTCCGGCCACAAGCGCTGTGGCTGCCAGCCTTGCCGCGAAGCAGGAGGCTGTCCTCCGCCGGCTCGGGGGCTGGCAGTCGCGGGGACATGGGGTTCTCTCCTCTCCGGAGCAGCAGCCGTCCGTCCCGAACACCCATGCTCCTATCCTGGGCGATCTGTGTGCTAGCCGCACTGGGGTCCGGGTGGGACCTCGGTCGGCTCCGCTATTTTGATCGCAGGACACCAGTGTCCCACCACGGGCTGCGTGGGTCCGGCTTCCCGAGCCCTTTGGCTCCATCCTGGGTGTCGTGTTTCCTCGCCGCACCGGGGTCCGGATCCCATTTCGGGCGCCTCGGGGAAGGAGATCCTACGACACGGTTGTCCGGCCACAAGCGCGGTGGCTGCCAGCCGTGTCGACAAGAGCAGGCTGTAGTTCAGCGGCTCGGAGTTACGCCGTCCCGGGGACCGGGGATTCAGACAGTCCAGAGCGGCAGGCGTCCGGATGTGGTCCCTGGGCTCCGGTCCTGGGTGACGTGTGTGCTAGCTGCACGGGGGTCCGGCTTCTGTCTTGGGCTGCTCGGGGAACGAGATCCCACGACACACAGGTCCGGCCACGAGCTGCATGCGTAGCAGCCGTGTCGTGAAACAGAAGGCTGTCATCCGCTGGCTCGGGGGCTGGCTGTCCCCGAGAAGAAGGCTTCTGTCCTGTCCGGAGCGGCGGCCGTCCTTCCCGAACAGCCACGCTCCGGTCCTGGGCGATGTGTGTTCTAGCCGCACCGGGGTCCGGGTCCCGCCTTGGGCGGCTGGACGAAAGAGATCGCAAGACACGGGTGACCGGCCACAAGCGGTGTGGGTGCCAGCCCTGCCGCGAAGCAGGAGGCTCTCCTCCGCCGGCTCGGGGGATTGCAGTCGAGGGGACATGGGGATCGCTCCTCTCCTGAGCAGCAGCCGTCCGTCCCGAACAGCCACGCTCCGGTCCTGGGCGACGTGTGTGCTAGCCGCACTAGGACCCGGTCGAACCTCTGTCGGCTCCGCTATTTCGATCGCAGGAAACGTGTGTCCCTCTACGGGCTGCGTGGCTCCGGCTTCCCGAGCCCCTAGGCTCCGGACCTGCGCGACGTGTGTGCTAGCCGCACTGGGGTCCGGGTGGGACGTCGGTCGGCTCCGCTATTTTGATCGCAGGACACCAGTGTCCCTCCACGGGCTGCGTGGGTCCGGCTTCCCGAGCCCTTTGGCTCCATCCTGGGTGTCGTGTTTCCTCGCCGCACCGGGGTCCGGATCCCATTTCGGGCGCCTCGGGGAAGGAGATCCTACGACACGGTTGTCCGGCCACAAGCGCGGTGGCTGCCAGCCGTGTCGACAAGAGGAGGCTGTCGTTCAGCGGCTCGGAGTTACGCAGTGCCGGGGAGCGGGGATTCAGACAGTCCAGAGCGGCAGGCGTCCGGATGTGGTCCCTGGGCTCCGGTCCTGGGTGACGTGTGTGCTAGCCGCGCCGGGGTCCGCGTCCCGCCTTGGGCGGCTGGACGAAAGAGATCGCAAGACACGGTTGTCCGGCCACAAACGCTCTGGCTGCCAGCCTTGCCGCGAAGCAGGAGGCTTTCCTCCGCCGGCTCGGGGGCTGGCAATCACGGGGATATGGGGTTCTCTCCTCTCCTGAGCAGCAGCCGTCCGTCCCGAACACCCACGCTCCGGTTCTGGGCGATGTGTGTGCTAGCCGCACCGGGGTCCGGGTCCCGCCTTGGGCGGCTGGACGAAAGAGATCGCAAGACACGGGTGACCGGCCACAAGCGGTGGGGGGGCCAGCCCTGCCGCGAAGCAGGAGGCTTTCCTCCGCCGGCTCGGGGGCTGGCAATCACGGGGATATGGGGTTCTCTCCTCTCCTGAGCAGCAGCCGTCCGTCCCGAACACCCACGCTCCGGTCCTGGGCGACGTGTGTGCTAGCCGCACTAGGACCCGGTCGAACCTCTGTCGGCTCCGCTATTTCGATCGCAGGAAACGTGTGTCCCTCTATGGGCTGCGTGGGTCCGGATTCCCGAGCCCCTAGGCTCCGGACCTGCGCGACGTGTGTGCTAGCCGCACCGGGGTCCGGGTCCCGCCTTGGGCAGCTCGACGAAAGTGAACGCAAGACACGGTTGTCCGGCCACAAGCGCTGTGGCTGCCAGCCTTGCCGCGAAGCAGGAGGCTGTCCTCCGCCGGCTCGGGGGCTGGCAGTCGCGGGGACATGGGGTTCTCTCCTCTCCGGAGCAGCAGCCGTCCGTCCCGAACACCCACGCTCCTATCCTGGGCGATCTGTGTGCTAGCCGCACTGGGGTCCGGGTGGGACCTCGGTCGGCTCCGCTATTTTGATCGCAGGACACCAGTGTCCCACCACGGGCTGCGTGGGTCCGGCTTCCCGAGCCCTTTGGCTCCATCCTGCGTGTCGTGTTTCCTCGCCGCACCGGGGTCCGGATCCCATTTCGGGCGCCTCGGGGAAGGAGATCCTACGACACGGTTGTCCGGCCACAAGCGCGGTGGCTGCCAGCCGTGTCGACAAGAGGAGGCTGTCGTTCAGCGGCTCGGAGTTACGCAGTGCCGGGGACCGGGGATTCAGACAGTCCAGAGCGGCAGGCGTCCGGATGTGGTCCCTGGGCTCCGGTCCTGGGCGACGTGTGTGCTAGCTGCACGGGGGTCCGGCTTCTGTCTTGGGCGGCTCGGGGAACGAGATCCCACGACACAGAGGTCCGGCCACGAGCTGCATGCGTAGCAGCCGTGTCGTGAAACAGGAGGCTGTCATCCGCTGGCTCGGGGGCTGGCTGTCCCCGAGAAGAAAGCTTCTGTGCTGTCCGGAGCGGCGGCCGTCCTTCCCGAACAGCCTCGCTCCGGTCCTGGGCGATGTGTGTGCTAGCCGCACCGGGGTCCGGGTCCCGCCTTGGGCGGCTGGACGAAAGAGATCGCAAGACACGGGTGACCGGCCACAAGCGGTGTGGGTGCCAGCCCTGCCGCGAAGCAGGAGGCTGTCCTCCGCCGGCTCGGGGGCTGACAGTCGCGGGGATATGGGGTTCTCTCCTCTCCTGAGCAGCAGCCGTCCGTCCCGAACACCCACGCTCCGGTCCTGGGCGACGTGTGTGCTAGCCGCACTAGGACCCGGTCGAACCTCTGTCGGCTCCACTATTTCGATCGCAGGAAACGTGTGTCCCTCTACGGGCTGCGTGGCTCCGGTTTCCCGAGGCCCTAGGCTCCGGACCTGCGCGACGTGTGTGCTAGCCGCACTGGGGTCCGGGTGGGACCTCGGTCGGCTCCGCTATTTTGATCGCAGGACACCAGTGTCCCTCCACGGGCTGCGTGGGTCCGGCTTCCCGAGCCCTTTGGCTCCATCCTGGGTGTCGTGTTTCCTCGCCGCACCGGGGTACGGATCCCATTTCGGGCGCCTCGGGGAAGGAGATCCTACGACACGGATGTCCGGCCACAAGCGCGGTGGCTGCCAGCCGTGTCGACAAGAGCAGGCTGTCGTTCAGCGGCTCGGAGTTACGCAGTGCCGGGGACCGGGGATTCAGACAGTCCAGAGCGGCAGGCGTCCGGATGTGGTCCCTGGGCTCCGGTCCTGGGCGACGTGTGTGCTAGCTGCACGGGGGTCCGGCTTCTGTCTTGGGCGGCTCGGGGAACGAGAACCCACGACACAGAGGTCCGGCCACGAGCTGCATGCGTAGCAGCCGTGTCGTGAAACAGGAGGCTGTCATCCGCTGGCTCGGGGGCTGGCTGTCCCCGAGAAGAAAGCTTCTGTCCTGTCCGGAGCGGCGGCCGTCCTTCCCGAACAGCCACGCTCCGGTCCTGGGCGATGTGTGTGCTAGCCGCACCGGGGTCCGGGTCCCGCCTTGGGCGGCTGGACGAAAGAGATCGCAAGACACGGGTGACCGGCCACAAGCGCTGTGGCTGCCAGCCGTGTCGACAAGAGCAGGCTGTAGTTCAGCGGCTCGGAGTTACGCCGTCCCGGGGAGCGGGGATTCAGACAGTCCAGAGCGGCAGGCGTCCGGATGTGGTCCCTGGGCTCCGGTCCTGGGTGACGTGTGTGCTAGCCGCGCCGGGGTCCGCGTCCCGCCTTGGGCGGCTGGACGAAAGAGATCGCAAGACACGGTTGTCCGGCCACAAACGCTCTGGCTGCCAGCCTTGCCGCGAAGCAGGAGGCTTTCCTCCGCCGGCTCGGGGGCTGGCAATCACGGGGATATGGGGTTCTCTCCTCTCCTGAGCAGCAGCCGTCCGTCCCGAACACCCACGCTCCGGTTCTGGGCGATGTGTGTGCTAGCCGCACTAGGACCCGGTCGAACCTCTGTCGGCTCCGCTATTTCGATCGCAGGAAACGTGTGTCCCTCTATGGGCTGCGTGGGTCCGGATTCCCGAGCCCCTAGGCTCCGGACCTGCGCGACGTGTGTGCTAGCCGCACCGGGGTCCGGGTCCCGCCTTGGGCAGCTCGACGAAAGTGAACGCAAGACACGGTTGTCCGGCCACAAGCGCTGTGGCTGCCAGCCTTGCCGCGAAGCAGGAGGCTGTCCTCCGCCGGCTCGGGGGCTGGCAGTCGCGGGGACATGGGGTTCTCTCCTCTCCGGAGCAGCAGCCGTCCGTCCCGAACACCCACGCTCCTATCCTGGGCGATCTGTGTGCTAGCCGCACTGGGGTCCGGGTGGGACCTCGGTCGGCTCCGCTATTTTGATCGCAGGACACCAGTGTCCCACCACGGGCTGCGTGGGTCCGGCTTCCCGATCCCTTTGGCTCCATCCTGGGTGTCGTGTTTCCTCGCCGCACCGGGGTCCGGATCCCATTTCGGGCGCCTCGGGGAAGGAGATCCTACGACACGGTTGTCCGGCCACAAGCGCGGTGGCTGCCAGCCGTGTCGACAAGAGCAGGCTGTAGTTCAGCGGCTCGGAGTTACGCCGTCCCGGGGACCGGGGATTCAGACAGTCCAGAGCGGCAGGCGTCCGGATGTGGTCCCTGGGCTCCGGTCCTGGGTGACGTGTGTGCTAGCTGCACGGGGGTCCGGCTTCTGTCTTGGGCTGCTCGGGGAACGAGATCCCACGACACACAGGTCCGGCCACGAGCTGCATGCGTAGCAGCCGTGTCGTGAAACAGAAGGCTGTCATCCGCTGGCTCGGGGGCTGGCTGTCCCCGAGAAGAAGGCTTCTGTCCTGTCCGGAGCGGCGGCCGTCCTTCCCGAACAGCCACGCTCCGGTCCTGGGCGATGTGTGTTCTAGCCGCACCGGGGTCCGGGTCCCGCCTTGGGCGGCTGGACGAAAGAGATCGCAAGACACGGGTGACCGGCCACAAGCGCTGTGGCTGCCAGCCGTGTCGACAAGAGCAGGCTGTAGTTCAGCGGCTCGGAGTTACGCCGTCCCGGGGAGCGGGGATTCAGACAGTCCAGAGCGGCAGGCGTCCGGATGTGGTCCCTGGGCTCCGGTCCTGGGTGACGTGTGTGCTAGCCGCACCGGGGTCCGGGTCCCGCCTTGGGCAGCTCGACGAAAGTGAACGCAAGACACGGTTGTCCGGCCACAAGCGCTGTGGCTGCCAGCCTTGCCGCGAAGCAGGAGGCTGTCCTCCGCCGGCTCGGGGGCTGGCAGTCGCGGGGACATGGGGTTCTCTCCTCTCCGGAGCAGCAGCCGTCCGTCCCGAACACCCACGCTCCTATCCTGGGCGATCTGTGTGCTAGCCGCACTGGGGTCCGGGTGGGACCTCGGTCGGCTCCGCTATTTTGATCGCAGGACACCAGTGTCCCACCACGGGCTGCGTGGGTCCGGCTTCCCGAGCCCTTTGGCTCCATCCTGCGTGTCGTGTTTCCTCGCCGCACCGGGGTCCGGATCCCATTTCGGGCGCCTCGGGGAAGGAGATCCTACGACACGGTTGTCCGGCCACAAGCGCGGTGGCTGCCAGCCGTGTCGACAAGAGGAGGCTGTCGTTCAGCGGCTCGGAGTTACGCAGTGCCGGGGACCGGGGATTCAGACAGTCCAGAGCGGCAGGCGTCCGGATGTGGTCCCTGGGCTCCGGTCCTGGGCGACGTGTGTGCTAGCTGCACGGGGGTCCGGCTTCTGTCTTGGGCGGCTCGGGGAACGAGATCCCACGACACAGAGGTCCGGCCACGAGCTGCATGCGTAGCAGCCGTGTCGTGAAACAGGAGGCTGTCATCCGCTGGCTCGGGGGCTGGCTGTCCCCGAGAAGAAAGCTTCTGTGCTGTCCGGAGCGGCGGCCGTCCTTCCCGAACAGCCTCGCTCCGGTCCTGGGCGATGTGTGTGCTAGCCGCACCGGGGTCCGGGTCCCGCCTTGGGCGGCTGGACGAAAGAGATCGCAAGACACGGGTGACCGGCCACAAGCGGTGTGGGTGCCAGCCCTGCCGCGAAGCAGGAGGCTGTCCTCCGCCGGCTCGGGGGCTGACAGTCGCGGGGATATGGGGTTCTCTCCTCTCCTGAGCAGCAGCCGTCCGTCCCGAACACCCACGCTCCGGTCCTGGGCGACGTGTGTGCTAGCCGCACTAGGACCCGGTCGAACCTCTGTCGGCTCCGCTATTTCGATCGCAGGAAACGTGTGTCCCTCTACGGGCTGCGTGGCTCCGGTTTCCCGAGCCCCTAGGCTCCGGACCTGCGCGACGTGTGTGCTAGCCGCACTGGGGTCCGGGTGGGACCTCGGTCGGCTCCGCTATTTTGATCGCAGGACACCAGTGTCCCTCCACGGGCTGCGTGGGTCCGGCTTCCCGAGCCCTTTGGCTCCATCCTGGGTGTCGTGTTTCCTCGCCGCACCGGGGTACGGATCCCATTTCGGGCGCCTCGGGGAAGGAGATCCTACGACACGGATGTCCGGCCACAAGCGCGGTGGCTGCCAGCCGTGTCGACAAGAGCAGGCTGTCGTTCAGCGGCTCGGAGTTACGCAGTGCCGGGGACCGGGGATTCAGACAGTCCAGAGCGGCAGGCGTCCGGATGTGGTCCCTGGGCTCCGGTCCTGGGCGACGTGTGTGCTAGCTGCACGGGGGTCCGGCTTCTGTCTTGGGCGGCTCGGGGAACGAGAACCCACGACACAGAGGTCCGGCCACGAGCTGCATGCGTAGCAGCCGTGTCGTGAAACAGGAGGCTGTCATCCGCTGGCTCGGGGGCTGGCTGTCCCCGAGAAGAAAGCTTCTGTCCTGTCCGGAGCGGCGGCCGTCCTTCCCGAACAGCCACGCTCCGGTCCTGGGCGATGTGTGTGCTAGCCGCACCGGGGTCCGGGTCCCGCCTTGGGCGGCTGGACGAAAGAGATCGCAAGACACGGGTGACCGGCCACAAGCGCTGTGGCTGCCAGCCGTGTCGACAAGAGCAGGCTGTAGTTCAGCGGCTCGGAGTTACGCCGTCCCGGGGAGCGGGGATTCAGACAGTCCAGAGCGGCAGGCGTCCGGATGTGGTCCCTGGGCTCCGGTCCTGGGTGACGTGTGTGCTAGCCGCGCCGGGGTCCGCGTCCCGCCTTGGGCGGCTGGACGAAAGAGATCGCAAGACACGGTTGTCCGGCCACAAACGCTCTGGCTGCCAGCCTTGCCGCGAAGCAGGAGGCTTTCCTCCGCCGGCTCGGGGGCTGGCAATCACGGGGATATGGGGTTCTCTCCTCTCCTGAGCAGCAGCCGTCCGTCCCGAACACCCACGCTCCGGTTCTGGGCGATGTGTGTGCTAGCCGCACTAGGACCCGGTCGAACCTCTGTCGGCTCCGCTATTTCGATCGCAGGAAACGTGTGTCCCTCTATGGGCTGCGTGGGTCCGGATTCCCGAGCCCCTAGGCTCCGGACCTGCGCGACGTGTGTGCTAGCCGCACCGGGGTCCGGGTCCCGCCTTGGGCAGCTCGACGAAAGTGAACGCAAGACACGGTTGTCCGGCCACAAGCGCTGTGGCTGCCAGCCTTGCCGCGAAGCAGGAGGCTGTCCTCCGCCGGCTCGGGGGCTGGCAGTCGCGGGGACATGGGGTTCTCTCCTCTCCGGAGCAGCAGCCGTCCGTCCCGAACACCCACGCTCCTATCCTGGGCGATGTGTGTGCTAGCCGCACTGGGGTCCGGGTCCCGCCTTGGGCGGCTGGACGAAAGAGCTCGCAAGACACGGGTGACCGGCCACAAGCGGTAGGGGGGCCAGCCCTGCCGCGAAGCAGGAGGCTTTCCTCCGCCGGCTCGGGGGCTGGCAGTCGCGGGGACATGGGGTTCTCTCCTCTCCGGAGCAGCAGCCGTCCGTCCCGAACACACACGCTCCGGTCCTGGGCGACGTGTGTGCTAGCCGCACTAGGACCCGGTCGAACCTCTGTCGGCTCCGCTATTTCGATCGCAGGAAACGTGTGTCCCTCTACGGGCTGCGTGGCTCCGGTTTCCCGAGGCCCTAGGCTCCGGACCTGCGCGACGTGTGTGCTAGCCGCACTGGGGTCCGGGTGGGACCTCGGTCGGCTCCGCTATTTTGATCGCAGGACACCAGTGTCCCTCCACGGGCTGCGTGGGTCCGGCTTCCCGAGCCCTTTGGCTCCATCCTGGGTGTCGTGTTTCCTCGCCGCACCGGGGTACGGATCCCATTTCGGGCGCCTCGGGGAAGGAGATCCTACGACACGGATGTCCGGCCACAAGCGCGGTGGCTGCCAGCCGTGTCGACAAGAGCAGGCTGTCGTTCAGCGGCTCGGAGTTACGCAGTGCCGGGGACCGGGGATTCAGACAGTCCAGAGCGGCAGGCGTCCGGATGTGGTCCCTGGGCTCCGGTCCTGGGCGACGTGTGTGCTAGCTGCACGGGGGTCCGGCTTCTGTCTTGGGCGGCTCGGGGAACGAGAACCCACGACACAGAGGTCCGGCCACGAGCTGCATGCGTAGCAGCCGTGTCGTGAAACAAGAGGCTGTCATCCGCTGGCTCGGGGGCTGGCTGTCCCCGAGAAGAAAGCTTCTGTCCTGTCCGGAGCGGCGGCCGTCCTTCCCGAACAGCCACGCTCCGGTCCTGGGCGATGTGTGTGCTAGCCGCACCGGGGTCCGGGTCCCGCCTTGGGCGGCTGGACGAAAGAGATCGCAAGACACGGGTGACCGGCCACAAGCGCTGTGGCTGCCAGCCGTGTCGACAAGAGCAGGCTGTAGTTCAGCGGCTCGGAGTTACGCCGTCCCGGGGAGCGGGGATTCAGACAGTCCAGAGCGGCAGGCGTCCGGATGTGGTCCCTGGGCTCCGGTCCTGGGTGACGTGTGTGCTAGCCGCGCCGGGGTCCGCGTCCCGCCTTGGGCGGCTGGACGAAAGAGATCGCAAGACACGGTTGTCCGGCCACAAACGCTCTGGCTGCCAGCCTTGCCGCGAAGCAGGAGGCTTTCCTCCGCCGGCTCGGGGGCTGGCAATCACGGGGATATGGGGTTCTCATCTCTCCTGAGCAGCAGCCGTCCGTCTCGAACACCCACGCTCCGGTTCTCGGCGATGTGTGTGCTAGCCGCACCGGGGTCCGGGTCCCGCCTTGGGCGGCTGGACGAAAGTGATCGCAAGACACGGGTGACCGGCCACAAGCGGTAGGGGGGCAAGCCCTGCCGAGAAGCAGGAGGCTTTCCTCCGCCGGCTCGGTGGCTGGCAATCACGGGGATATGGGGTTCTCTCCTCTCCTGAGCAGCCAGCCGTCCGTCCCGAACACCCACGCTCCGGTCCTGGGCGACGTGTGTGCTAGCCGCACTAGGACCCGGTCGAACCTCTGTCGGCTCCGCTATTTCGATCGCAGGAAACGTGTGTCCCTCTACGGGCTGCGTGGGTCCGGCTTCCCGAGCCCCTAGGCTCCGGACCTGCGCGACGTGTGTGCTAGCCGCACCGGGGTCCGGGTCCCGCCTTGGGCAGCTCGACGAAAGTGAACGCAAGACACGGTTGTCCGGCCACAAGCGCTGTGGCTGCCAGCCTTGCCGCGAAGCAGGAGGCTGTCCTCCGCCGGCTCGGGGGCTGGCAGTCGCGGGGACATGGGGTTCTCTCCTCTCCGGAGCAGCAGCCGTCCGTCCCGAACAGCCACGCTCCTATCCTGGGCGACGTGTGTGCTAGCCGCACTGGGGTCCGGGTGGGTCCTCGGTCGGCTCCGCTATTTTGATCGCAGGACACCAGTGTCCCTCCACGGGCTGCGTGGGTCCGGCTTCCCGATCCCTTTGGCTCCATCCTGGGTGTCGTGTTTCCTCGCCGCACCGGGGTCCGGATCCCATTTCGGGCTCCTCGGGGAAGGAGATCCTACGACACGGTTGTCCGGCCACAAGCGCGGTGGCTGCCAGCCGTGTTGACAAGAGGAGGCTGTCGTTCAGCGGCTCGGAGTTACGCAGTGCCGGGGACCGGGGATTCAGACAGTCCAGAGCGGCAGGCGTCCGGATGTGGTCCCTGGGCTCCGGTCCTGGGCGACGTGTGTGCTAGCTGCACGGGGGTCCGGCTTCTGTCTTGGGCGGCTCGGGGAACGAGATCCCACGACACACAGGTCCGGCCACGAGCTGCATGCGTAGCAGCCGTGTCGTGAAACAGGAGGCTGTCATCCGCTGGCTAGGGGCTGGCTGTCCCCGAGAAGAAAGCTTCTGTCCTGTCCGGAGCGGCGGCCGTCCTTCCCGAACAGCCACGCTCCGGTCCTGGGCGACGTGTGTGCTAGCCGCACCGGGGTCCGGGTCCCGCCTTGGGCGGCTGGACGAAAGTGATCGCAAGACACGGGTGACCGGCCACAAGCGGTGTGGGTGCCAGCCCTGCCGCGAAGCAGGAGGCTTTCCTCCGCCGGCTGGGTGGCTGGAAATCACGGGGATATGGGGTTCTCTCCTCTCCTGAGCAGCAGCCGTCCGTCCCGAACAGCCACGCTCCGGTCCTGGGCGACGTGTGTGCTAGCCGCACCGGGGTCCGGGTCCCGCCTTGGGCGGCTGGACGAAAGAGATCGCAAGACACGGGTGACCGGCCACAAGCGGTGTGGGTGCCAGCCCTGCCGCGAAGCAGGAGGCTGTCCTCCGCCGGCTCGGGGGATTGCAGTCGCGGGGACATGGGGTTCTATCCTCTCCTGAGCAGCAGCCGTCCGTCCCGAACAGCCACGCTCCGGTCCTGGGCGATGTGTGTGCTAGCCGCACCGGGGTCCGGGTCCCGCCTTGGGCAGCTCGACGAAAGTGAACGCAAGACACGGTTGTTCGGCCACAAGCGCGGTGGCTGCCAGCCGTGTCGAAAAGAGCAGGCTGTCGTTCAGCGGCTCGGAGTTTTGCCGTCCCGGGGACCGGGGATTCAGACAGTCCAGAGCGGCAGGCGTCCGGATGTGGTCCCTGGGCTCCGGTCCTGGGTGACGTGTGTGCTAGCCGCACTGGGGTCCGGGTGGGACCTCGGTCGGCTCCGCTATTTTGATCGCAGGACACCAGTGTCCCTCCACGGGCTGCGTGGGTCCGGCTTCCCGAGCCCCTAGGCTCCGGACCTGCGCGACATGTGTGCTAGCCGCACCGGGCTCCGGGTCCCGCCTTGGGCAGCTCGACGAAAGTGAACGCAAGACACGGTTGTCCGGCCACAAGCGCTGTGGCTGCCAGCCTTGCCGCGAAGCAGGAGGCTGTCCTCCGCCGGCTCGGGGGCTGGCAGTCGCGGGGACATGGGGTTCTCCCCTCTCCGGAGCAGCAGCCGTCCGTCCCGAACACCCACGCTCCGGTTCTCGGCGATGTGTGTGCTAGCCGCACCGGGGTCCGGGTCCCGCCTTGGGCGGCTGGACGAAAGTGATCGCAAGACACGGGTGACCGGCCACAAGCGGTAGGGGGGCAAGCCCTGCCGAGAAGCAGGAGGCTTTCCTCCGCCGGCTCGGGGGCTGGCAATCACGGGGATATGGGGTTCTCTCCTCTCCTGAGCAGCCAGCCGTCCGTCCCGAACACCCACGCTCCGGTCCTGGGCGACGTGTGTGCTAGCCGCACTAGGACCCGGTCGAACCTCTGTCGGCTCCGCTATTTCGATCGCAGGAAACGTGTGTCCCTCTACGGGCTGCGTGGGTCCGGCTTCCCGAGCCCCTAGGCTCCGGACCTGCGCGACGTGTGTGCTAGCCGCACCGGGGTCCGGGTCCCGCCTTGGGCAGCTCGACGAAAGTGAACGCAAGACACGGTTGTCCGGCCACAAGCGCTGTGGCTGCCAGCCTTGCCGCGAAGCAGGAGGCTGTCCTCCGCCGGCTCGGGGGCTGGCAGTCGCGGGGACATGGGGTTCTCTCCTCTCCGGAGCAGCAGCCGTCCGTCCCGAACAGCCACGCTCCTATCCTGGGCGACCTGTGTGCTAGCCGCACTGGGGTCCGGGTGGGTCCTCGGTCGGCTCCGCTATTTTGATCGCAGGACACCAGTGTCCCTCCACGGGCTGCGTGGGTCCGGCTTCCCGATCCCTTTGGCTCCATCCTGGGTGTCGTGTTTCCTCGCCGCACCGGGGTCCGGATCCCATTTCGGGCTCCTCGGGGAAGGAGATCCTACGACACGGTTGTCCGGCCACAAGCGCGGTGGCTGCCAGCCGTGTTGACAAGAGGAGGCTGTCGTTCAGCGGCTCGGAGTTACGCAGTGCCGGGGACCGGGGATTCAGACAGTCCAGAGCGGCAGGCGTCCGGATGTGGTCCCTGGGCTCCGGTCCTGGGCGACGTGTGTGCTAGCTGCACGGGGGTCCGGCTTCTGTCTTGGGCGGCTCGGGGAACGAGATCCCACGACACACAGGTCCGGCCACGAGCTGCATGCGTAGCAGCCGTGTCGTGAAACAGGAGGCTGTCATCCGCTGGCTAGGGGCTGGCTGTCCCCGAGAAGAAAGCTTCTGTCCTGTCCGGAGCGGCGGCCGTCCTTCCCGAACAGCCACGCTCCGGTCCTGGGCGACGTGTGTGCTAGCCGCACCGGGGTCCGGGTCCCGCCTTGGGCGGCTGGACGAAAGTGATCGCAAGACACGGGTGACCGGCCACAAGCGGTGTGGGTGCCAGCCCTGCCGCGAAGCAGGAGGCTTTCCTCCGCCGGCTGGGTGGCTGGAAATCACGGGGATATGGGGTTCTCTCCTCTCCTGAGCAGCAGCCGTCCGTCCCGAACAGCCACGCTCCGGTCCTGGGCGACGTGTGTGCTAGCCGCACCGGGGTCCGGGTCCCGCCTTGGGCGGCTGGACGAAAGAGATCGCAAGACACGGGTGACCGGCCACAAGCGGTGTGGGTGCCAGCCCTGCCGCGAAGCAGGAGGCTGTCCTCCGCCGGCTCGGGGGATTGCAGTCGCGGGGACATGGGGTTCTATCCTCTCCTGAGCAGCAGCCGTCCGTCCCGAACAGCCACGCTCCGGTCCTGGGCGATGTGTGTGCTAGCCGCACCGGGGTCCGGGTCCCGCCTTGGGCAGCTCGACGAAAGTGAACGCAAGACACGGTTGTTCGGCCACAAGCGCGGTGGCTGCCAGCCGTGTCGAAAAGAGCAGGCTGTCGTTCAGCGGCTCGGAGTTTTGCCGTCCCGGGGACCGGGGATTCAGACAGTCCAGAGCGGCAGGCGTCCGGATGTGGTCCCTGGGCTCCGGTCCTGGGTGACGTGTGTGCTAGCCGCACTGGGGTCCGGGTGGGACCTCGGTCGGCTCCGCTATTTTGATCGCAGGACACCAGTGTCCCTCCACGGGCTGCGTGGGTCCGGCTTCCCGAGACCCTAGGCTCCGGACCTGCGCGACGTGTGTGCTAGCCGCACCGGGCTCCGGGTCCCGCCTTGGGCAGCTCGACGAAAGTGAACGCAAGACACGGTTGTCCGGCCACAAGCGCTGTGGCTGCCAGCCTTGCCGCGAAGCAGGAGGCTTTCCTCCGCCGGCTCGGGGGCTGGCAGTCGCGGGGACATGGGGTTCTCTCCTCTCCGGAGCAGCAGCCGTCCGTCCCGAACACCCACGCTCCTATCCTGGGCGATCTGTGTGCTAGCCGCACTGGGGTCCGGGTGGGACCTCGGTCGGCTCCGCTATTTTGATCGCAGGACACCAGTGTCCCACCACGGGCTGCGTGGGTCCGGCTTCCCGATCCCTTTGGCTCCATCCTGGGTGTCGTGTTTCCTCGCCGCACCGGGGTCCGGATCCCATTTCGGGCGCCTCGGGGAAGGAGATCCTACGACACGGTTGTCCGGCCACAAGCGCGGTGGCTGCCAGCCGTGTCGACAAGAGCAGGCTGTAGTTCAGCGGCTCGGAGTTACGCCGTCCCGGGGACCGGGGATTCAGACAGTCCAGAGCGGCAGGCGTCCGGATGTGGTCCCTGGGCTCCGGTCCTGGGTGACGTGTGTGCTAGCTGCACGGGGGTCCGGCTTCTGTCTTGGGCTGCTCGGGGAACGAGATCCCACGACACACAGGTCCGGCCACGAGCTGCATGCGTAGCAGCCGTGTCGTGAAACAGAAGGCTGTCATCCGCTGGCTCGGGGGCTGGCTGTCCCCGAGAAGAAGGCTTCTGTCCTGTCCGGAGCGGCGGCCGTCCTTCCCGAACAGCCACGCTCCGGTCCTGGGCGATGTGTGTTCTAGCCGCACCGGGGTCCGGGTCCCGCCTTGGGCGGCTGGACGAAAGAGATCGCAAGACACGGGTGACCGGCCACAAGCGCTGTGGCTGCCAGCCGTGTCGACAAGAGCAGGCTGTAGTTCAGCGGCTCGGAGTTACGCCGTCCCGGGGAGCGGGGATTCAGACAGTCCAGAGCGGCAGGCGTCCGGATGTGGTCCCTGGGCTCCGGTCCTGGGTGACGTGTGTGCTAGCCGCACCGGGGTCCGGGTCCCGCCTTGGGCAGCTCGACGAAAGTGAACGCAAGACACGGTTGTCCGGCCACAAGCGCTGTGGCTGCCAGCCTTGCCGCGAAGCAGGAGGCTGTCCTCCGCCGGCTCGGGGGCTGGCAGTCGCGGGGACATGGGGTTCTCTCCTCTCCGGAGCAGCAGCCGTCCGTCCCGAACACCCACGCTCCTATCCTGGGCGATCTGTGTGCTAGCCGCACTGGGGTCCGGGTGGGACCTCGGTCGGCTCCGCTATTTTGATCGCAGGACACCAGTGTCCCACCACGGGCTGCGTGGGTCCGGCTTCCCGAGCCCTTTGGCTCCATCCTGCGTGTCGTGTTTCCTCGCCGCACCGGGGTCCGGATCCCATTTCGGGCGCCTCGGGGAAGGAGATCCTACGACACGGTTGTCCGGCCACAAGCGCGGTGGCTGCCAGCCGTGTCGACAAGAGGAGGCTGTCGTTCAGCGGCTCGGAGTTACGCAGTGCCGGGGACCGGGGATTCAGACAGTCCAGAGCGGCAGGCGTCCGGATGTGGTCCCTGGGCTCCGGTCCTGGGCGACGTGTGTGCTAGCTGCACGGGGGTCCGGCTTCTGTCTTGGGCGGCTCGGGGAACGAGATCCCACGACACACAGGTCCGGCCACGAGCTGCATGCGTAGCAGCCGTGTCGTGAAACAGGAGGCTGTCATCCGCTGGCTCGGGGGCTGGCTGTCCCCGAGAAGAAAGCTTCTGTGCTGTCCGGAGCGGCGGCCGTCCTTCCCGAACAGCCTCGCTCCGGTCCTGGGCGATGTGTGTGCTAGCCGCACCGGGGTCCGGGTCCCGCCTTGGGCGGCTGGACGAAAGAGATCGCAAGACACGGGTGACCGGCCACAAGCGGTGTGGGTGCCAGCCCTGCCGCGAAGCAGGAGGCTGTCCTCCGCCGGCTCGGGGGCTGACAGTCGCGGGGATATGGGGTTCTCTCCTCTCCTGAGCAGCAGCCGTCCGTCCCGAACACCCACGCTCCGGTCCTGGGCGACGTGTGTGCTAGCCGCACTAGGACCCGGTCGAACCTCTGTCGGCTCCGCTATTTCGATCGCAGGAAACGTGTGTCCCTCTACGGGCTGCGTGGCTCCGGTTTCCCGAGCCCCTAGGCTCCGGACCTGCGCGACGTGTGTGCTAGCCGCACTGGGGTCCGGGTGGGACCTCGGTCGGCTCCGCTATTTTGATCGCAGGACACCAGTGTCCCTCCACGGGCTGCGTGGGTCCGGCTTCCCGAGCCCTTTGGCTCCATCCTGGGTGTCGTGTTTCCTCGCCGCACCGGGGTACGGATCCCATTTCGGGCGCCTCGGGGAAGGAGATCCTACGACACGGATGTCCGGCCACAAGCGCGGTGGCTGCCAGCCGTGTCGACAAGAGCAGGCTGTCGTTCAGCGGCTCGGAGTTACGCAGTGCCGGGGACCGGGGATTCAGACAGTCCAGAGCGGCAGGCGTCCGGATGTGGTCCCTGGGCTCCGGTCCTGGGCGACGTGTGTGCTAGCTGCACGGGGGTCCGGCTTCTGTCTTGGGCGGCTCGGGGAACGAGATCCCACGACACAGAGGTCCGGCCACGAGCTGCATGCGTAGCAGCCGTGTCGTGAAACAGGAGGCTGTCATCCGCTGGTTCGGGGGCTGGCTGTCCCCGAGAAGAAAGCTTCTGTCCTGTCCGGAGCGGCGGCCGTCCTTCCCGAACAGCCACGCTCCGGTCCTGGGCGATGTGTGTGCTAGCCGCACCGGGGTCCGGGTCCCGCCTTGGGCGGCTGGACGAAAGAGATCGCAAGACACGGGTGACCGGCCACAAGCGCTGTGGCTGCCAGCCGTGTCGACAAGAGCAGGCTGTAGTTCAGCGGCTCGGAGTTACGCCGTCCCGGGGAGCGGGGATTCAGACAGTCCAGAGCGGCAGGCGTCCGGATGTGGTCCCTGGGCTCCGGTCCTGGGTGACGTGTGTGCTAGCCGCGCCGGGGTCCGCGTCCCGCCTTGGGCGGCTGGACGAAAGAGATCGCAAGACACGGTTGTCCGGCCACAAACGCTCTGGCTGCCAGCCTTGCCGCGAAGCAGGAGGCTTTCCTCCGCCGGCTCGGGGGCTGGCAATCACGGGGATATGGGGTTCTCTCCTCTCCTGAGCAGCAGCCGTCCGTCCCGAACACCCACGCTCCGGTTCTGGGCGATGTGTGTGCTAGCCGCACTAGGACCCGGTCGAACCTCTGTCGGCTCCGCTATTTCGATCGCAGGAAACGTGTGTCCCTCTATGGGCTGCGTGGGTCCGGATTCCCGAGCCCCTAGGCTCCGGACCTGCGCGACGTGTGTGCTAGCCGCACCGGGGTCCGGGTCCCGCCTTGGGCAGCTCGACGAAAGTGAACGCAAGACACGGTTGTCCGGCCACAAGCGCTGTGGCTGCCAGCCTTGCCGCGAAGCAGGAGGCTGTCCTCCGCCGGCTCGGGGGCTGGCAGTCGCGGGGACATGGGGTTCTCTCCTCTCCGGAGCAGCAGCCGTCCGTCCCGAACACCCACGCTCCTATCCTGGGCGATGTGTGTGCTAGCCGCACTGGGGTCCGGGTCCCGCCTTGGGCGGCTGGACGAAAGAGCTCGCAAGACACGGGTGACCGGCCACAAGCGGTAGGGGGGCCAGCCCTGCCGCGAAGCAGGAGGCTTTCCTCCGCCGGCTCGGGGGCTGGCAGTCGCGGGGACATGGGGTTCTCTCCTCTCCGGAGCAGCAGCCGTCCGTCCCGAACACACACGCTCCGGTCCTGGGCGACGTGTGTGCTAGCCGCACTAGGACCCGGTCGAACCTCTGTCGGCTCCGCTATTTCGATCGCAGGAAACGTGTGTCCCTCTACGGGCTGCGTGGCTCCGGTTTCCCGAGGCCCTAGGCTCCGGACCTGCGCGACGTGTGTGCTAGCCGCACTGGGGTCCGGGTGGGACCTCGGTCGGCTCCGCTATTTTGATCGCAGGACACCAGTGTCCCTCCACGGGCTGCGTGGGTCCGGCTTCCCGAGCCCTTTGGCTCCATCCTGGGTGTCGTGTTTCCTCGCCGCACCGGGGTACGGATCCCATTTCGGGCGCCTCGGGGAAGGAGATCCTACGACACGGATGTCCGGCCACAAGCGCGGTGGCTGCCAGCCGTGTCGACAAGAGCAGGCTGTCGTTCAGCGGCTCGGAGTTACGCAGTGCCGGGGACCGGGGATTCAGACAGTCCAGAGCGGCAGGCGTCCGGATGTGGTCCCTGGGCTCCGGTCCTGGGCGACGTGTGTGCTAGCTGCACGGGGGTCCGGCTTCTGTCTTGGGCGGCTCGGGGAACGAGAACCCACGACACAGAGGTCCGGCCACGAGCTGCATGCGTAGCAGCCGTGTCGTGAAACAGGAGGCTGTCATCCGCTGGCTCGGGGGCTGGCTGTCCCCGAGAAGAAAGCTTCTGTCCTGTCCGGAGCGGCGGCCGTCCTTCCCGAACAGCCACGCTCCGGTCCTGGGCGATGTGTGTGCTAGCCGCACCGGGGTCCGGGTCCCGCCTTGGGCGGCTGGACGAAAGAGATCGCAAGACACGGGTGACCGGCCACAAGCGCTGTGGCTGCCAGCCGTGTCGACAAGAGCAGGCTGTAGTTCAGCGGCTCGGAGTTACGCCGTCCCGGGGAGCGGGGATTCAGACAGTCCAGAGCGGCAGGCGTCCGGATGTGGTCCCTGGGCTCCGGTCCTGGGTGACGTGTGTGCTAGCCGCGCCGGGGTCCGCGTCCCGCCTTGGGCGGCTGGACGAAAGAGATCGCAAGACACGGTTGTCCGGCCACAAACGCTCTGGCTGCCAGCCTTGCCGCGAAGCAGGAGGCTTTCCTCCGCCGGCTCGGGGGCTGGCAATCACGGGGATATGGGGTTCTCATCTCTCCTGAGCAGCAGCCGTCCGTCTCGAACACCCACGCTCCGGTTCTCGGCGATGTGTGTGCTAGCCGCACCGGGGTCCGGGTCCCGCCTTGGGCGGCTGGACGAAAGTGATCGCAAGACACGGGTGACCGGCCACAAGCGGTAGGGGGGCAAGCCCTGCCGAGAAGCAGGAGGCTTTCCTCCGCCGGCTCGGTGGCTGGCAATCACGGGGATATGGGGTTCTCTCCTCTCCTGAGCAGCCAGCCGTCCGTCCCGAACACCCACGCTCCGGTCCTGGGCGACGTGTGTGCTAGCCGCACTAGGACCCGGTCGAACCTCTGTCGGCTCCGCTATTTCGATCGCAGGAAACGTGTGTCCCTCTACGGGCTGCGTGGGTCCGGCTTCCCGAGCCCCTAGGCTCCGGACCTGCGCGACGTGTGTGCTAGCCGCACCGGGGTCCGGGTCCCGCCTTGGGCAGCTCGACGAAAGTGAACGCAAGACACGGTTGTCCGGCCACAAGCGCTGTGGCTGCCAGCCTTGCCGCGAAGCAGGAGGCTGTCCTCCGCCGGCTCGGGGGCTGGCAGTCGCGGGGACATGGGGTTCTCTCCTCTCCGGAGCAGCAGCCGTCCGTCCCGAACAGCCACGCTCCTATCCTGGGCGACGTGTGTGCTAGCCGCACTGGGGTCCGGGTGGGTCCTCGGTCGGCTCCGCTATTTTGATCGCAGGACACCAGTGTCCCTCCACGGGCTGCGTGGGTCCGGCTTCCCGATCCCTTTGGCTCCATCCTGGGTGTCGTGTTTCCTCGCCGCACCGGGGTCCGGATCCCATTTCGGGCTCCTCGGGGAAGGAGATCCTACGACACGGTTGTCCGGCCACAAGCGCGGTGGCTGCCAGCCGTGTTGACAAGAGGAGGCTGTCGTTCAGCGGCTCGGAGTTACGCAGTGCCGGGGACCGGGGATTCAGACAGTCCAGAGCGGCAGGCGTCCGGATGTGGTCCCTGGGCTCCGGTCCTGGGCGACGTGTGTGCTAGCTGCACGGGGGTCCGGCTTCTGTCTTGGGCGGCTCGGGGAACGAGATCCCACGACACACAGGTCCGGCCACGAGCTGCATGCGTAGCAGCCGTGTCGTGAAACAGGAGGCTGTCATCCGCTGGCTAGGGGCTGGCTGTCCCCGAGAAGAAAGCTTCTGTCCTGTCCGGAGCGGCGGCCGTCCTTCCCGAACAGCCACGCTCCGGTCCTGGGCGACGTGTGTGCTAGCCGCACCGGGGTCCGGGTCCCGCCTTGGGCGGCTGGACGAAAGTGATCGCAAGACACGGGTGACCGGCCACAAGCGGTGTGGGTGCCAGCCCTGCCGCGAAGCAGGAGGCTTTCCTCCGCCGGCTGGGTGGCTGGAAATCACGGGGATATGGGGTTCTCTCCTCTCCTGAGCAGCAGCCGTCCGTCCCGAACAGCCACGCTCCGGTCCTGGGCGACGTGTGTGCTAGCCGCACCGGGGTCCGGGTCCCGCCTTGGGCGGCTGGACGAAAGAGATCGCAAGACACGGGTGACCGGCCACAAGCGGTGTGGGTGCCAGCCCTGCCGCGAAGCAGGAGGCTGTCCTCCGCCGGCTCGGGGGATTGCAGTCGCGGGGACATGGGGTTCTATCCTCTCCTGAGCAGCAGCCGTCCGTCCCGAACAGCCACGCTCCGGTCCTGGGCGATGTGTGTGCTAGCCGCACCGGGGTCCGGGTCCCGCCTTGGGCAGCTCGACGAAAGTGAACGCAAGACACGGTTGTTCGGCCACAAGCGCGGTGGCTGCCAGCCGTGTCGAAAAGAGCAGGCTGTCGTTCAGCGGCTCGGAGTTTTGCCGTCCCGGGGACCGGGGATTCAGACAGTCCAGAGCGGCAGGCGTCCGGATGTGGTCCCTGGGCTCCGGTCCTGGGTGACGTGTGTGCTAGCCGCACTGGGGTCCGGGTGGGACCTCGGTCGGCTCCGCTATTTTGATCGCAGGACACCAGTGTCCCTCCACGGGCTGCGTGGGTCCGGCTTCCCGAGCCCCTAGGCTCCGGACCTGCGCGACATGTGTGCTAGCCGCACCGGGCTCCGGGTCCCGCCTTGGGCAGCTCGACGAAAGTGAACGCAAGACACGGTTGTCCGGCCACAAGCGCTGTGGCTGCCAGCCTTGCCGCGAAGCAGGAGGCTGTCCTCCGCCGGCTCGGGGGCTGGCAGTCGCGGGGACATGGGGTTCTCCCCTCTCCGGAGCAGCAGCCGTCCGTCCCGAACACCCACGCTCCGGTTCTCGGCGATGTGTGTGCTAGCCGCACCGGGGTCCGGGTCCCGCCTTGGGCGGCTGGACGAAAGTGATCGCAAGACACGGGTGACCGGCCACAAGCGGTAGGGGGGCAAGCCCTGCCGAGAAGCAGGAGGCTTTCCTCCGCCGGCTCGGGGGCTGGCAATCACGGGGATATGGGGTTCTCTGCTCTCCTGAGCAGCCAGCCGTCCGTCCCGAACACCCACGCTCCGGTCCTGGGCGACGTGTGTGCTAGCCGCACTAGGACCCGGTCGAACCTCTGTCGGCTCCGCTATTTCGATCGCAGGAAACGTGTGTCCCTCTACGGGCTGCGTGGGTCCGGCTTCCCGAGCCCCTAGGCTCCGGACCTGCGCGACGTGTGTGCTAGCCGCACCGGGGTCCGGGTCCCGCCTTGGGCAGCTCGACGAAAGTGAACGCAAGACACGGTTGTCCGGCCACAAGCGCTGTGGCTGCCAGCCTTGCCGCGAAGCAGGAGGCTGTCCTCCGCCGGCTCGGGGGCTGGCAGTCGCGGGGACATGGGGTTCTCTCCTCTCCGGAGCAGCAGCCGTCCGTCCCGAACAGCCACGCTCCTATCCTGGGCGACGTGTGTGCTAGCCGCACTGGGGTCCGGGTGGGTCCTCGGTCGGCTCCGCTATTTTGATCGCAGGACACCAGTGTCCCTCCACGGGCTGCGTGGGTCCGGCTTCCCGATCCCTTTGGCTCCATCCTGGGTGTCGTGTTTCCTCGCCGCACCGGGGTCCGGATCCCATTTCGGGCTCCTCGGGGAAGGAGATCCTACGACACGGTTGTCCGGCCACAAGCGCGGTGGCTGCCAGCCGTGTTGACAAGAGGAGGCTGTCGTTCAGCGGCTCGGAGTTACGCAGTGCCGGGGACCGGGGATTCAGACAGTCCAGAGCGGCAGGCGTCCGGATGTGGTCCCTGGGCTCCGGTCCTGGGCGACGTGTGTGCTAGCTGCACGGGGGTCCGGCTTCTGTCTTGGGCGGCTCGGGGAACGAGATCCCACGACACACAGGTCCGGCCACGAGCTGCATGCGTAGCAGCCGTGTCGTGAAACAGGAGGCTGTCATCCGCTGGCTAGGGGCTGGCTGTCCCCGAGAAGAAAGCTTCTGTCCTGTCCGGAGCGGCGGCCGTCCTTCCCGAACAGCCACGCTCCGGTCCTGGGCGACGTGTGTGCTAGCCGCACCGGGGTCCGGGTCCCGCCTTGGGCGGCTGGACGAAAGTGATCGCAAGACACGGGTGACCGGCCACAAGCGGTGTGGGTGCCAGCCCTGCCGCGAAGCAGGAGGCTTTCCTCCGCCGGCTGGGTGGCTGGAAATCACGGGGATATGGGGTTCTCTCCTCTCCTGAGCAGCAGCCGTCCGTCCCGAACAGCCACGCTCCGGTCCTGGGCGACGTGTGTGCTAGCCGCACCGGGGTCCGGGTCCCGCCTTGGGCGGCTGGACGAAAGAGATCGCAAGACACGGGTGACCGGCCACAAGCGGTGTGGGTGCCAGCCCTGCCGCGAAGCAGGAGGCTGTCCTCCGCCGGCTCGGGGGATTGCAGTCGCGGGGACATGGGGTTCTATCCTCTCCTGAGCAGCAGCCGTCCGTCCCGAACAGCCACGCTCCGGTCCTGGGCGATGTGTGTGCTAGCCGCACCGGGGTCCGGGTCCCGCCTTGGGCAGCTCGACGAAAGTGAACGCAAGACACGGTTGTTCGGCCACAAGCGCGGTGGCTGCCAGCCGTGTCGAAAAGAGCAGGCTGTCGTTCAGCGGCTCGGAGTTTTGCCGTCCCGGGGACCGGGGATTCAGACAGTCCAGAGCGGCAGGCGTCCGGATGTGGTCCCTGGGCTCCGGTCCTGGGTGACGTGTGTGCTAGCCGCACTGGGGTCCGGGTGGGACCTCGGTCGGCTCCGCTATTTTGATCGCAGGACACCAGTGTCCCTCCACGGGCTGCGTGGGTCCGGCTTCCCGAGACCCTAGGCTCCGGACCTGCGCGACATGTGTGCTAGCCGCACCGGGCTCCGGGTCCCGCCTTGGGCAGCTCGACGAAAGTGAACGCAAGACACGGTTGTCCGGCCACAAGCGCTGTGGCTGCCAGCCTTGCCGCGAAGCAGGAGGCTGTCCTCCGCCGGCTCGGGGGCTGGCAGTCGCGGGGACATGGGGTTCTCCCCTCTCCGGAGCAGCAGCCGTCCGTCCCGAACACCCACGCTCCGGTCCTGGGCGATGTGTGTGCTAGCCGCACTAGGACCCGGTCGAACCTCTGTCGGCTCCGCTATTTCGATCGCAGGAAACGTGTGTCCCTCTACGGGCTGCGTGGGTCCGGCTTCCCGAGCCCCTAGGCTCCGGACCTGCGCGACGTGTGTGCTAGCCGCACCGGGGTCCGGGTCCCGTCTTGGGCAGCTCGACGAAAGTGAACGCAAGACACGGTTGTCCGGCCACAAGCGCTGTGGCTGCCAGCCTTGCCGCGAAGCAGGAGGCTGTCCTCCGCCGGCTCGGGGGCTGGCAGTCGCGGGGACATGGGGTTCTCTCCTCTCCGGAGCAGCAGCCGTCCGTCCCGAACACCCACGCTCCTATCCTGGGCGACCTGTGTGCTAGCCGCACTGGGGTCCGGGTGGGTCCTCGGTCGGCTCCGCTATTTTGATCGCAGGACACCAGTGTCCCTCCACGGGCTGCGTGGGTCCGGCTTCCCGATCCCTTTGGCTCCATCCTGGGTGTCGTGTTTCCTCGCCGCACCGGGGTCCGGATCCCATTTCGGGCGCCTCGGGGAAGGAGATCCTACGACACGGTTGTCCGGCCACAAGCGCGGTGGCTGCCAGCCGTGTTGACAAGAGGAGGCTGTCGTTCAGCGGCTCGGAGTTACGCAGTGCCGGGGACCGGGGATTCAGACAGTCCAGAGCGGCAGGCGTCCGGATGTGGTCCCTGGGCTCCGGTCCTGGGCGACGTGTGTGCTAGCTGCACGGGGGTCCGGCTTCTGTCTTGGGCGGCTCGGGGAACGAGATCCCACGACACACAGGTCCGGCCACGAGCTGCATGCGTAGCAGCCGTGTCGTGAAACAGGAGGCTGTCATCCGCTGGCTCGGGGCTGGCTGTCCCCGAGAAGAAAGCTTCTGTCCTGTCCGGAGCGGCGGCCGTCCTTCCCGAACAGCCACGCTCCGGTCCTGGGCGACGTGTGTGCTAGCCGCACCGGGGTCCGGGTCCCGCCTTGGGCGGCTGGACGAAAGTGATCGCAAGACACGGGTGACCGGCCACAAGCGGTGTGGGTGCCAGCCCTGCCGCGAAGCAGGAGGCTTTCCTCCGCCGGCTGGGTGGCTGGAAATCACGGGGATATGGGGTTCTCTCCTCTCCTGAGCAGCAGCCGTCCGTCCCGAACAGCCACGCTCCGGTCCTGGGCGACGTGTGTGCTAGCCGCACCGGGGTCCGGGTCCCGCCTTGGGCGGCTGGACGAAAGAGATCGCAAGACACGGGTGACCGGCCACAAGCGGTGTGGGGGCCAGCCCTGCCGCGAAGCAGGAGGCTGTCCTCCGCCGGCTCGGGGGCTGACAGTCGCGGGGACATGGGGTTCTCTCCTCTCCTGAGCAGCAGCCGTCCTTCCCGAACAGCCACGCTCCTATCCTGGGCGACGTGTGTGCTAGCCGCACTAGGACCCGGTCGAACCTCTGTCGGCTCCGCTATTTCGATCGCAGGAAACGTGTGTCCCTCTACGGGCTGCGTGGGTCCGGCTTCCCGAGCCCCTAGGCTCCGGACCTGCGCGACGTGTGTGCTAGCCGCACCGGGGTCCGGGTCCCGCCTTGGGCAGCTCGACGAAAGAGATCGCAAGACACGGTTGTCCGGCCACAAGCGCTCTGGATGCCAGCCGTGTCGAAAAGAGCAGGCTGTCGTTCAGCGGCTCGGAGTTACGCCGTCCCGGGGACAGGGGATTCAGACAAGCCAGAGCGGCAGGCGTCCGGATGTGGTCCCTGGGCTCCGGTCCTGGGTGACGTGTGTGCTAGCCGCACCGGGGTCCGGGTGCCGCCTTGTGCGGCTGGACGAAAGTGATCGCAAGACACGGGTGACCGGCCACAAGCGGTAGGGGGGCAAGCCCTGCCGAGAAGCAGGAGGCTGTCCTCCGCCGGCTCGGTGGCTGGCAATCACGGGGATATGGGGTTCTCTCCTCTCCTGAGCAGCCAGCCGTCCGTCCCGAACACCCACGCTCCGGTCCTGGGCGACGTGTGTGCTAGCCGCACCGGGGTCCGGGTCCCGCCTTGGGCGGCTGGACGAAAGAGATCGCAAGACACGGGTGACCGGCCACAAGCGGTGTGGGTGCCAGCCCTGCCGCGAAGCAGGAGGCTGTCCTCCGCCGGCTCGGGGGATTGCAGTCGCGGGGACATGGGGTTCTATCCTCTCCTGAGCAGCAGCCGTCCGTCCCGAACAGCCACGCTCCGGTCCTGGGCGATGTGTGTGCTAGCCGCACCGGGCTCCGGGTCCCGCCTTGGGCAGCTCGACGAAAGTGAACGCAAGACACGGTTGTCCGGCCACAAGCGCTGTGGCTGCCAGCCTTGCCGCGAAGCAGGAGGCTGTCCTCCGCCGGCTCGGGGGCTGGCAGTCGCGGGGACATGGGGTTCTCCCCTCTCCGGAGCAGCAGCCGTCCGTCCCGAACACCCACGCTCCGGTCCTGGGCGATGTGTGTGCTAGCCGCACTAGGACCCGGTCGAACCTCTGTCGGCTCCGCTATTTCGATCGCAGGAAACGTGTGTCCCTCTACGGGCTGCGTGGGTCCGGCTTCCCGAGCCCCTAGGCTCCGGACCTGCGCGACGTGTGTGCTAGCCGCACCGGGCTCCGGGTCCCGCCTTGGGCAGCTCGACGAAAGTGAACGCAAGACACGGTTGTCCGGCCACAAGCGCTGTGGCTGCCAGCCTTGCCGCGAAGCAGGAGGCTGTCCTCCGCCGGCTCGGGGGCTGGCAGTCGCGGGGACATGGGGTTCTCTCCTCTCCGGAGCAGCAGCCGTCCGTCCCGGACAGCCACGCTCCTATCCTGGGCGACGTGTGTGCTAGCCGCACTGGGGTCCGGGTGGGTCCTCGGTCGGCTCCGCTATTTTGATCGCAGGACACCAGTGTCCCTCCACGGGCTGCGTGGGTCCGGCTTCCCGATCCCTTTGGCTCCATCCTGGGTGTCGTGTTTCCTCGCCGCACCGGGGTCCGGATCCCATTTCGGGCGCCTCGGGGAAGGAGATCCTACGACACGGTTGTCCGGCCACAAGCGCGGTGGCTGCCAGCCGTGTTGACAAGAGGAGGCTGTCGTTCAGCGGCTCGGAGTTACGCAGTGCCGGGGACCGGGGATTCAGACAGTCCAGAGCGGCAGGCGTCCGGATGTGGTCCCTGGGCTCCGGTCCTGGGCGACGTGTGTGCTAGCTGCACGGGGGTCCGGCTTCTGTCTTGGGCGGCTCGGGGAACGAGATCCCACGACACACAGGTCCGGCCACGAGCTGCATGCGTAGCAGCCGTGTCGTGAAACAGGAGGCTGTCATCCGCTGGCTCGGGGCTGGCTGTCCCCGAGAAGAAAGCTTCTGTCCTGTCCGGAGCGGCGGCCGTCCTTCCCGAACAGCCACGCTCCGGTCCTGGGCGACGTGTGTGCTAGCCGCACCGGGGTCCGGGTCCCGCCTTGGGCGGCTGGACGAAAGTGATCGCAAGACACGGGTGACCGGCCACAAGCGGTGTGGGTGCAAGCCCTGCCGCGAAGCAGGAGGCTGTCCTCCGCCGGCTCGGGGGATTGCAGTCGCGGGGACATGGGGTTCTATCCTCTCCTGAGCAGCAGCCGTCCGTCCCGAACAGCCACGCTCCGGTCCTGGGCGATGTGTGTGCTAGCCACACCGGGGTCCGGGTCCCGCCTTGGGCAGCTCGACGAAAGTGAACGCAAGACACGGTTGTTCGGCCACAAGCGCGGTGGCTGCCAGCCGTGTCGAAAAGAGCAGGCTGTCGTTCAGCGGCTCGGAGTTTTGCCGTCCCGGGGACCGGGGATTCAGACAGTCCAGAGCGGCAGGCGTCCGGATGTGGTCCCTGGGCTCCGGTCCTGGGTGACGTGTGTGCTAGCCGCACTGGGGTCCGGGTGGGACCTCGGTCGGCTCCGCTATTTTGATCGCAGGACACCAGTGTCCCTCCACGGGCTGCGTGGGTCCGGCTTCCCGAGCCCCTAGGCTCCGGACCTGCGCGACATGTGTGCTAGCCGCACCGGGCTCCGGGTCCCGCCTTGGGCAGCTCGACGAAAGTGAACGCAAGACACGGTTGTCCGGCCACAAGCGCTGTGGCTGCCAGCCTTGCCGCGAAGCAGGAGGCTGTCCTCCGCCGGCTCGGGGGCTGGCAGTCGCGGGGACATGGGGTTCTCCCCTCTCCGGAGCAGCAGCCGTCCGTCCCGAACACCCACGCTCCGGTCCTGGGCGATGTGTGTGCTAGCCGCACTAGGACCCGGTCGAACCTCTGTCGGCTCCGCTATTTCGATCGCAGGAAACGTGTGTCCCTCTACGGGCTGCGTGGGTCCGGCTTCCCGAGCCCCTAGGCTCCGGACCTGCGCGACGTGTGTGCTAGCCGCACCGGGGTCCGGGTCCCGCCTTGGGCAGCTCGACGAAAGTGAACGCAAGACACGGTTGTCCGGCCACAAGCGCTGTGGCTGCCAGCCTTGCCGCGAAGCAGGAGGCTTTCCTCCGCCGGCTGGGTGGCTGGCAATCACGGGGATATGGGGTTCTCTCCTCTCCTGAGCAGCAGCCGTCCGTCCCGAACAGCCACGCTCCGGTCCTGGGCGACGTGTGTGCTAGCCGCACCGGGGTCCGGGTCCCGCCTTGGGCGGCTGGACGAAAGAGATCGCAAGACACGGGTGACCGGCCACAAGCGGTGTGGGTGCCAGCCTTGCCGCGAAGCAGGTGGGTGTCCTCCGCCGGCTCGGGGGCTGACAGTCGCGGGGACATGGGGTTCTCTCCTCTCCTGAGCAGCAGCCGTCCGTCCCGAACAGCCACGCTCCGGTCCTGGGCGACGTGTGTGCTAGCCGCACTAGGACCCGGTCGAACCTCTGTCGGCTCCGCTATTTCGATCGCAGGAAACGTGTGTCCCTCTACGGGCTGCGTGGGTCCGGCTTCCCGAGCCCCTAGGCTCCGGACCTGCGCGACGTGTGTGCTAGCCGCACCGGGCTCCGGGTCCTGCCTTGGGCGGCTGGACGAAAGTGATCGCAAGACACGGGTGACCGGCCACAAGCGGTAAGGGGGCCAGCCCTGCCGCGAAGCAGGAGGCTTTCCTCCGCCGGCTGGGTGGCTGGCAATCACGGGGATATGGGGTTCTCTCCTCTCCTGAGCAGCAGCTGTCCGTCCCGAACAGCCACGCTCCGGTCCTGGGCGACGTGTGTGCTAGCCGCACTAGGACCCGGTCGAACCTCTGTCGGCTCCGCTATTTCGATCGCAGGAAACGTGTGTCCCTCTACGGGCTGCGTGGGTCCGGCTTCCCGAGCCCCTAGGCTCCGGACCTGCGCGACGTGTGTGCTAGCCGCACCGGGGTCCGGGTCCCGCCTTGGGCAGCTCGACGAAAGTGAACGCAAGACACGGTTGTCCGGCCACAAGCGCTGTGGCTGCCAGCCTTGCCGCGAAGCAGGAGGCTGTCCTCCGCCGGCTCGGGGGATTGCAGTCGCGGGGACATGGGGATCGCTCCTCTCCGGAGCAGCAGCCGTCCGTCCCGAACAGCCACGCTCCGGTCCTGGGCGATGTGTGTGCTAGCCGCACCGGGGTCCGGGTCCCGCCTTGGGCAGCTCGACGAAAGAGATCGCAAGACACGGTTGTCCGGCCACAAGCGCTGTGGCTGCCAGCCTTGCCGCGAAGCAGGAGGCTGTCCTCCGCCGGCTCGGGGGCTGGCAGTCGCGGGGACATGGGGTTCTCTCCTCTCCGGAGCAGCAGCCGTCCGTCCCGAACACCCACGCTCCTATCCTGGGCGACCTGTGTGCTAGCCGCACTGGGGTCCGGGTGGGTCCTCGGTCGGCTCCGCTATTTTGATCGCAGGACACCAGTGTCCCTCCACGGGCTGCGTGGGTCCGGCTTCCCGATCCCTTTGGCTCCATCCTGGGTGTCGTGTTTCCTCGCCGCACCGGGGTCCGGATCCCATTTCGGGCGCCTCGGGGAAGGAGATCCTACGACACGGTTGTCCGGCCACAAGCGCGGTGGCTGCCAGCCGTGTTGACAAGAGGAGGCTGTCGTTCAGCGGCTCGGAGTTACGCAGTGCCGGGGACCGGGGATTCAGACAGTCCAGAGCGGCAGGCGTCCGGATGTGGTCCCTGGGCTCCGGTCCTGGGCGACGTGTGTGCTAGCTGCACGGGGGTCCGGCTTCTGTCTTGGGCGGCTCGGGGAACGAGATCCCACGACACAGAGGTCCGGCCACGAGCTGCATGCGTAGCAGCCGTGTCGTGAAACAGGAGGCTGTCATCCGCTGGCTCGGGGGCTGGCTGTCCCCGAGAAGAAAGCTTCTGTCCTGTCCGGAGCGGCGGCCGTCCTTCCCGAACAGCCACGCTCCGGTCCTGGGCGATGTGTGTGCTAGCCGCACCGGGGTCCGGGTCCCGCCTTGGGCGGCTGGACGAAAGAGATCGCAAGACACGGGTGACCGGCCACAAGCGGTGTGGGGGCCAGCCCTGCCGCGAAGCAGGAGGCTGTCCTCCGCCGGCTCGGGGGCTGACAGTCGCGGGGACATGGGGTTCTCTCCTCTCCTGAGCAGCAGCCGTCCTTCCCGAACACCCACGCTCCTATCCTGGGCGACGTGTGTGCTAGCCGCACTAGGACCCGGTCGAACCTCTGTCGGCTCCGCTATTTCGATCGCAGGAAACGTGTGTCCCTCTACGGGCTGCGTGGGTCCGGCTTCCCGAGCCCCTAGGCTCCGGACCTGCGCGACGTGTGTGCTAGCCGCACCGGGGTCCGGGTCCCGCCTTGGGCAGCTCGACGAAAGTGAACGCAAGACACGGTTGTCCGGCCACAAGCGCTGTGGCTGCCAGCCTTGCCGCGAAGCAGGAGGCTGTCCTCCGCCGGCTCGGGGGCTGGCAGTCGCGGGGACATGGGGTTCTCTCCTCTCCGGAGCAGCAGCCGTCCGTCCCGAACACCCACGCTCCTATCCTGGGCGACGTGTGTGCTAGCCGCACCGGGGTCCGGGTCCCGCCTTGGGCGGCTGGACGAAAGTGATCGCAAGACACGGGTGACCGGCCACAAGCGGTAGGGGGGCCAGCCCTGCCGCGAAGCAGGAGGCTGTCCTCCGCCGGCTCGGGGGATTGCAGTCGCGGGGACATGGGGATCGCTCCTCTCCTGAGCAGCAGCCGTCCGTCCCGAACAGCCACGCTCCGGTCCTGGGCGATGTGTGTGCTAGCCGCACCGGGCTCCGGGTCCCGCCTTGGGCAGCTCGACGAAAGTGAACGCAAGACACGGTTGTCCGGCCACAAGCGCTGTGGCTGCCAGCCTTGCCGCGAAGCAGGAGGCTGTCCTCCGCCGGCTCGGGGGCTGGCAGTCGCGGGGACATGGGGTTCTCTCCTCTCCGGAGCAGCAGCCGTCCGTCCCGAACACCCACGCTCCTATCCTGGGCGACGTGTGTGCTAGCCGCACCGGGGTCCGCGTCCCGCCTTGGGCGGCTGGACGAAAGTGATCGCAAGACACGGGTGACCGGCCACAAGCGGTAGGGGGGCCAGCCCTGCCGCGAAGCAGGAGGCTGTCCTCCGCCGGCTCGGGGGATTGCAGTCGCGGGGACATGGGGATCGCTCCCCTCCTGAGCAGCAGCCGTCCGTCCCGAACAGCCACGCTCCGGTCCTGGGCGATGTGTGTGCTAGCCGCACCGGGGTCCGGGTCCCGCCTTGGGCAGCTCGACGAAAGAGATCGCAAGACACGGTTGTCCGGCCACAAGCGCTCTGGCTGCCAGCCGTGTCGAAAAGAGCAGGCTGTCGTTCAGCGGCTCGGAGTTACGCCGTCCCGGGGACCGGGGATTCAGACAGTCCAGAGCGGCAGGCGTCCGGATGTGGTCCCTGGGCTCCGGTCCTGGGTGACGTGTGTGCTAGCCGCACCGGGGTCCGGGTCCCGCCTTGGGCGGCTGGACGAAAGTGATCGCAAGACACGGGTGAACGGCCACAAGCGGTAGGGGGGCCAGCCCTGCCGAGAAGCAGGAGGCTTTCCTCCGCCGGCTGGGTGGCTGGCAATCACGGGGATATGGGGTTCTCTCCTCTCCTGAGCAGCAGCCGTCCGTCCCGAACACCCACGCTCCGGTCCTGGGCGATGTGTGTGCTAGCCGCACCGGGGTCCGGGTCCCGCCTTGGGCAGCTCGACGAAAGTGAACGCAAGACACGGTTGTCCGGCCACAAGCGCTGTGGCTGCCAGCCTTGCCGCGAAGCAGGAGGCTGTCCTCCGCCGGCTCGGGGGCTGGCAGTCGCGGGGACATGGGGTTCTCTCCTCTCCGGAGCAGCAGCCGTCCGTCCCGAACAGCCACGCTCCTATCCTGGGCGACCTGTGTGCTAGCCGCACTGGGGTCCGGGTGGGTCCTCGGTCGGCTCCGCTATTTTGATCGCAGGACACCAGTGTCCCTCCACGGGCTGCGTGGGTCCGGCTTCCCGATCCCTTTGGCTCCATCCTGGGTGTCGTGTTTCCTCGCAGCACCGGGGTCCGGATCCCATTTCGGGCGCCTCGGGGAAGGAGATCCTACGACACGGTTGTCCGGCCACAAGCGCGGTGGCTGCCAGCCGTGTTGACAAGAGGAGGCTGTCGTTCAGCGGCTCGGAGTTACGCAGTGCCGGGGACCGGGGATTCAGACAGTCCAGAGCGGCAGGCGTCCGGATGTGGTCCCTGGGCTCCGGTCCTGGGCGACGTGTGTGCTAGCTGCACGGGGGTCCGGCTTCTGTCTTGGGCGGCTCGGGGAACGAGATCCCACGACACAGAGGTCCGGCCACGAGCTGCATGCGTAGCAGCCGTGTCGTGAAACAGGAGGCTGTCATCCGCTGGTTCGGGGGCTGGCTGTCCCCGAGAAGAAAGCTTCTGTCCTGTCCGGAGCGGCGGCCGTCCTTCCCGAACAGCCACGCTCCGGTCCTGGGCGATGTGTGTGCTAGCCGCACCGGGGTCCGGGTCCCGCCTTGGGCGGCTGGACGAAAGTGATCGCAAGACACGGGTGACCGGCCACAAGCGGTAGGGGGACCAGACCTGCCGAGAAGCAGGAGGCTTTCCTCCGCCGGCTGGGTGGCTGGCAATCACGGGGATATGGGGTTCTCTCCTCTCCTGAGCAGCAGCCGTCCTTCCCGAACACCCACGCTCCTATCCTGGGCGACGTGTGTGCTAGCCGCACCGGGGTCCGGGTCCCGCCTTGGGCGGCTGGACGAAAGTGATCGCAAGACACGGGTGACCGGCCACAAGCGGTAGGGGGACCAGACCTGCCGAGAAGCAGGAGGCTTTCCTCCGCCGGCTGGGTGGCTGGCAATCACGGGGATATGGGGTTCTCTCCTCTCCTGAGCAGCAGCCGTCCGTCCCGAACAGCCACGCTCCGGTCCTGGGCGATGTGTGTGCTAGCCGCACTAGGACCCGGTCGAACCTCTGTCGGCTCCGCTATTTCGATCGCAGGAAACGTGTGTCCCTCTACGGGCTGCGTGGGTCCGGCTTCCCGAGCCCCTAGGCTCCGGACCTGCGCGACGTGTGTGCTAGCCGCACCGGGGTCCGGGTCCCGCCTTGGGCAGCTCGACGAAAGTGAACGCAAGACACGGTTGTCCGGCCACAAGCGCTGTGGCTGCCAGCCTTGCCGCGAAGCAGGAGGCTGTCCTCCGCCGGCTCGGGGGCTGGCAGTCGCGGGGACATGGGGTTCTCTCCTCTCCGGAGCAGCAGCCGTCCGTCCCGAACACCCACGCTCCTATCCTGGGCGACGTGTGTGCTAGCCGCACCGGGGTCCGCGTCCCGCCTTGGGCGGCTGGACGAAAGTGATCGCAAGACACGGGTGACCGGCCACAAGCGGTAGGGGGGCCAGCCCTGCCGCGAAGCAGGAGGCTGTCCTCCGCCGGCTCGGGGGATTGCAGTCGCGGGGACATGGGGATCGCTCCCCTCCTGAGCAGCAGCCGTCCGTCCCGAACAGCCACGCTCCGGTCCTGGGCGATGTGTGTGCTAGCCGCACCGGGGTCCGGGTCCCGCCTTGGGCAGCTCGACGAAAGAGATCGCAAGACACGGTTGTCCGGCCACAAGCGCTCTGGCTGCCAGCCGTGTCGAAAAGAGCAGGCTGTCGTTCAGCGGCTCGGAGTTACGCCGTCCCGGGGACCGGGGATTCAGACAGTCCAGAGCGGCAGGCGTCCGGATGTGGTCCCTGGGCTCCGGTCCTGGGTGACGTGTGTGCTAGCCGCACCGGGGTCCGGGTCCCGCCTTGGGCGGCTGGACGAAAGTGATCGCAAGACACGGGTGACCGGCCACAAGCGGTAGGGGGGCCAGCCCTGCCGAGAAGCAGGAGGCTTTCCTCCGCCGGCTGGGTGGCTGGCAATCACGGGGATATGGGGTTCTCTCCTCTCCTGAGCAGCAGCCGTCCGTCCCGAACACCCACGCTCCGGTCCTGGGCGATGTGTGTGCTAGCCGCACCGGGGTCCGGGTCCCGCCTTGGGCAGCTCGACGAAAGTGAACGCAAGACACGGTTGTCCGGCCACAAGCGCTGTGGCTGCCAGCCTTGCCGCGAAGCAGGAGGCTGTCCTCCGCCGGCTCGGGGGCTGGCAGTCGCGGGGACATGGGGTTCTCTCCTCTCCGGAGCAGCAGCCGTCCGTCCCGAACAGCCACGCTCCTATCCTGGGCGACCTGTGTGCTAGCCGCACTGGGGTCCGGGTGGGTCCTCGGTCGGCTCCGCTATTTTGATCGCAGGACACCAGTGTCCCTCCACGGGCTGCGTGGGTCCGGCTTCCCGATCCCTTTGGCTCCATCCTGGGTGTCGTGTTTCCTCGCAGCACCGGGGTCCGGATCCCATTTCGGGCGCCTCGGGGAAGGAGATCCTACGACACGGTTGTCCGGCCACAAGCGCGGTGGCTGCCAGCCGTGTTGACAAGAGGAGGCTGTCGTTCAGCGGCTCGGAGTTACGCAGTGCCGGGGACCGGGGATTCAGACAGTCCAGAGCGGCAGGCGTCCGGATGTGGTCCCTGGGCTCCGGTCCTGGGCGACGTGTGTGCTAGCTGCACGGGGGTCCGGCTTCTGTCTTGGGCGGCTCGGGGAACGAGATCCCACGACACAGAGGTCCGGCCACGAGCTGCATGCGTAGCAGCCGTGTCGTGAAACAGGAGGCTGTCATCCGCTGGTTCGGGGGCTGGCTGTCCCCGAGAAGAAAGCTTCTGTCCTGTCCGGAGCGGCGGCCGTCCTTCCCGAACAGCCACGCTCCGGTCCTGGGCGATGTGTGTGCTAGCCGCACCGGGGTCCGGGTCCCGCCTTGGGCGGCTGGACGAAAGTGATCGCAAGACACGGGTGACCGGCCACAAGCGGTAGGGGGACCAGACCTGCCGAGAAGCAGGAGGCTTTCCTCCGCCGGCTGGGTGGCTGGCAATCACGGGGATATGGGGTTCTCTCCTCTCCTGAGCAGCAGCCGTCCTTCCCGAACACCCACGCTCCTATCCTGGGCGACGTGTGTGCTAGCCGCACCGGGGTCCGGGTCCCGCCTTGGGCGGCTGGACGAAAGTGATCGCAAGACACGGGTGACCGGCCACAAGCGGTAGGGGGACCAGACCTGCCGAGAAGCAGGAGGCTTTCCTCCGCCGGCTGGGTGGCTGGCAATCACGGGGATATGGGGTTCTCTCCTCTCCTGAGCAGCAGCCGTCCGTCCCGAACAGCCACGCTCCGGTCCTGGGCGATGTGTGTGCTAGCCGCACTAGGACCCGGTCGAACCTCTGTCGGCTCCGCTATTTCGATCGCAGGAAACGTGTGTCCCTCTACGGGCTGCGTGGGTCCGGCTTCCCGAGCCCCTAGGCTCCGGACCTGCGCGACGTGTGTGCTAGCCGCACCGGGGTCCGGGTCCCGCCTTGGGCAGCTCGACGAAAGTGAACGCAAGACACGGTTGTCCGGCCACAAGCGCTGTGGCTGCCAGCCTTGCCGCGAAGCAGGAGGCTGTCCTCCGCCGGCTCGGGGGCTGGCAGTCGCGGGGACATGGGGTTCTCTCCTCTCCGGAGCAGCAGCCGTCCGTCCCGAACACCCACGCTCCTATCCTGGGCGACGTGTGTGCTAGCCGCACCGGGGTCCGCGTCCCGCCTTGGGCGGCTGGACGAAAGTGATCGCAAGACACGGGTGACCGGCCACAAGCGGTAGGGGGGCCAGCCCTGCCGCGAAGCAGGAGGCTGTCCTCCGCCGGCTCGGGGGATTGCAGTCGCGGGGACATGGGGATCGCTCCCCTCCTGAGCAGCAGCCGTCCGTCCCGAACAGCCACGCTCCGGTCCTGGGCGATGTGTGTGCTAGCCGCACCGGGGTCCGGGTCCCGCCTTGGGCAGCTCGACGAAAGAGATCGCAAGACACGGTTGTCCGGCCACAAGCGCTCTGGCTGCCAGCCGTGTCGAAAAGAGCAGGCTGTCGTTCAGCGGCTCGGAGTTACGCCGTCCCGGGGACCGGGGATTCAGACAGTCCAGAGCGGCAGGCGTCCGGATGTGGTCCCTGGGCTCCGGTCCTGGGTGACGTGTGTGCTAGCCGCACCGGGGTCCGGGTCCCGCCTTGTGCGGCTGGACGAAAGTGATCGCAAGACACGGGTGACCGGCCACAAGCGGTAGGGGGGCCAGCCCTGCCGAGAAGCAGGAGGCTTTCCTCCGCCGGCTGGGTGGCTGGCAATCACGGGGATATGGGGTTCTCTCCTCTCCTGAGCAGCAGCCGTCCGTCCCGAACACCCACGCTCCGGTCCTGGGCGATGTGTGTGCTAGCCGCACCGGGCTCCGGGTCCCGCCTTGGGCAGCTCGACGAAAGTGAACGCAAGACACGGTTGTCCGGCCACAAGCGCTGTGGCTGCCAGCCCTGCCGCGAAGCAGGAGGCTTTCCTCCGCCGGCTGGGTGGCTGGCAATCACGGGGATATGGGGTTCTCTCCTCTCCTGAGCAGCAGCCGTCCTTTCCGAACACCCACGCTCCGGTCCTGGGCGATGTGTGTGCTAGCCGCACTAGGACCCGGTCGAACCTCTGTCGGCTCCGCTATTTCGATCGCAGGAAACGTGTGTCCCTCTACGGGCTGCGTGGGTCCGGCTTCCCGAGCCCCTAGGCTCCGGACCTGCGCGACGTGTGTGCTAGCCGCACCGGGGTCCGGGTCCCGCCTTGGGCAGCTCGACGAAAGTGAACGCAAGACACGGTTGTCCGGCCACAAGCGCTGTGGCTGCCAGCCTTGCCGCGAAGCAGGAGGCTGTCCTCCGCCGGCTCGGGGGCTGGCAGTCGCGGGGACATGGGGTTCTCTCCTCTCCGGAGCAGCAGCCGTCCGTCCCGAACACCCACGCTCCTATCCTGGGCGACGTGTGTGCTAGCCGCACTGGGGTCCGGGTGGGACCTCGGTCGGCTCCGCTAGGTTGATCGCAGGACACCAGTGTCCCTCCACGGGCTGCGTGGGTCCGGCTTCCCGAGCCCTTTGGCTCCATCCTGGGTGTCGTGTTTCCTCGCCGCACCGGGGTCCGGATCCCATTTCGGGCGCCTCGGGGAAGGAGATCCTACGACACGGTTGTCCGGCCACTAGCGCGGTGGCTGCCAGCCGTGTCGACAAGTGGAGGCTGTCGTTCAGCGGCTCGGAGTTACGCAGTGCCGGGGACCGGGGATTCAGACAGAATAGAGCGGCAGGCGTCCGGATGTGGTCCCTGGGCTCCGGTCCTGGGCGACGTGTGTGCTAGCTGCACGGGGGTCCGGCTTCTGTCTTGGGCGGCTCGGGGAACGAGATCCCACGACACAGAGGTCCGGCCACGAGCTGCATGCGTAGCAGCCGTGTCGTGAAACAGGAGGCTGTCATCCGCTGGCTCGGGGGCTGGCTGTCCCCGAGAAGCAAGCTTCTGTCCTGTCCGGAGCGGCGGCCGTCCTTCCCGAACAGCCACGCTCCGGTCCTGGGCGATGTGTGTGCTAGCCGCACCGGGGTCCGGGTCCCGCCTTGGGCGGCTGGACGAAAGAGATCGCAAGACACGGGTGACCGGCCACAAGCGGTGGGGGGGCCAGCCCTGCCGCGAAGCAGGAGGCTGTCCTCCGCCGGCTCGGGGGCTGACAGTCGCGGGGACATGGGGTTCTCTCCTCTCCTGAGCAGCAGCCGTCCTTCCCGAACACCCACGCTCCGGTCCTGGGCGATGTGTGTGCTAGCCGCACTAGGACCCGGTCGAACCTCTGTCGGCTCCGCTATTTCGATCGCAGGAAACGTGTGTCCCTCTACGGGCTGCGTGGGTCCGGCTTCCCGAGCCCCTAGGCTCCGGACCTGCGCGACGTGTGTGCTAGCCGCACCGGGCTCCGGGTCCCGCCTTGGGCAGCTCGACGAAAGTGAACGCAAGACACGGTTGTCCGGCCACAAGCGCTGTGGCTGCCAGCCTTGCCGCGAAGCAGGAGGCTGTCCTCCGCCGGCTCGGGGGATTGCAGTCGCGGGGACATGGGGTTCTCTCCTCTCCGGAGCAGCAGCCGTCCGTCCCGAACACCCACGCTCCTATCCTGGGCGACGTGTGTGCTAGCCGCACTGGGGTCCGGGTGGGACCTCGGTCGGCTCCGCTAGGTTGATCGCAGGACACCAGTGTCCCTCCACGGGCTGCGTGGGTCCGGCTTCCCGAGCCCTTTGGCTCCATCCTGGGTGTCGTGTTTCCTCGCCGCACCGGGGTCCGGATCCCATTTCGGGCGCCTCGGGGAAGGAGATCCTACGACACGGTTGTCCGGCCACAAGCGCGGTGGCTGCCAGCCGTGTCGACAAGTGGAGGCTGTCGTTCAGCGGCTCGGAGTTACGCAGTGCCGGGGACCGGGGATTCAGACAGAATAGAGCGGCAGGCGTCCGGATGTGGTCCCTGGGCTCCGGTCCTGGGCGACGTGTGTGCTAGCTGCACGGGGGTCCGGCTTCTGTCTTGGGCGGCTCGGGGAACGAGATCCCACGACACAGAGGTCCGGCCACGAGCTGCATGCGTAGCAGCCGTGTCGTGAAACAGGAGGCTGTCATCCGCTGGCTCGGGGGCTGGCTGTCCCCGAGAAGCAAGCTTCTGTCCTGTCCGGAGCGGCGGCCGTCCTTCCCGAACAGCCACGCTCCGGTCCTGGGCGATGTGTGTGCTAGCCGCACCGGGGTCCGGGTCCCGCCTTGGGCGGCTGGACGAAAGAGATCGCAAGACACGGGTGACCGGCCACAAGCGGTAGGGGGGCCAGCCCTGCCGCGAAGCAGGAGGCTGTCCTCCGCCGGCTCGGGGGATTGCAGTCGCGGGGACATGGGGATCGCTCCCCTCCTGAGCAGCAGCCGTCCGTCCCGAACAGCCACGCTCCGGTCCTGGGCGATGTGTGTGCTAGCCGCACCGGGGTCCGGGTCCCGCCTTGGGCAGCTCGACGAAAGAGATCGCAAGACACGGTTGTCCGGCCACAAGCGCTCTGGCTGCCAGCCGTGTCGAAAAGAGCAGGCTGTCGTTCAGCGGCTCGGAGTTACGCCGTCCCGGGGACCGGGGATTCAGACAGTCCAGAGCGGCAGGCGTCCGGATGTGGTCCCTGGGCTCCGGTCCTGGGTGACGTGTGTGCTAGCCGCACCGGGGTCCGGGTCCCGCCTTGTGCGGCTGGACGAAAGTGATCGCAAGACACGGGTGACCGGCCACAAGCGGTAGGGGGGCCAGCCCTGCCGAGAAGCAGGAGGCTTTCCTCCGCCGGCTGGGTGGCTGGCAATCACGGGGATATGGGGTTCTCTCCTCTCCTGAGCAGCAGCCGTCCGTCCCGAACACCCACGCTCCGGTCCTGGGCGATGTGTGTGCTAGCCGCACCGGGGTCCGGGTCCCGCCTTGGGCAGCTCGACGAAAGTGAACGCAAGACACGGTTGTCCGGCCACAAGCGCTGTGGCTGCCAGCCCTGCCGCGAAGCAGGAGGCTTTCCTCCGCCGGCTGGGTGGCTGGCAATCACGGGGATATGGGGTTCTCTCCTCTCCTGAGCAGCAGCCGTCCTTTCCGAACACCCACGCTCCGGTCCTGGGCGATGTGTGTGCTAGCCGCACTAGGACCCGGTCGAACCTCTGTCGGCTCCGCTATTTCGATCGCAGGAAACGTGTGTCCCTCTACGGGCTGCGTGGGTCCAGCTTCCCGAGCCCCTAGGCTCCGGACCTGCGCGACGTGTGTGCTAGCCGCACCGGGGTCCGGGTCCCGCCTTGGGCAGCTCGACGAAAGTGAACGCAAGACACGGTTGTCCGGCCACAAGCGCTGTGGCTGCCAGCCTTGCCGCGAAGCAGGAGGCTGTCCTCCGCCGGCTCGGGGGCTGGCAGTCGCGGGGACATGGGGTTCTCTCCTCTCCGGAGCAGCAGCCGTCCGTCCCGAACACCCACGCTCCTATCCTGGGCGACGTGTGTGCTAGCCGCACTGGGGTCCGGGTGGGACCTCGGTCGGCTCCGCTAGTTTGATCGCAGGACACCAGTGTCCCTCCACGGGCTGCGTGGGTCCGGCTTCCCGAGCCCTTTGGCTCCATCCTGGGTGTCGTGTTTCCTCGCCGCACCGGGGTCCGGATCCCATTTCGGGCGCCTCGGGGAAGGAGATCCTACGACACGGTTGTCCGGCCACTAGCGCGGTGGCTGCCAGCCGTGTCGACAAGTGGAGGCTGTCGTTCAGCGGCTCGGAGTTACGCAGTGCCGGGGACCGGGGATTCAGACAGAATAGAGCGGCAGGCGTCCGGATGTGGTCCCTGGGCTCCGGTCCTGGGCGACGTGTGTGCTAGCTGCACGGGGGTCCGGCTTCTGTCTTGGGCGGCTCGGGGAACGAGATCCCACGACACAGAGGTCCGGCCACGAGCTGCATGCGTAGCAGCCGTGTCGTGAAACAGGAGGCTGTCATCCGCTGGCTCGGGGGCTGGCTGTCCCCGAGAAGAAAGCTTCTGTCCTGTCCGGAGCGGCGGCCGTCCTTCCCGAACAGCCACGCTCCGGTCCTGGGCGATGTGTGTGCTAGCCGCACCGGGGTCCGGGTCCCGCCTTGGGCGGCTGGACGAAAGAGATCGCAAGACACGGGTGACCGGCCACAAGCGGTGGGGGGGCCAGCCCTGCCGCGAAGCAGGAGGCTGTCCTCCGCCGGCTCGGGGGCTGACAGTCGCGGGGACATGGGGTTCTCTCCTCTCCTGAGCAGCAGCCGTCCTTCCCGAACACCCACGCTCCGGTCCTGGGCGATGTGTGTGCTAGCCGCACTAGGACCCGGTCGAACCTCTGTCGGCTCCGCTATTTCGATCGCAGGAAACGTGTGTCCCTCTACGGGCTGCGTGGGTCCGGCTTCCCGAGCCCCTAGGCTCCGGACCTGCGCGACGTGTGTGCTAGCCGCACCGGGCTCCGGGTCCCGCCTTGGGCAGCTCGACGAAAGTGAACGCAAGACACGGTTGTCCGGCCACAAGCGCTGTGGCTGCCAGCCTTGCCGCGAAGCAGGAGGCTGTCCTCCGCCGGCTCGGGGGCTGGCAGTCGCGGGGACATGGGGTTCTCTCCTCTCCGGAGCAGCAGCCGTCCGTCCCGAACACCCACGCTCCTATCCTGGGCGACGTGTGTGCTAGCCGCACTGGGGTCCGGGTGGGACCTCGGTCGGCTCCGCTAGGTTGATCGCAGGACACCAGTGTCCCTCCACGGGCTGCGTGGGTCCGGCTTCCCGAGCCCTTTGGCTCCATCCTGGGTGTCGTGTTTCCTCGCCGCACCGGGGTCCGGATCCCATTTCGGGCGCCTCGGGGAAGGAGATCCTACGACACGGTTGTCCGGCCACAAGCGCGGTGGCTGCCAGCCGTGTCGACAAGTGGAGGCTGTCGTTCAGCGGCTCGGAGTTACGCAGTGCCGGGGACCGGGGATTCAGACAGAATAGAGCGGCAGGCGTCCGGATGTGGTCCCTGGGCTCCGGTCCTGGGCGACGTGTGTGCTAGCTGCACGGGGGTCCGGCTTCTGTCTTGGGCGGCTCGGGGAACGAGATCCCACGACACAGAGGTCCGGCCACGAGCTGCATGCGTAGCAGCCGTGTCGTGAAACAGGAGGCTGTCATCCGCTGGCTCGGGGGCTGGCTGTCCCCGAGAAGCAAGCTTCTGTCCTGTCCGGAGCGGCGGCCGTCCTTCCCGAACAGCCACGCTCCGGTCCTGGGCGATGTGTGTGCTAGCCGCACCGGGGTCCGGGTCCCGCCTTGGGCGGCTGGACGAAAGAGATCGCAAGACACGGTTGTCCGGCCACAAGCGCTCTGGCTGCCAGCCGTGTCGAAAAGAGCAGGCTGTCGTTCAGCGGCTCGGAGTTACGCCGTCCCGGGGACCGGGGATTCAGACAGTCCAGAGCGGCAGGCGTCCGGATGTGGTCCCTGGGCTCCGGTCCTGGGTGACGTGTGTGCTAGCCGCACCGGGGTCCGGGTCCCGCCTTGTGCGGCTGGACGAAAGTGATCGCAAGACACGGGTGACCGGCCACAAGCGGTAGGGGGGCCAGCCCTGCCGAGAAGCAGGAGGCTTTCCTCCGCCGGCTGGGTGGCTGGCAATCACGGGGATATGGGGTTCTCTCCTCTCCTGAGCAGCAGCCGTCCGTCCCGAACACCCACGCTCCGGTCCTGGGCGATGTGTGTGCTAGCCGCACCGGGGTCCGGGTCCCGCCTTGGGCAGCTCGACGAAAGTGAACGCAAGACACGGTTGTCCGGCCACAAGCGCTGTGGCTGCCAGCCTTGCCGCGAAGCAGGAGGCTGTCCTCCGCCGGCTCGGGGGCTGGCAGTCGCGGGGACATGGGGTTCTCTCCTCTCCGGAGCAGCAGCCGTCCGTCCCGAACACCCACGCTCCTATCCTGGGCGACCTGTGTGCTAGCCGCACTGGGGTCCGGGTGGGTCCTCGGTCGGCTCCGCTATTTTGATCGCAGGACACCAGTGTCCCTCCACGGGCTGCGTGGGTCCGGCTTTCCGATCCCTTTGGCTCCATCCTGGGTGTCGTGTTTCCTCGCAGCACCGGGGTCCGGATCCCATTTCGGGCGCCTCGGGGAAGGAGATCCTACGACACGGTTGTCCGGCCACAAGCGCGGTGGCTGCCAGCCGTGTTGACAAGAGGAGGCTGTCGTTCAGCGGCTCGGAGTTACGCAGTGCCGGGGACCGGGGATTCAGACAGTCCAGAGCGGCAGGCGTCCGGATGTGGTCCCTGGGCTCCGGTCCTGGGCGACGTGTGTGCTAGCTGCACGGGGGTCCGGCTTCTGTCTTGGGCGGCTCGGGGAACGAGATCCCACGACACAGAGGTCCGGCCACGAGCTGCATGCGTAGCAGCCGTGTCGTGAAACAGGAGGCTGTCATCCGCTGGCTCGGGGGCTGGCTGTCCCCGAGAAGCAAGCTTCTGTCCTGTCCGGAGCGGCGGCCGTCCTTCCCGAACAGCCACGCTCCGGTCCTGGGCGATGTGTGTGCTAGCCGCACCGGGGTCCGGGTCCCGCCTTGGGCGGCTGGACGAAAGAGATCGCAAGATACGGGTGACCGGCCACAAGCGGTGGGGGGGCCAGCCCTGCCGCGAAGCAGGAGGCTGTCCTCCGCCGGCTCGGGGGCTGACAGTCGCGGGGACATGGGGTTCTCTCCTCTCCTGAGCAGCAGCCGTCCTTCCCGAACACCCACGCTCCTATCCTGGGCGACGTGTGTGCTAGCCGCACCGGGGTCCGGGTCCCGCCTTGGGCGGCTGGACGAAAGTGATCGCAAGACACGGGTGACCGGCCACAAGCGGTAGGGGGACCAGCCCTGCCGCGAAGCAGGAGGCTTTCCTCCGCCGGCTGGGTGGCTGGCAATCACGGGGATATGGGGTTCTCTCCTCTCCTGAGCAGCAGCCGTCCTTCCCGAACACCCACGCTCCGGTCCTGGGCGATGTGTGTGCTAGCCGCACTAGGACCCGGTCGAACCTCTGTCGGCTCCGCTATTTCGATCGCAGGAAACGTGTGTCCCTCTACGGGCTGCGTGGGTCCGGCTTCCCGAGCCCCTAGGCTCCGGACCTGCGCGACGTGTGTGCTAGCCGCACCGGGCTCCGGGTCCCGCCTTGGGCAGCTCGACGAAAGTGAACGCAAGACACGGTTGTCCGGCCACAAGCGCTGTGGCTGCCAGCCTTGCCGCGAAGCAGGAGGCTGTCCTCCGCCGGCTCGGGGGCTGGCAGTCGCGGGGACATGGGGTTCTCTCCTCTCCGGAGCAGCAGCCGTCCGTCCCGAACACCCACGCTCCTATCCTGGGCGACGTGTGTGCTAGCCGCACTGGGGTCCGGGTGGGACCTCGGTCGGCTCCGCTAGTTTGATCGCAGGACACCAGTGTCCCTCCACGGGCTGCGTGGGTCCGGCTTCCCGAGCCCTTTGGCTCCATCCTGGGTGTCGTGTTTCCTCGCCGCACCGGGGTCCGGATCCCATTTCGGGCGCCTCGGGGAAGGAGATCCTACGACACGGTTGTCCGGCCACAAGCGCGGTGGCTGCCAGCCGTGTCGACAAGTGGAGGCTGTCGTTCAGCGGCTCGGAGTTACGCAGTGCCGGGGACCGGGGATTCAGACAGTCCAGAGCGGCAGGCGTCCGGATGTGGTCCCTGGGCTCCGGTCCTGGGCGACGTGTGTGCTAGCTGCACGGGGGTCCGGCTTCTGTCTTGGGCGGCTCGGGGAACGAGATCCCACGACACAGAGGTCCGGCCACAAGCTGCATGCGTAGCAGCCGTGTCGTGAAACAGGAGGCTGTCATCCGCTGGCTCGGGGGCTGGCTGTCCCCGAGAAGAAAGCTTCTGTCCTGTCCGGAGCGGCGGCCGTCCTTCCCGAACAGCCACGCTCCGGTCCTGGGCGATGTGTGTGCTAGCCGCACCGGGGTCCGGGTCCCGCCTTGGGCGGCTGGACGAAAGAGATCGCAAGACACGGGTGACCGGCCACAAGCGGTGGGGGGGCCAGCCCTGCCGCGAAGCAGGAGGCTGTCCTCCGCCGGCTCGGGGGCTGACAGTCGCGGGGACATGGGGTTCTCTCCTCTCCTGAGCAGCAGCCGTCCTTCCCGAACACCCACGCTCCGGTCCTGGGCGATGTGTGTGCTAGCCGCACTAGGACCCGGTCGAACCTCTGTCGGCTCCGCTATTTCGATCGCAGGAAACGTGTGTCCCTCTACGGGCTGCGTGGGTCCGGCTTCCCGAGCCCCTAGGCTCCGGACCTGCGCGACGTGTGTGCTAGCCGCACCGGGCTCCGGGTCCCGCCTTGTGCAGCTCGACGAAAGTGAACGCAAGACACGGTTGTCCGGCCACAAGCGCTGTGGCTGCCAGCCTTGCCGCGAAGCAGGAGGCTGTCCTCCGCCGGCTCGGGGGCTGGCAGTCGCGGGGACATGGGGTTCTCTCCTCTCCGGAGCAGCAGCCGTCCGTCCCGAACACCCACGCTCCTATCCTGGGCGACGTGTGTGCTAGCCGCATTGGGGTCCGGGTGGGACCTCGGTCGGCTCCGCTAGTTTGATCGCAGGACACCAGTGTCCCTCCACGGGCTGCGTGGGTCCGGCTTCCCGAGCCCTTTGGCTCCATCCTGGGTGTCGTGTTTCCTCGCCGCACCGGGGTCCGGATCCCATTTCGGGCGCCTCGGGGAAGGAGATCCTACGACACGGTTGTCCGGCCACAAGCGCGGTGGCTGCCAGCCGTGTCGACAAGTGGAGGCTGTCGTTCAGCGGCTCGGAGTTACGCAGTGCCGGGGACCGGGGATTCAGACAGTCCAGAGCGGCAGGCGTCCGGATGTGGTCCCTGGGCTCCGGTCCTGGGCGACGTGTGTGCTAGCTGCACGGGGGTCCGGCTTCTGTCTTGGGCGGCTCGGGGAACGAGATCCCACGACACAGAGGTCCGGCCACGAGCTGCATGCGTAGCAGCCGTGTCGTGAAACAGGAGGCTGTCATCCGCTGGCTCGGGGGCTGGCTGTCCCCGAGAAGAAAGCTTCTGTCCTGTCCGGAGCGGCGGCCGTCCTTCCCGAACAGCCACGCTCCGGTCCTGGGCGATGTGTGTGCTAGCCGCACCGGGGTCCGGGTCCCGCCTTGGGCGGCTGGACGAAAGAGATCGCAAGACACGGGTGACCGGCCACAAGCGGTGGGGGGGCCAGCCCTGCCGCGAAGCAGGAGGCTGTCCTCCGCCGGCTCGGGGGCTGACAGTCGCGGGGACATGGGGTTCTCTCCTCTCCTGAGCAGCAGCCGTCCTTCCCGAACACCCACGCTCCGGTCCTGGGCGATGTGTGTGCTAGCCGCACTAGGACCCGGTCGAACCTCTGTCGGCTCCGCTATTTCGATCGCAGGAAACGTGTGTCCCTCTACGGGCTGCGTGGGTCCGGCTTCCCGAGCCCCTAGGCTCCGGACCTGCGCGACGTGTGTGCTAGCCGCACCGGGCTCCGGGTCCCGCCTTGTGCAGCTCGACGAAAGTGAACGCAAGACACGGTTGTCCGGCCACAAGCGCTGTGGCTGCCAGCCTTGCCGCGAAGCAGGAGGCTGTCCTCCGCCGGCTCGGGGGCTGGCAGTCGCGGGGACATGGGGTTCTCTCCTCTCCGGAGCAGCAGCCGTCCGTCCCGAACACCCACGCTCCTATCCTGGGCGACGTGTGTGCTAGCCGCACTGGGGTCCGGGTGGGACCTCGGTCGGCTCCGCTAGTTTGATCGCAGGACACCAGTGTCCCTCCACGGGCTGCGTGGGTCCGGCTTCCCGAGCCCTTTGGCTCCATCCTGGGTGTCGTGTTTCCTCGCCGCACCGGGGTCCGGATCCCATTTCGGGCGCCTCGGGGAAGGAGATCCTACGACACGGTTGTCCGGCCACAAGCGCGGTGGCTGCCAGCCGTGTCGACAAGTGGAGGCTGTCGTTCAGCGGCTCGGAGTTACGCAGTGCCGGGGACCGGGGATTCAGACAGTCCAGAGCGGCAGGCGTCCGGATGTGGTCCCTGGGCTCCGGTCCTGGGCGACGTGTGTGCTAGCTGCACGGGGGTCCGGCTTCTGTCTTGGGCGGCTCGGGGAACGAGATCCCACGACACAGAGGTCCGGCCACGAGCTGCATGCGTAGCAGCCGTGTCGTGAAACAGGAGGCTGTCATCCGCTGGCTCGGGGGCTGACAGTCGCGGGGACATGGGGTTCTCTCCTCTCCTGAGCAGCAGCCGTCCTTCCCGAACAGCCACGCTCCGGTCCTGGGCGATGTGTGTGCTAGCCGCACCGGGGTCCGGGTCCCGCCTTGGGCGGCTGGACGAAAGAGATCGCAAGACACGGGTGACCGGCCACAAGCGGTGGGGGGGCCAGCCCTGCCGCGAAGCAGGAGGCTGTCCTCCGCCGGCTCGGGGGCTGACAGTCGCGGGGACATGGGGTTCTCTCCTCTCCTGAGCAGCAGCCGTCCTTCCCGAACACCCACGCTCCGGTCCTGGGCGATGTGTGTGCTAGCCGCACTAGGACCCGGTCGAACCTCTGTCGGCTCCGCTATTTCGATCGCAGGAAACGTGTGTCCCTCTACGGGCTGCGTGGGTCCGGCTTCCCGAGCCCCTAGGCTCCGGACCTGCGCGACGTGTGTGCTAGCCGCACCGGGCTCCGGGTCCCGCCTTGGGCAGCTCGACGAAAGTGAACGCAAGACACGGTTGTCCGGCCACAAGCGCTGTGGCTGCCAGCCTTGCCGCGAAGCAGGAGGCTGTCCTCCGCCGGCTCGGGGGCTGGCAGTCGCGGGGACATGGGGTTCTCTCCTCTCCGGAGCAGCAGCCGTCCGTCCCGAACACCCACGCTCCTATCCTGGGCGACGTGTGTGCTAGCCGCACTGGGGTCCGGGTGGGACCTCGGTCGGCTCCGCTAGGTTGATCGCAGGACACCAGTGTCCCTCCACGGGCTGCGTGGGTCCGGCTTCCCGAGCCCTTTGGCTCCATCCTGGGTGTCGTGTTTCCTCGCCGCACCGGGGTCCGGATCCCATTTCGGGCGCCTCGGGGAAGGAGATCCTACGACACGGTTGTCCGGCCACAAGCGCGGTGGCTGCCAGCCGTGTCGACAAGTGGAGGCTGTCGTTCAGCGGCTCGGAGTTACGCAGTGCCGGGGACCGGGGATTCAGACAGAATAGAGCGGCAGGCGTCCGGATGTGGTCCCTGGGCTCCGGTCCTGGGCGACGTGTGTGCTAGCTGCACGGGGGTCCGGCTTCTGTCTTGGGCGGCTCGGGGAACGAGATCCCACGACACAGAGGTCCGGCCACGAGCTGCATGCGTAGCAGCCGTGTCGTGAAACAGGAGGCTGTCATCCGCTGGCTCGGGGGCTGGCTGTCCCCGAGAAGAAAGCTTCTGTCCTGTCCGGAGCGGCGGCCGTCCTTCCCGAACAGCCACGCTCCGGTCCTGGGCGATGTGTGTGCTAGCCGCACCGGGGTCCGGGTCCCGCCTTGGGCGGCTGGACGAAAGAGATCGCAAGACACGGGTGACCGGCCACAAGCGGTAGGGGGGCTAGCCCTGCCGCGAAGCAGGAGGCTTTCCTCCGCCGGCTCGGTGGCTGGCAATCACGGGGATATGGGGTTCTCTCCTCTCCTGAGCAGCAGCCGTCCGTCCCGAACACCCACGCTCCGGTCCTGGGCGATGTGTGTGCTAGCCGCACTAGGACCCGGTCGAACCTCTGTCGGCTCCGCTATTTCGATCGCAGGAAACGTGTGTCCCTCTACGGGCTGCGTGGGTCCGGCTTCCCGAGCCCCTAGGCTCCGGACCTGCGCGACGTGTGTGCTAGCCGCACCGGGCTCCGGGTCCCGCCTTGGGCAGCTCGACGAAAGTGAAAGCAAGACACGGTTGTCCGGCCACAAGCGCTGTGGCTGCCAGCCTTGCCGCGAAGCATGAGGCTGTCCTCCGCCGGCTCGGGGGCTGGTAGTTGCGGGGACATGGGGTTCTCCCCTCTCCGGAGCAGCAGCTGTCCGTCCTGAACACCCACGCTCCTATCTTGGGCGACGTGTGTGCTAGCCGCACTGGGGTCCGGGTCCCGCCTTGGGCGGCTGGACGAAAGTGATCGCAAGACACGGGTGACCGGCCACAAGCGGTGGGGGGGCCAGCCCTGCCGCGAAGCAGGAGGCTGTCCTCCGCCGGCTCGGGGGCTGGCAGTCGCGGGGACATGGGGTTCTCTCCTCTCCGGAGCAGCAGCCGTCCGTCCCGAACACCCACGCTCCTATCCTGGGCGACCTGTGTGCTAGCTGCACTGGGGTCCGGGTGGGACCTCGGTCGGCTCCGCTATTTTGATCGCAGGATACCAGTGTCCCTCCACGGGCTGCGTGGGTCCGGCTTCCCGAGCCCTATGGCTCCATCCTGGGTGTCGTGTTTCCTCGCCGCACCGGGGTCCGGATCCCATTTCGGGCGCCTCGGGGAAGGAGATCCTACGACACGGTTGTCCGGCCACAAGCGCGGTGGCTGCCAGCCGTGTCGACAAGTGGAGGCTGTCGTTCAGCGGCTCGGAGTTACGCAGTGCCGGGGACCGGGGATTCAGACAGTCCAGAGCGGCAGGCGTCCGGATGTGGTCCCTGGGCTCCGGTCCTGGGCGACGTGTGTGCTAGCTGCACGGGGGTCCGGCTTCTGTCTTGGGCGGCTCGGGGAACGAGATCCCACGACACAGAGGTCCGGCCACGAGCTGCATGCGTAGCAGCCGTGTCGTGAAACAGGAGGCTGTCATCCGCTGGCTCGGGGGCTGGCTGTCCCCGAGAAGAAAGCTTCTGTCCTGTCCGGAGCGGCGGCCGTCCTTCCCGAACAGCCACGCTCCGGTCCTGGGCGATGTGTGTGCTAGCCGCACCGGGGTCCGGGTCCCGCCTTGGGCGGCTGGACGAAAGAGATCGCAAGACACGGGTGACCGGCCACAAGCGGTGGGGGGGCTAGCCCTGCCGCGAAGCAGGAGGCTGTCCTCCGCCGGCTCGGGGGCTGACAGTCGCGGGGACATGGGGTTCTCTCCTCTCCTGAGCAGCAGCCGTCCTTCCCGAACACCCACGCTCCGGTCCTGGGCGATGTGTGTGCTAGCCGCACTAGGACCCGGTCGAACCTCTGTCGGCTCCGCTATTTCGATCGCAGGAAACGTGTGTCCCTCTACGGGCTGCGTGGGTCCGGCTTCCCGAGCCCCTAGGCTCCGGACCTGCGCGACGTGTGTGCTAGCCGCACCGGGCTCCGGGTCCCGCCTTGGGCAGCTCGACGAAAGTGAACGCAAGACACGGTTGTCCGGCCACAAGCGCTGTGGCTGCCAGCCTTGCCGCGAAGCAGGAGGCTGTCCTCCGCCGGCTCGGGGGCTGGCAGTCGCGGGGACATGGGGTTCTCTCCTCTCCGGAGCAGCAGCCGTCCGTCCCGAACACCCACGCTCCTATCCTGGGCGACGTGTGTGCTAGCCGCACTGGGGTCCGGGTGGGACCTCGGTCGGCTCCGCTAGTTTGATCGCAGGACACCAGTGTCCCTCCACGGGCTGCGTGGGTCCGGCTTCCCGAGCCCTTTGGCTCCATCCTGGGTGTCGTGTTTCCTCGCCGCACCGGGATCCGGATCCCATTTCGGGCGCCTCGGGGAAGGAGATCCTACGACACGGTTGTCCGGCCACAAGCGCGGTGGCTGCCAGCCGTGTCGACAAGTGGAGGCTGTCGTTCAGCGGCTCGGAGTTACGCAGTGCCGGGGACCGGGGATTCAGACAGTCCAGAGCGGCAGGCGTCCGGATGTGGTCCCTGGGCTCCGGTCCTGGGCGACGTGTGTGCTAGCTGCACGGGGGTCCGGCTTCTGTCTTGGGCGGCTCGGGGAACGAGATCCCACGACACAGAGGTCCGGCCACGAGCTGCATGCGTAGCAGCCGTGTCGTGAAACAGGAGGCTGTCATCCGCTGGCTCGGGGGCTGGTAGTTGCGGGGACATGGGGTTCTCCCCTCTCCGGAGCAGCAGCTGTCCGTCCTGAACACCCACGCTCCTATCTTGGGCGACGTGTGTGCTAGCCGCACTGGGGTCCGGGTCCCGCCTTGGGCGGCTGGACGAAAGTGATCGCAAGACACGGGTGACCGGCCACAAGCGGTGGGGGGGCCTGCCCTGCCGCGAAGCAGGAGGCTGTCCTCCGCCGGCTCGGGGGCTGGCAGTCGCGGGGACATGGGGTTCTCTCCTCTCCGGAGCAGCAGCCGTCCGTCCCGAACACCCACGCTCCTATCCTGGGCGACGTGTGTGCTAGCTGCACTGGGGTCCGGGTGGGACCTCGGTCGGCTCCGCTATTTTGATCGCAGGATACCAGTGTCCCTCCACGGGCTGCGTGGGTCCGGCTTCCCGAGCCCTATGGCTCCATCCTGGGTGTCGTGTTTCCTCGCCGCACCGGGGTCCGGATCCCATTTCGGGCGCCTCGGGGAAGGAGATCCTACGACACGGTTGTCCGGCCACAAGCGCGGTGGCTGCCAGCCGTGCCGACAAGTGGAGGCTGTCGTTCAGCGGCTCGGAGTTACGCAGTGCCGGGGACCGGGGATTCAGACAGTCCAGAGCGGCAGGCGTCCGGATGTGGTCCCTGGGCTCCGGTCCTGGGCGACGTGTGTGCTAGCTGCACGGGGGTCCGGCTTCTGTCTTGGGCGGCTCGGGGAACGAGATCCCACGACACAGAGGTCCGGCCACGAGCTGCATGCGTAGCAGCCGTGTCGTGAAACAGGAGGCTGTCATCCGCTGGTTCGGGGGCTGGCTGTCCCCGAGAAGCAAGCTTCTGTCCTGACCGGAACGGCGGCCGTCCTTCCCGAACAGCCACGCTCCGGTCCTGGGCGACGTGTGTGCTAGCCGCACCGGGGTCCGCGTCCCGCCTTGGGCGGCTGGACGAAAGTGATCGCAAGACACGGGTGACCGGCCACAAGCGGTAGGGGGGCCAGCCCTGCCGCGAAGCAGGAGGCTGTCCTCCGCCGGCTCGGGGGCTGACAGTCGCGGGGACATGGGGATCGCTCCTCTCCTGAGCAGCAGCCGTCCGTCCCGAACAGCCACGCTCCGGTCCTGGGCGATGTGTGTGCTAGCCGCACCGGGGTCCGGGTCCCGCCTTGGGCAGCTCGACGAAAGAGATCGCAAGACACGGTTGTCCGGCCACAAGCGCGGTGGCTGCCAGCCGTGTCGACAAGAGGAGGCTGTCGTTCAGCGGCTCGGAGTTACGCCGTCCCGGGGACCGGGGATTCAGACAGTCCAGAGCGGCAGGCGTCCGGATGTGGTCCCTGGGCTCCGGTCCTGGGCGACGTGTGTGCTAGCTGCACGGGGGTCCGGCTTCTGTCTTGGGCGGCTCGGGGAACGAGATCCCACGACACAGAGGTCCGGCCACGAGCTGCATGCGTAGCAGCCGTGTCGTGAAACAGGAGGCTGTCATCCGCTGGTTCGGGGGCTGGCTGTCCCCGAGAAGAAAGCTTCTGTCCTGTCCGGAGCGGCGGCCGTCCTTCCCGAACAGCCACGCTCCGGTCCTGGGCGATGTGTGTGCTAGCCGCACCGGGGTCCGGGTCCCGCCTTGGGCGGCTGGACGAAAGAGATCGCAAGATACGGGTGACCGGCCACAAGCGGTGGGGGGGCCAGCCCTGCCGCGAAGCAGGAGGCTGTCCTCCGCCGGCTCGGGGGCTGACAGTCGCGGGGACATGGGGTTCTCTCCTCTCCTGAGCAGCAGCCGTCCTTCCCGAACACCCACGCTCCTATCCTGGGCGACGTGTGTGCTAGCCGCACTGGGGTCCGGGTGGAACCTCGGTCGGCTCCGCTAATTTGATCACAGGACACCAGTGTCCCACCACGGGCTGCGTGGGTCCGGCTTCCCGAGCCCTTTGGCTCCATCCTGGGTGTCGTGTTTCCTCGCCGCACCGGGGTCCGGATCCCATTTCGGGCGCCTCGGGGAAGGAGATCCTACGACACGGTTGTCCGGCCACAAGCGCGGTGGCTGCCAGCCGTGTCGACAAGTGGAGGCTGTCGTTCAGCGGCTCGGAGTTACGCAGTGACGGGGACGGGGGGCGCAGTGTCCTAGCCCGCATGTTAGACCACTGAAAAATCGGGACTCAGAAAACGCGTTAGAAACCCATTCGCCCATCCAGAAATGCCCCCAAAGGAAGGCTTTGCGTACAAGTGAAGTCCCCAGGGGAGCCTTTATGCATCCCCACATGCAACTGGACCGTCCGGGTTCACTCTTTCACCGCAAGCCTAAATATAGCCCTAGCTGTAAAGGGAGAAGGCTGAAAAATCGGGTCCCAGAAAACGCTCTCCGAGCCCCTTTCGCCCATCCAAAAGTGCCCGCAGAGGAAGGCTTTGAGTACAAGTGAACTCCCCAGGGGAGCCTTTATGCTGCCCAACATGCAACTGGACCCTCCGGGTTTGCTCTTTCCGAGCAACACTAAGTATAAGCCTAGCCGGCTTGGGAGACGACCGAAAACTCCGGCCCCAGAAAACGCTTTCCGAAACCCATTCGCCCATCCAGAAGTGCCCCCAAAGGAAGGCTTTGGGTACAACTGAACTCCCCAGTAGAGCCTTTAGGCAGCCCCACATGCAACTGGACCCTCCGGGTTCGCTCTTTCCGAGCAACACTATGTATAACCCTAACCGGCATGGGAGACGACTGAAAACTCGGGTCTCAGAAAACGCATTCCGAGCCCCTTTAGCCCATCCAAAAGTGCCCCCAAAGGAAGGCTTTGGGTACAAGTTATCTCCCCAGGGGAGCCGTTAGGCAGTCCCACATGCACCTGGACACTCCGGGTTCGCTCTTTCCGAGCAACACTTAGTAGAAGCCTAGCCGGCTTGGGAGACGACTGAAAATTCGGGCCCCAGAAAACGCTTTCCGAACTCCATTCGCCCATCCAGAAGTGCCCCCAAAGGAAGGCTTTGGGTACAACTGAACTCCCCAGGGGAACCTTTAGGCAGCCCCACATGCAACTGGACCCTCCGGGTTCGCTGTTTCCGAGCAACATAAATATAGCCCTAGCTGGCATTGGAGAGAACTGAATACTAGGGCCTCAGAAATCGCATTCCGAGCCCTATTCGCCCATCCAAAAGTGCCCCCATAGGAAGGCTTTGCATACAAGTGAACTCCCCAGGGGAGCCTTTAGGCAGCCCCACATGCAACTGGACCCTCCGGGTTCGCTGTTTCCGAGCAACACTAAATATATCGCTATGTGGCATTGGAAAGAACTGAATACTCGGGCCTCAGAAATCGCATTCCGAGCCCCTTTTGCCCATCCAGAAGTGCACCCAAAGGAAGGCTTTGGGTACAAGTGAACTCCCCAGGGGAGCCTTTAGGCAGCCCCACATGCAACTGGACCCTCCGGGATCGCTGTTTCCGAGCAACACTAAATATATCCCTAGATGGCATTGGAGAGAACTGAAAACTCGGGCCTCAGAAATCGCATTCCGAGCCCTAATAGCCCATCCAAAAGTGCCCCCAAAGGAAGGCTTTGGGTACAAGTGAACTCCCCAGGGGAGCCTTTAGGCAGCCCCACATGCAACTGGACCCTCTGTATTCACTCTTTCACAGCAACCCTAAATATAACCCTGGCCCGCATGGAAGACGACTGAAAAATCGGGACTCAGAAAACGCGTTAGAAACCCATTCGCCCATCCAGAAATGCCCCCAAAGGAAGGCTTTGCGTACAAGTGAAGTCCCCAGGGGAGCCTTTATGCATCCCCACATGCAACTGGACCGTCCGGGTTCACTCTTTCACCGCAAGCCTAAATATAGCCCTAGCTGTAAAGGGAGAAGGCTGAAAAATCGGGTCCCAGAAAACGCTCTCCGAGCCCCTTTCGCCCATCCAAAAGTGCCCGCAGAGGAAGGCTTTGAGTACAAGTGAACTCCCCAGGGGAGCCTTTATGCTGCCCAACATGCAACTGGACCCTCCGGGTTTGCTCTTTCCGAGCAACACTAAGTATAAGCCTAGCCGGCTTGGGAGACGACCGAAAACTCCGGCCCCAGAAAACGCTTTCCGAAACCCATTCGCCCATCCAGAAGTGCCCCCAAAGGAAGGCTTTGGGTACAACTGAATTCCCCAGAAGAGCCTTTAGGCAGCCCCACATGCAACTGGACCCTCTGGGTTCGCTCTTTCCGAGCAACATAAATATAGCCCTAGCTGGCATTGGAGAGAACTGAAAACTCTGGCCTCAGAAATCGCATTCCGAGCCCAATTCGCCCATCCAAAAATGCCCCCAAAGGAAGGCTTTGGGTACAACTGAACTCCCCAGGGGAGCCTTTACGCAGCCCCACATGCAACTGGACCCTCCGGGTTCGCTCTTTCCGAGCAACACTATGTATACGCAGAGCCGGCTTGGGAGACGACTGAAAACTCGGGCCCCAGAAAACGCTTTCTGAGCCCCTTTTGCCCATCCAGAAGTGCCCCCAAAGGAAGGCTTTGGGTACAACTGAACTCCCCAGTAGAGCCTTTATGCAGCCCCACATGCAACTGGACCGTCCGGGTTCACTCTTTCACCGCAAGCCTAAATATAGCCCTAGCCGCAAAGGGAGAAGACTGAAAAATCGGGCTCCAGAAAACGCTCTCTGAGCCCATTTCGCCCTTCCAAAAGTGCCCCCAAAGGAAGGCTTTGAGTAAAAGTGAACTCCCCAGGGGAGCTTTTATGCAACCCCACATGCAACTGGACCGTCCGGGTTCACTCTTTCACCGCAAGTCTAAATTTAGCACTAGCCGCAAAGGGAGATGACTGAAAAATCAAGCCCCAGAAAACGCTCTCCGAGCCCTTTTCGCCCATCCAAAAGTGCCCCCAGAGGAAGGCTTTGAGTACAAGTGAACTCCCCAGGGGAGCCTTTATGCAGCCCCACATGCAACTGGACCCTCCGGGTTCACTATTTCACAGCAAGCTTAAATATAGCCATAGCCACAATGGGAGAAGACTGAAAACTCGGGCCCCAGAAAATGTGTTACAAGCCCTTTTCGCCCATCCAAAAGTGCCCCCAAAGGAAGGCTTTGGGTACAACTGAACTCCCCAGGGGAGCCTTTAGGCAGCCCCACATGCAACTGGACCCTCCGGGTTCGCTCTTTCCAAGCAACACTAAACATAGCCCTAGCCGGCATGGGAGACGACTGAAAACTCGGGCCCCAGAAAACGCTTTCCGAGCCCCTTTCGCCCATCCAGAAGTGCCCCCAAAGGAAGGCTTTGGGTACAACTGAACTCCCCAGGGGAGCCTTTAGGCAGCCCCACATGCAACTGGACCCTCCGGGTTCGCTGTTTCCGAGCAACATAAATATAGCCCTAGCTGGCATTGGAGAGAACTGAATACTCGGGCCTCAGAAAGTGCATTCCGAGCCCTATTCGCCCATACAAAAGTGCCCCCAAAGGAAGGCTTTGCGTACAAGTGAACTCCCCAGGGGAGCCTTTAGGCAGCCCCACATGCAACTGGACCCTCCGGGTTCGCTCTTTCCGAGCAACACTAAATATATCCCTAGGTGGCATTGGAAAGAACTGAAAACTGGGGCCTCAGAAATCGCATTCCGAGCCCCTTTTGCCCATCCAGAAGTGCCCCCAAAGGAAGGCTTTGGGTACAAGTTAACTCCCCAGGGGAGCCTTTAGGCAGCCTCACATGCAACTGGACCCTCCGGGTTCGCTCTTTCCGAGCAACAATAAGTATACGCCTAGCCGGCTTGGGAGACGACTGAAAACTCGGGCCCCAGAAAACGCTTTCCGAGCACCTTTCGCCCATCCAGAAATGCCCCCAGAGGAAGGCTTTGGTTACAACTGAACTCCCCAGTAGAGCCTTTACGCAGCCCCACATGCAACTGGACCCTCCGGGATCGCTGTTTCCGAGCAACACTAAATATAACCCTAGATGGCATTGGAGAGAACTGAAAACTCGGGCCTCAGAAATCGCATTCCGAGCCCAATTCGCCCATCCAAAAGTGCCCCCAAAGGAAGGCTTTGGGTACAAGTGAACTCCCCAGGGGAGCCTTTAGGCAGCCCCACATGCAACTGGACCCTCTGTATTCGCTCTTTCACAGCAACCCTAAATATAACCCTGGCCCGCACGGAAGACGACTGAAAAATCGGGCCTCAGAAAACGCGTTACAAACCCATTCGCCCATCCAGAAATGCCCCCAAAGGAAGGCTTTGGGTACAAGTGAACTCCCCAGGGGAGCCTTTATGCAGCCCCACATGCAACTGGACCCTCCGGGTTCGCTCTTTCCGAGCAACACTATGTATACGCAGAGCCGGCTTGGGAGACGACTGAAAACTCGGGCCCCAGAAAACGCTTTCTGAGCCCCTTTTGCCCATCCAGAAGTGCCCCCAAAGGAAGGCTTTGAGTAAAAGTGAACTCCCCAGGGGAGCTTTTATGCAACCCCACATGCAACTGGAGCCTCCGGGTTCACTCTTTCACCGCAAGTCTAAATTTAGCCCTAGCCGCAACGGGAGATGACTGAAAAATCAATCCCTAGAAAACGCTCTCCGAGCCCTTTTCGCCCATCCAAAAGTGCCCCCAGAGGAAGGCTTTGAGTACAAGTGAACTCCCCAGGGGAGCCTTTATGCAGCCCCACATGCAACTGGACCCTCCGGGTTCACTCTTTCACAGCAAGACTAAATATATCCCTAGCCGGCAATGGGAGAAGACTGAAAACTCGGGCCACAGAAAATGCGTTACAAGCCCCATTCGCCCATCCAAAAGTGCCCCCAAAGGAAGGCTTTGGGTACAACTGAACTCCCCAGGAGAGCCTTTAGGCAGCCCCACATGCAGCTGGACCCTCCGGGTTCGCTCTTTCCGAGCAACACTAAGTATAAGCCTAGCCGGCTTGGGATACGACTGAAAACTCGGGCCCCAGAAAACGCTTTCCGAGCCCCATTCGCCCATCCAGAAGTGCCCCCAAAGGAAGGCTTTGAGTACAACTGAACTCCCCAGGAGAGCCTTTATGCAGCCCCACATGCAACTGGACCTTCCGGGTTCGCTGTTTCTGAGCAACATAAATATAGCCCTAGCTGGCATTGGAGAGAACTGAAAACTCGGGCCTCAGAAATCGCATTCCGAGCCCTATTCGCCCATCCAGAAGTGCCCCCAAAGGAAGGCTTTGGGTACAAGTGAACTCCCCAGGGGAGCCTTTAGGCAGCCCCACATGCAATTGGACCCTCCGCGTTCACTCTTTCACAGCAAGCCTAAATATATCCCTCGGCGCAATGGGAGAAGACTGAAAAAGCGGGCCTCAGAAAACGCATTGCGAGTCTCTTTCGACCATCCAAAAGTGCCCCCAAAGGAAGGCTTTGGGTACAACTGAACTCCCCAGGAGAGCCTTTACGCAGCCCCACATGTAACTGGACCTTCCCGGTTCGCTCTTTCCGAGCAACACTAAATATAACCCTAGCCGGCATGGGAGACCTCTGAAAAATCGGGCCCCAGAAAACGACTTACAAGACACTTTCGCAAATCCAAAAGTGCCCCCAAAGGAAGCCTTGGGTACAACTGAACTCCCCAGGGTAGCCTTTACGCAGCCCAACATGCAACTGGACCCTCATTATTCGCTCTTTCACAGCAACCCTAAATATAACCCTGGACCGCATGGCAGACGACTGAAAAATCGGACCCACGAAAATGCGTTACAAGCCCCATTCGCCCATCCAGAAGTGCCCCCAAAGGAAGGCTTTGGGTACAAGTGAACTCCCCAGGGGAGCCTTTATGCAGCCCCACATGCAACTGGACCCCCCGGGTTCACTCTTTCAAGGGAAGCCTAAATATAGCCCTAGCTGCAATGGGAGAAGACTGAAAACTCGCGCCTCAGAAATCGCATTCCGAGCCCTAATAGCCCATCCAAAAGTGCCCCCAAAGGAAGGCTTTGGGTACAAGTGAACTCCCCAGGGGAGCCTTTAGGCAGCCCCACATGCAACTGGACCCTCTGTATTCGCTCTTTCACAGCAACCCTAAATATAACCCTGGCCCGCATGGAAGACGACTGAAAAATCGGGACTCAGAAAACGCGTTAGAAACCCATTCGCCCATCCAGAAATGCCCCCAAAGGAAGGCTTTGCGTACAAGTGAAGTCCCCAGGGGAGCCTTTATGCATCCCCACATGCAACTGGACCGTCCGGGTTCACTCTTTCACCGCAAGCCTAAATATAGCCCTAGCTGTAAAGGGAGAAGGCTGAAAAATCGGGTCCCAGAAAACGCTCTCCGAGCCCCTTTCGCCCATCCAAAAGTGCCCGCAGAGGAAGGCTTTGAGTACAAGTGAACTCCCCAGGGGAGCCTTTATGCTGCCCAACATGCAACTGGACCCTCCGGGTTCGCTGTTTCCGAGCAACATAAATATAGCCCTAGCTGGCATTGGAGAGAACTGAATACTAGGGCCTCAGAAATCGCATTCCGAGCCCTATTCGCCCATCCAAAAGTGCCCCCATAGGAAGGCTTTGCATACAAGTGAACTCCCCAGGGGAGCCTTTATGCAGCCCCACATGCAACTGGACCCTCCGGGTTCGCTGTTTCCGAGCAACACTAAATATATCGCTATGTGGCATTGGAAAGAACTGAATACTCGGGCCTCAGAAATCGCATTCCGAGCCCCTTTTGCCCATCCAGAAGTGCCCCCAAAGGAAGGCTTTGGGTACAAGTGAACTCCCCAGGGGAGCCTTTAGGCAGCCCCACATGCAACTGGACCCTCCGGGATCGCTGTTTCCGAGCAACACTAAATATATCCCTAGATGGCATTGGAGAGAACTGAAAACTCGGGCCTCAGAAATCGCATTCCGAGCCCTAATAGCCCATCCAAAAGTGCCCCCAAAGGAAGGCTTTGGGTACAAGTGAACTCCCCAGGGGAGCCTTTAGGCAGCCCCACATGCAACTGGACCCTCTGTATTCACTCTTTCACAGCAACCCTAAATATAACCCTGGCCCGCATGGAAGACGACTGAAAAATCGGGACTCAGAAAACGCGTTAGAAACCCATTCGCCCATCCAGAAATGCCCCCAAAGGAAGGCTTTGCGTACAAGTGAAGTCCCCAGGGGAGCCTTTATGCATCCCCACATGCAACTGGACCGTCCGGGTTCACTCTTTCACCGCAAGCCTAAATATAGCCCTAGCTGTAAAGGGAGAAGGCTGAAAAATCGGGTCCCAGAAAACGCTCTCCGAGCCCCTTTCGCCCATCCAAAAGTGCCCGCAGAGGAAGGCTTTGAGTACAAGTGAACTCCCCAGGGGAGCCTTTATGCTGCCCAACATGCAACTGGACCCTCCGGGTTTGCTCTTTCCGAGCAACACTAAGTATAAGCCTAGCCGGCTTGGGAGACGACCGAAAACTCCGGCCCCAGAAAACGCTTTCCGAAACCCATTCGCCCATCCAGAAGTGCCCCCAAAGGAAGGCTTTGGGTACAACTGAATTCCCCAGAAGAGCCTTTAGGCAGCCCCACATGCAACTGGACCCTCTGGGTTCGCTCTTTCCGAGCAACATAAATATAGCCCTAGCTGGCATTGGAGAGAACTGAAAACTCTGGCCTCAGAAATCGCATTCCGAGCCCAATTCGCCCATCCAAAAATGCCCCCAAAGGAAGGCTTTGGGTACAACTGAACTCCCCAGGGGAGCCTTTAGGCAGCCCCACATGCAACTGGACCCTCCGGGTTCGCTCTTTCCGAGCAACACTATGTATACGCAGAGCCGGCTTGGGAGACGACTGAAAACTCGGGCCCCAGAAAACGCTTTCTGAGCCCCTTTTGCCCATCCAGAAGTGCCCCCAAAGGAAGGCTTTGGGTACAACTGAACTCCCCAGTAGAGCCTTTATGCAGCCCCACATGCAACTGGACCGTCCGGGTTCACTCTTTCACCGCAAGCCTAAATATAGCCCTAGCCGCAAAGGGAGAAGACTGAAAAATCGGGCTCCAGAAAACGCTCTCTGAGCCCATTTCGCCCTTCCAAAAGTGCCCCCAAAGGAAGGCTTTGAGTAAAAGTGAACTCCCCAGGGGAGCTTTTATGCAACCCCACATGCAACTGGACCGTCCGGGTTCACTCTTTCACCGCAAGTCTAAATTTAGCACTAGCCGCAAAGGGAGATGACTGAAAAATCAAGCCCCAGAAAACGCTCTCCGAGCCCTTTTCGCCCATCCAAAAGTGCCCCCAGAGGAAGGCTTTGAGTACAAGTGAACTCCCCAGGGGAGCCTTTATGCAGCCCCACATGCAACTGGACCCTCCGGGTTCACTATTTCACAGCAAGCTTAAATATAGCCATAGCCACAATGGGAGAAGACTGAAAACTCGGGCCCCAGAAAATGTGTTACAAGCCCTTTTCGCCCATCCAAAAGTGCCCCCAAAGGAAGGCTTTGGGTACAACTGAACTCCCCAGGGGAGCCTTTAGGCAGCCCCACATGCAACTGGACCCTCCGGGTTCGCTCTTTCCAAGCAACACTAAACATAGCCCTAGCCGGCATGGGAGACGACTGAAAACTCGGGCCCCAGAAAACGCTTTCCGAGCCCCTTTCGCCCATCCAGAAGTGCCCCCAAAGGAAGGCTTTGGGTACAACTGAACTCCCCAGGGGAGCCTTTAGGCAGCCCCACATGCAACTGGACCCTCCGGGTTCGCTGTTTCCGAGCAACATAAATATAGCCCTAGCTGGCATTGGAGAGAACTGAATACTCGGGCCTCAGAAAGTGCATTCCGAGCCCTATTCGCCCATACAAAAGTGCCCCCAAAGGAAGGCTTTGCGTACAAGTGAACTCCCCAGGGGAGCCTTTAGGCAGCCCCACATGCAACTGGACCCTCCGGGTTCGCTCTTTCCGAGCAACACTAAATATATCCCTAGGTGGCATTGGAAAGAACTGAAAACTGGGGCCTCAGAAATCGCATTCCGAGCCCCTTTTGCCCATCCAGAAGTGCCCCCAAAGGAAGGCTTTGGGTACAAGTTAACTCCCCAGGGGAGCCTTTAGGCAGCCTCACATGCAACTGGACCCTCCGGGTTCGCTCTTTCCGAGCAACAATAAGTATACGCCTAGCCGGCTTGGGAGACGACTGAAAACTCGGGCCCCAGAAAACGCTTTCCGAGCACCTTTCGCCCATCCAGAAATGCCCCCAGAGGAAGGCTTTGGTTACAACTGAACTCCCCAGTAGAGCCTTTACGCAGCCCCACATGCAACTGGACCCTCCGGGATCGCTGTTTCCGAGCAACACTAAATATAACCCTAGATGGCATTGGAGAGAACTGAAAACTCGGGCCTCAGAAATCGCATTCCGAGCCCAATTCGCCCATCCAAAAGTGCCCCCAAAGGAAGGCTTTGGGTACAAGTGAACTCCCCAGGGGAGCCTTTAGGCAGCCCCACATGCAACTGGACCCTCTGTATTCGCTCTTTCACAGCAACCCTAAATATAACCCTGGCCCGCACGGAAGACGACTGAAAAATCGGGCCTCAGAAAACGCGTTACAAACCCATTCGCCCATCCAGAAATGCCCCCAAAGGAAGGCTTTGGGTACAAGTGAACTCCCCAGGGGAGCCTTTATGCAGCCCCACATGCAACTGGACCCTCCGGGTTCGCTCTTTCCGAGCAACACTATGTATACGCAGAGCCGGCTTGGGAGACGACTGAAAACTCGGGCCCCAGAAAACGCTTTCTGAGCCCCTTTTGCCCATCCAGAAGTGCCCCCAAAGGAAGGCTTTGAGTAAAAGTGAACTCCCCAGGGGAGCTTTTATGCAACCCCACATGCAACTGGAGCCTCCGGGTTCACTCTTTCACCGCAAGTCTAAATTTAGCCCTAGCCGCAACGGGAGATGACTGAAAAATCAATCCCTAGAAAACGCTCTCCGAGCCCTTTTCGCCCATCCAAAAGTGCCCCCAGAGGAAGGCTTTGAGTACAAGTGAACTCCCCAGGGGAGCCTTTATGCAGCCCCACATGCAACTGGACCCTCCGGGTTCACTCTTTCACAGCAAGACTAAATATATCCCTAGCCGGCAATGGGAGAAGACTGAAAACTCGGGCCACAGAAAATGCGTTACAAGCCCCATTCGCCCATCCAAAAGTGCCCCCAAAGGAAGGCTTTGGGTACAACTGAACTCCCCAGGAGAGCCTTTAGGCAGCCCCACATGCAGCTGGACCCTCCGGGTTCGCTCTTTCCGAGCAACACTAAGTATAAGCCTAGCCGGCTTGGGATACGACTGAAAACTCGGGCCCCAGAAAACGCTTTCCGAGCCCCATTCGCCCATCCAGAAGTGCCCCCAAAGGAAGGCTTTGAGTACAACTGAACTCCCCAGGAGAGCCTTTATGCAGCCCCACATGCAACTGGACCTTCCGGGTTCGCTGTTTCTGAGCAACATAAATATAGCCCTAGCTGGCATTGGAGAGAACTGAAAACTCGGGCCTCAGAAATCGCATTCCGAGCCCTATTCGCCCATCCAGAAGTGCCCCCAAAGGAAGGCTTTGGGTACAAGTGAACTCCCCAGGGGAGCCTTTAGGCAGCCCCACATGCAATTGGACCCTCCGCGTTCACTCTTTCACAGCAAGCCTAAATATATCCCTCGGCGCAATGGGAGAAGACTGAAAAAGCGGGCCTCAGAAAACGCATTGCGAGTCTCTTTCGACCATCCAAAAGTGCCCCCAAAGGAAGGCTTTGGGTACAACTGAACTCCCCAGGAGAGCCTTTACGCAGCCCCACATGTAACTGGACCTTCCCGGTTCGCTCTTTCCGAGCAACACTAAATATAACCCTAGCCGGCATGGGAGACCTCTGAAAAATCGGGCCCCAGAAAACGACTTACAAGACACTTTCGCAAATCCAAAAGTGCCCCCAAAGGAAGCCTTGGGTACAACTGAACTCCCCAGGGTAGCCTTTACGCAGCCCAACATGCAACTGGACCCTCATTATTCGCTCTTTCACAGCAACCCTAAATATAACCCTGGACCGCATGGCAGACGACTGAAAAATCGGACCCACGAAAATGCGTTACAAGCCCCATTCGCCCATCCAGAAGTGCCCCCAAAGGAAGGCTTTGGGTACAAGTGAACTCCCCAGGGGAGCCTTTATGCAGCCCCACATGCAACTGGACCCCCCGGGTTCACTCTTTCAAGGGAAGCCTAAATATAGCCCTAGCTGCAATGGGAGAAGACTGAAAACTCGCGCCTCAGAAATCGCATTCCGAGCCCTAATAGCCCATCCAAAAGTGCCCCCAAAGGAAGGCTTTGGGTACAAGTGAACTCCCCAGGGGAGCCTTTAGGCAGCCCCACATGCAACTGGACCCTCTGTATTCGCTCTTTCACAGCAACCCTAAATATAACCCTGGCCCGCATGGAAGACGACTGAAAAATCGGGACTCAGAAAACGCGTTAGAAACCCATTCGCCCATCCAGAAATGCCCCCAAAGGAAGGCTTTGCGTACAAGTGAAGTCCCCAGGGGAGCCTTTATGCATCCCCACATGCAACTGGACCGTCCGGGTTCACTCTTTCACCGCAAGCCTAAATATAGCCCTAGCTGTAAAGGGAGAAGGCTGAAAAATCGGGTCCCAGAAAACGCTCTCCGAGCCCCTTTCGCCCATCCAAAAGTGCCCGCAGAGGAAGGCTTTGAGTACAAGTGAACTCCCCAGGGGAGCCTTTATGCTGCCCAACATGCAACTGGACCCTCCGGGTTTGCTCTTTCCGAGCAACACTAAGTATAAGCCTAGCCGGCTTGGGAGACGACCGAAAACTCCGGCCCCAGAAAACGCTTTCCGAAACCCATTCGCCCATCCAGAAGTGCCCCCAAAGGAAGGCTTTGGGTACAACTGAATTCCCCAGAAGAGCCTTTAGGCAGCCCCACATGCAACTGGACCCTCTGGGTTCGCTCTTTCCGAGCAACATAAATATAGCCCTAGCTGGCATTGGAGAGAACTGAAAACTCTGGCCTCAGAAATCGCATTCCGAGCCCAATTCGCCCATCCAAAAATGCCCCCAAAGGAAGGCTTTGGGTACAACTGAACTCCCCAGGGGAGCCTTTAGGCAGCCCCACATGCAACTGGACCCTCCGGGTTCGCTCTTTCCGAGCAACACTATGTATACGCAGAGCCGGCTTGGGAGACGACTGAAAACTCGGGCCCCAGAAAACGCTTTCTGAGCCCCTTTTGCCCATCCAGAAGTGCCCCCAAAGGAAGGCTTTGGGTACAACTGAACTCCCCAGTAGAGCCTTTATGCAGCCCCACATGCAACTGGACCGTTCGGGTTCACTCTTTCACCGCAAGCCTAAATATAGCCCTAGCCGCAAAGGGAGAAGACTGAAAAATCGGGCTCCAGAAAACGCTCTCTGAGCCCATTTCGCCCTTCCAAAAGTGCCCCCAAAGGAAGGCTTTGAGTAAAAGTGAACTCCCCAGGGGAGCTTTTATGCAACCCCACATGCAACTGGACCGTCCGGGTTCACTCTTTCACCGCAAGTCTAAATTTAGCACTAGCCGCAAAGGGAGATGACTGAAAAATCAAGCCCCAGAAAACGCTCTCCGAGCCCTTTTCGCCCATCCAAAAGTGCCCCCAGAGGAAGGCTTTGAGTACAAGTGAACTCCCCAGGGGAGCCTTTATGCAGCCCCACATGCAACTGGACCCTCCGGGTTCACTCTTTCACAGCAAGCTTAAATATAGCCATAGCCACAATGGGAGAAGACTGAAAACTCGGGCCCCAGAAAATGTGTTACAAGCCCTTTTCGCCCATCCAAAAGTGCCCCCAAAGGAAGGCTTTGGGTACAACTGAACTCCCCAGGGGAGCCTTTATGCAGCCCCACATGCAATTGGACCCTCCGGGTTCGCTCTTTCCGAGCAACACTATGAATAGCCCTAGCCGGCATGGGAGACGACTGAAAACTCGGGCCCCAGAAAACGCTTTCCGAGCCCCTTTCGCCCATCCAGAAGTGCCCCCAAAGGAAGGCTTTGGGTACAACTGAACTCCCCAGGGGAGCCTTTAGGCAGCGCCACATGCAACTGGACCCTCCGGGTTCGCTGTTTCCGAGCAACATAAATATAGCCCTAGCTGGCATTGGAGAGAACTGAATACTCGGGCCTCAGAAAGTGCATTCCGAGCCCTATTCGCCCATACAAAAGTGCCCCCAAAGGAAGGCTTTGCGTACAAGTGAACTCCCCAGGGGAGCCTTTAGGCAGCCCCACATGCAACTGGACCCTCCGGGTTCGCTCTTTCCGAGCAACACTAAATATATCCCTAGGTGGCATTGGAAAGAACTGAAAACTGGGGCCTCAGAAATCGCATTCCGAGCCCCTTTTGCCCATCCAGAAGTGCCCCCAAAGGAAGGCTTTGGGTACAAGTTAACTCCCCAGGGGAGCCTTTAGGCAGCCTCACATGCAACTGGACCCTCCGGGTTCGCTCTTTCCGAGCAACAATAAGTATACGCCTAGCCGGCTTGGGAGACGACTGAAAACTCGGGCCCCAGAAAACGCTTTCCGAGCACCTTTCGCCCATCCAGAAATGCCCCCAGAGGAAGGCTTTGGTTACAACTGAACTCCCCAGTAGAGCCTTTACGCAGCCCCACATGCAACTGGACCCTCCGGGATCGCTGTTTCCGAGCAACACTAAATATAACCCTAGATGGCATTGGAGAGAACTGAAAACTCGGGCCTCAGAAATCGCATTCCGAGCCCAATTCGCCCATCCAAAAGTGCCCCCAAAGGAAGGCTTTGGGTACAAGTGAACTCCCCAGGGGAGCCTTTAGGCAGCCCCACATGCAACTGGACCCTCTGTATTCGCTCTTTCACAGCAACCCTAAATATAACCCTGGCCCGCACGGAAGACGACTGAAAAATCGGGCCTCAGAAAACGCGTTACAAACCCATTCGCCCATCCAGAAATGCCCCCAAAGGAAGGCTTTGGGTACAAGTGAACTCCCCAGGGGAGCCTTTATGCAGCCCCACATGCAACTGGACCCTCCGGGTTCGCTCTTTCCGAGCAACACTATGTATACGCAGAGCCGGCTTGGGAGACGACTGAAAACTCGGGCCCCAGAAAACGCTTTCTGAGCCCCTTTTGCCCATCCAGAAGTGCCCCCAAAGGAAGGCTTTGGGTACAACTGAACTCCCCAGTAGAGCCTTTATGCAGCCCCACATGCAACTGGACCGTTCGGGTTCACTCTTTCACCGCAAGCCTAAATATAGCCCTAGCCGCAAAGGGAGAAGACTGAAAAATCGGGCTCCAGAAAACGCTCTCTGAGCCCATTTCGCCCATCCAAAAGTGCCCCCAGAGGAAGGCTTTGAGTACAAGTGAACTCCCCAGGGGAGCCTTTATGCAGCCCCACATGCAACTGGACCCTCCGGGTTCACTCTTTCACAGCAAGCTTAAATATAGCCATAGCCACAATGGGAGAAGACTGAAAACTCGGGCCCCAGAAAATGTGTTACAAGCCCTTTTCGCCCATCCAAAAGTGCCCCCAAAGGAAGGCTTTGGGTACAACTGAACTCCCCAGGGGAGCCTTTATGCAGCCCCACATGCAATTTGACCCTCCGGGTTCGCTCTTTCCGAGCAACACTATGAATAGCCCTAGCCGGCATGGGAGACGACTGAAAACTCGGGCCCCAGAAAACGCTTTCCGAGCCCCTTTCGCCCATCCAGAAGTGCCCCCAAAGGAAGGCTTTGGGTACAACTGAACTCCCCAGGGGAGCCTTTAGGCAGCGCCACATGCAACTGGACCCTCCGGGTTCGCTGTTTCCGAGCAACATAAATATAGCCCTAGCTGGCATTGGAGAGAACTGAATACTCGGGCCTCAGAAAGTGCATTCCGAGCCCTATTCGCCCATACAAAAGTGCCCCCAAAGGAAGGCTTTGCGTACAAGTGAACTCCCCAGGGGAGCCTTTAGGCAGCCCCACATGCAACTGGACCCTCCGGGTTCGCTCTTTCCGAGCAACACTAAATATATCCCTAGGTGGCATTGGAAAGAACTGAAAACTGGGGCCTCAGAAATCGCATTCCGAGCCCCTTTTGCCCATCCAGAAGTGCCCCCAAAGGAAGGCTTTGGGTACAAGTTAACTCCCCAGGGGAGCCTTTAGGCAGCCTCACATGCAACTGGACCCTCCGGGTTCGCTCTTTCCGAGCAACAATAAGTATACGCCTAGCCGGCTTGGGAGACGACTGAAAACTCGGGCCCCAGAAAACGCTTTCCGAGCACCTTTCGCCCATCCAGAAATGCCCCCAGAGGAAGGCTTTGGTTACAACTGAACTCCCCAGTAGAGCCTTTACGCAGCCCCACATGCAACTGGACCCTCCGGGATCGCTGTTTCCGAGCAACACTAAATATAACCCTAGATGGCATTGGAGAGAACTGAAAACTCGGGCCTCAGAAATCGCATTCCGAGCCCAATTCGCCCATCCAAAAGTGCCCCCAAAGGAAGGCTTTGGGTACAAGTGAACTCCCCAGGGGAGCCTTTAGGCAGCCCCACATGCAACTGGACCCTCTGTATTCGCTCTTTCACAGCAACCCTAAATATAACCCTGGCCCGCACGGAAGACGACTGAAAAATCGGGCCTCAGAAAACGCGTTACAAACCCATTCGCCCATCCAGAAATGCCCCCAAAGGAAGGCTTTGGGTACAAGTGAACTCCCCAGGGGAGCCTTTATGCAGCCCCACATGCAACTGGACCCTCCGGGTTCGCTCTTTCCGAGCAACACTATGTATACGCAGAGCCGGCTTGGGAGACGACTGAAAACTCGGGCCCCAGAAAACGCTTTCTGAGCCCCTTTTGCCCATCCAGAAGTGCCCCCAAAGGAAGGCTTTGAGTAAAAGTGAACTCCCCAGGGGAGCTTTTATGCAACCCCACATGCAACTGGAGCCTCCGGGTTCACTCTTTCACCGCAAGTCTAAATTTAGCCCTAGCCGCAACGGGAGATGACTGAAAAATCAATCCCTAGAAAACGCTCTCCGAGCCCTTTTCGCCCATCCAAAAGTGCCCCCAGAGGAAGGCTTTGGGTACAAGTGAACTCCCCAGGGGAGCCTTTAGGCAGCCCCACATGCAATTGGACCCTCCGCGTTCACTCTTTCACAGCAAGCCTAAATATATCCCTCGGCGCAATGGGAGAAGACTGAAAAAGCGGGCCTCAGAAAACGCATTGCGAGTCTCTTTCGACCATCCAAAAGTGCCCCCAAAGGAAGGCTTTGGGTACAACTGAACTCCCCAGGAGAGCCTTTACGCAGCCCCACATGTAACTGGACCTTCCCGGTTCGCTCTTTCCGAGCAACACTAAATATAACCCTAGCCGGCATGGGAGACCTCTGAAAAATCGGGCCCCAGAAAACGACTTACAAGACACTTTCGCAAATCCAAAAGTGCCCCCAAAGGAAGCCTTGGGTACAACTGAACTCCCCAGGGTAGCCTTTACGCAGCCCAACATGCAACTGGACCCTCATTATTCGCTCTTTCACAGCAACCCTAAATATAACCCTGGACCGCATGGCAGACGACTGAAAAATCGGACCCACGAAAATGCGTTACAAGCCCCATTCGCCCATCCAGAAGTGCCCCCAAAGGAAGGCTTTGGGTACAAGTGAACTCCCCAGGGGAGCCTTTAGGCAGCCCCACATGCAACTGGACCCTCTGTATTCGCTCTTTCACAGCAACCCTAAATATAACCCTGGCCCGCACGGAAGACGACTGAAAAATCGGGCCTCAGAAAACGCGTTACAAACCCATTCGCCCATCCAGAAATGCCCCCAAAGGAAGGCTTTGGGTACAAGTGAACTCCCCAGGGGAGCCTTTATGCAGCCCCACATGCAACTGGACCCTCCGGGTTCGCTCTTTCCGAGCAACACTATGTATACGCAGAGCCGGCTTGGGAGACGACTGAAAACTCGGGCCCCAGAAAACGCTTTCTGAGCCCCTTTTGCCCATCCAGAAGTGCCCCCAAAGGAAGGCTTTGGGTACAACTGAACTCCCCAGTAGAGCCTTTATGCAGCCCCACATGCAACTGGACCGTTCGGGTTCACTCTTTCACCGCAAGCCTAAATATAGCCCTAGCCGCAAAGGGAGAAGACTGAAAAATCGGGCTCCAGAAAACGCTCTCTGAGCCCATTTCGCCCTTCCAAAAGTGCCCCCAAAGGAAGGCTTTGAGTAAAAGTGAACTCCCCAGGGGAGCTTTTATGCAACCCCACATGCAACTGGACCGTCCGGGTTCACTCTTTCACCGCAAGTCTAAATTTAGCACTAGCCGCAAAGGGAGATGACTGAAAAATCAAGCCCCAGAAAACGCTCTCCGAGCCCTTTTCGCCCATCCAAAAGTGCCCGCAGAGGAAGGCTTTGAGTACAAGTGAACTCCCCAGGGGAGCCTTTATGCAGCCCCACATGCAACTGGACCCTCCGGGTTCACTCTTTCACAGCAAGCTTAAATATAGCCATAGCCACAATGGGAGAAGACTGAAAACTCGGGCCCCAGAAAATGTGTTACAAGCCCTTTTCGCCCATCCAAAAGTGCCCCCAAAGGAAGGCTTTGGGTACAACTGAACTCCCCAGGGGAGCCTTTATGCAGCCCCACATGCAATTGGACCCTCCGGGTTCGCTCTTTCCGAGCAACACTATGAATAGCCCTAGCCGGCATGGGAGACGACTGAAAACTCGGGCCCCAGAAAACGCTTTCCGAGCCCCTTTCGCCCATCCAGAAGTGCCCCCAAAGGAAGGCTTTGGGTACAACTGAACTCCCCAGGGGAGCCTTTAGGCAGCGCCACATGCAACTGGACCCTCCGGGTTCGCTGTTTCCGAGCAACATAAATATAGCCCTAGCTGGCATTGGAGAGAACTGAATACTCGGGCCTCAGAAAGTGCATTCCGAGCCCTATTCGCCCATACAAAAGTGCCCCCAAAGGAAGGCTTTGCGTACAAGTGAACTCCCCAGGGGAGCCTTTAGGCAGCCCCACATGCAACTGGACCCTCCGGGTTCGCTCTTTCCGAGCAACACTAAATATATCCCTAGGTGGCATTGGAAAGAACTGAAAACTGGGGCCTCAGAAATCGCATTCCGAGCCCCTTTTGCCCATCCAGAAGTGCCCCCAAAGGAAGGCTTTGGGTACAAGTTAACTCCCCAGGGGAGCCTTTAGGCAGCCTCACATGCAACTGGACCCTCCGGGTTCGCTCTTTCCGAGCAACAATAAGTATACGCCTAGCCGGATTGGGAGACGACTGAAAACTCGGGCCCCAGAAAACGCTTTCCGAGCACCTTTCGCCCATCCAGAAATGCCCCCAGAGGAAGGCTTTGGTTACAACTGAACTCCCCAGTAGAGCCTTTACGCAGCCCCACATGCAACTGGACCCTCCGGGATCGCTGTTTCCGAGCAACACTAAATATAACCCTAGATGGCATTGGAGAGAACTGAAAACTCGGGCCTCAGAAATCGCATTCCGAGCCCAATTCGCCCATCCAAAAGTGCCCCCAAAGGAAGGCTTTGGGTACAAGTGAACTCCCCAGGGGAGCCTTTAGGCAGCCCCACATGCAACTGGACCCTCTGTATTCGCTCTTTCACAGCAACCCTAAATATAACCCTGGCCCGCACGGAAGACGACTGAAAAATCGGGCCTCAGAAAACGCGTTACAAACCCATTCGCCCATCCAGAAATGCCCCCAAAGGAAGGCTTTGGGTACAAGTGAACTCCCCAGGGGAGCCTTTATGCAGCCCCACATGCAACTGGACCCTCCGGGTTCGCTCTTTCCGAGCAACACTATGTATACGCAGAGCCGGCTTGGGAGACGACTGAAAACTCGGGCCCCAGAAAACGCTTTCTGAGCCCCTTTTGCCCATCCAGAAGTGCCCCCAAAGGAAGGCTTTGAGTAAAAGTGAACTCCCCAGGGGAGCTTTTATGCAACCCCACATGCAACTGGAGCCTCCGGGTTCACTCTTTCACCGCAAGTCTAAATTTAGCCCTAGCCGCAACGGGAGATGACTGAAAAATCAATCCCTAGAAAACGCTCTCCGAGCCCTTTTCGCCCATCCAAAAGTGCCCCCAGAGGAAGGCTTTGGGTACAAGTGAACTCCCCAGGGGAGCCTTTATGCAGCCCCACATGCAACTGGACCCTCCGGGTTCACTCTTTCACAGCAAGACTAAATATATCCCTAGCCGGCAATGGGAGAAGACTGAAAACTCGGGCCACAGAAAATGCGTTACAAGCCCCATTCGCCCATCCAAAAGTGCCCCCAAAGGAAGGCTTTGGGTACAACTGAACTCCCCAGGAGAGCCTTTAGGCAGCCCCACATGCAGCTGGACCCTCCGGGTTCGCTCTTTCCGAGCAACACTAAGTATAAGCCTAGCCGGCTTGGGATACGACTGAAAACTCGGGCCCCAGAAAACGCTTTCCGAGCCCCATTCGCCCATCCAGAAGTGCCCCCAAAGGAAGGCTTTGAGTACAACTGAACTCCCCAGGAGAGCCTTTATGCAGCCCCACATGCAACTGGACCTTCCGGGTTCGCTGTTTCTGAGCAACATAAATATAGCCCTAGCTGGCATTGGAGAGAACTGAAAACTCGGGCCTCAGAAATCGCATTCCGAGCCCTATTCGCCCATCCAGAAGTGCCCCCAAAGGAAGGCTTTGGGTACAAGTGAACTCCCCAGGGGAGCCTTTAGGCAGCCCCACATGCAATTGGACCCTCCGCGTTCACTCTTTCACAGCAAGCCTAAATATATCCCTCGGCGCAATGGGAGAAGACTGAAAAAGCGGGCCTCAGAAAACGCATTGCGAGTCTCTTTCGACCATCCAAAAGTGCCCCCAAAGGAAGGCTTTGGGTACAACTGAACTCCCCAGGAGAGCCTTTACGCAGCCCCACATGTAACTGGACCTTCCCGGTTCGCTCTTTCCGAGCAACACTAAATATAACCCTAGCCGGCATGGGAGACCTCTGAAAAATCGGGCCCCAGAAAACGACTTACAAGACACTTTCGCAAATCCAAAAGTGCCCCCAAAGGAAGCCTTGGGTACAACTGAACTCCCCAGGGTAGCCTTTACGCAGCCCAACATGCAACTGGACCCTCATTATTCGCTCTTTCACAGCAACCCTAAATATAAACCTGGACCGCATGGCAGACGACTGAAAAATCGGACTCCCGAAAATGCGTTACAAGCCCCATTCGCCCATCCAGAAGTGCCCCCAAAGGAAGGCTTTGGGTACAAGTGAACTCCCCAGGGGAGCCTTTATGCAGCCCCACATGCAACTGGACCCCCCGGGTTCACTCTTTCAAGGGAAGCCTAAATATTTCCCTAGCTGCAATGGGAGAAGACTGAAAACTCGGGCCCCAGAAAACGCTTTCCGAGCCCCATTCGCCCATCCAGAAGTGCCCCCAAAGGAAGGCTTTGGGTACAACTGAACTCCCCAGTAGAGCCTTTACGCAGCCCCACATGCAACTGGACCCTCCGGGATCGCTGTTTCCGAGCAACACTAAATATATCCCTAGATGGCATTGGAGAGAACTGAAAACTCGGGCCTCAGAAATCGCATTCCGAGCCCTAATAGCCCATCCAAAAGTGCCCCCAAAGGAAGGCTTTGGGTACAAGTGAACTCCCCAGGGGAGCCTTTAGGCAGCCCCACATGCAACTGGACCCTCTGTATTCGCTCTTTCACAGCAACCCTAAATATAACCCTGGCCCGCATGGAAGACGACTGAAAAATCGGGACTCAGAAAACGCGTTAGAAACCCATTCGCCCATCCAGAAATGCCCCCAAAGGAAGGCTTTGCGTACAAGTGAAGTCCCCAGGGGAGCCTTTATGCATCCCCACATGCAACTGGACCGTCCGGGTTCACTCTTTCACCGCAAGCCTAAATATAGCCCTAGCTGTAAAGGGAGAAGGCTGAAAAATCGGGTCCCAGAAAACGCTCTCCGAGCCCCTTTCGCCCATCCAAAAGTGCCCGCAGAGGAAGGCTTTGAGTACAAGTGAACTCCCCAGGGGAGCCTTTATGCTGCCCAACATGCAACTGGACCCTCCGGGTTTGCTCTTTCCGAGCAACACTAAGTATAAGCCTAGCCGGCTTGGGAGACGACCGAAAACTCCGGCCCCAGAAAACGCTTTCCGAAACCCATTCGCCCATCCAGAAGTGCCCCCAAAGGAAGGCTTTGGGTACAACTGAATTCCCCAGAAGAGCCTTTAGGCAGCCCCACATGCAACTGGACCCTCTGGGTTCGCTCTTTCCGAGCAACATAAATATAGCCCTAGCTGGCATTGGAGAGAACTGAAAACTCTGGCCTCAGAAATCGCATTCCGAGCCCTATTCGCCCATCCAAAAATGCCCCCAAAGGAAGGCTTTGGGTACAACTGAACTCCCCAGGGGAGCCTTTAGGCAGCCCCACATGCAACTGGACCCTCCGGGTTCGCTCTTTCCGAGCAACACTATGTATACGCAGAGCCGGCTTGGGAGACGACTGAAAACTCGGGCCCCAGAAAACGCTTTCTGAGCCCCTTTTGCCCATCCAGAAGTGCCCCCAAAGGAAGGCTTTGGGTACAACTGAACTCCCCAGTAGAGCCTTTATGCAGCCCCACATGCAACTGGACCGTTCGGGTTCACTCTTTCACCGCAAGCCTAAATATAGCCCTAGCCGCAAAGGGAGAAGACTGAAAAATCGGGCTCCAGAAAACGCTCTCTGAGCCCATTTCGCCCTTCCAAAAGTGCCCCCAAAGGAAGGCTTTGAGTAAAAGTGAACTCCCCAGGGGAGCTTTTATGCAACCCCACATGCAACTGGACCGTCCGGGTTCACTCTTTCACCGCAAGTCTAAATTTAGCACTAGCCGCAAAGGGAGATGACTGAAAAATCAAGCCCCAGAAAACGCACTCCGAGCCCTTTTCGCCCATCCAAAAGTGCCCCCAGAGGAAGGCTTTGAGTACAAGTGAACTCCCCAGGGGAGCCTTTATGCAGCCCCACATGCAACTGGACCCTCCGGGTTCACTCTTTCACAGCAAGCTTAAATATAGCCATAGCCACAATGGGAGAAGACTGAAAACTCGGGCCCCAGAAAATGTGTTACAAGCCCTTTTCGCCCATCCAAAAGTGCCCCCAAAGGAAGGCTTTGGGTACAACTGAACTCCCCAGGGGAGCCTTTATGCAGCCCCACATGCAATTGGACCCTCCGGGTTCGCTCTTTCCGAGCAACACTATGAATAGCCCTAGCCGGCATGGGAGACGACTGAAAACTCGGGCCCCAGAAAACGCTTTCCGAGCCCCTTTCGCCCATCCAGAAGTGCCCCCAAAGGAAGGCTTTGGGTACAACTGAACTCCCCAGGGGAGCCTTTAGGCAGCGCCACATGCAACTGGACCCTCCGGGTTCGCTGTTTCCGAGCAACATAAATATAGCCCTAGCTGGCATTGGAGAGAACTGAATACTCGGGCCTCAGAAAGTGCATTCCGAGCCCTATTCGCCCATACAAAAGTGCCCCCAAAGGAAGGCTTTGCGTACAAGTGAACTCCCCAGGGGAGCCTTTAGGCAGCCCCACATGCAACTGGACCCTCCGGGTTCGCTCTTTCCGAGCAACACTAAATATATCCCTAGGTGGCATTGGAAAGAACTGAAAACTGGGGCCTCAGAAATCGCATTCCGAGCCCCTTTTGCCCATCCAGAAGTGCCCCCAAAGGAAGGCTTTGGGTACAAGTTAACTCCCCAGGGGAGCCTTTAGGCAGCCTCACATGCAACTGGACCCTCCGGGTTCGCTCTTTCCGAGCAACAATAAGTATACGCCTAGCCGGCTTGGGAGACGACTGAAAACTCGGGCCCCAGAAAACGCTTTCCGAGCACCTTTCGCCCATCCAGAAATGCCCCCAGAGGAAGGCTTTGGTTACAACTGAACTCCCCAGTAGAGCCTTTACGCAGCCCCACATGCAACTGGACCCTCCGGGATCGCTGTTTCCGAGCAACACTAAATATAACCCTAGATGGCATTGGAGAGAACTGAAAACTCGGGCCTCAGAAATCGCATTCCGAGCCCAATTCGCCCATCCAAAAGTGCCCCCAAAGGAAGGCTTTGGGTACAAGTGAACTCCCCAGGGGAGCCTTTAGGCAGCCCCACATGCAACTGGACCCTCTGTATTCGCTCTTTCACAGCAACCCTAAATATAACCCTGGCCCGCACGGAAGACGACTGAAAAATCGGGCCTCAGAAAACGCGTTACAAACCCATTCGCCCATCCAGAAATGCCCCCAAAGGAAGGCTTTGGGTACAAGTGAACTCCCCAGGGGAGCCTTTATGCAGCCCCACATGCAACTGGACCCTCCGGGTTCGCTCTTTCCGAGCAACACTATGTATACGCAGAGCCGGCTTGGGAGACGACTGAAAACTCGGGCCCCAGAAAACGCTTTCTGAGCCCCTTTTGCCCATCCAGAAGTGCCCCCAAAGGAAGGCTTTGGGTACAACTGAACTCCCCAGTAGAGCCTTTATGCAGCCCCACATGCAACTGGACCGTTCGGGTTCACTCTTTCACCGCAAGCCTAAATATAGCCCTAGCCGCAAAGGGAGAAGACTGAAAAATCGGGCTCCAGAAAACGCTCTCTGAGCCCATTTCGCCCTTCCAAAAGTGCCCCCAAAGGAAGGCTTTGAGTAAAAGTGAACTCCCCAGGGGAGCTTTTATGCAACCCCACATGCAACTGGACCGTCCGGGTTCACTCTTTCACCGCAAGTCTAAATTTAGCACTAGCCGCAAAGGGAGATGACTGAAAAATCAAGCCCCAGAAAACGCTCTCCGAGCCCTTTTCGCCCATCCAAAAGTGCCCCCAGAGGAAGGCTTTGAGTACAAGTGAACTCCCCAGGGGAGCCTTTATGCAGCCCCACATGCAACTGGACCCTCCGGGTTCACTCTTTCACAGCAAGCTTAAATATAGCCATAGCCACAATGGGAGAAGACTGAAAACTCGGGCCCCAGAAAATGTGTTACAAGCCCTTTTCGCCCATCCAAAAGTGCCCCCAAAGGAAGGCTTTGGGTACAACTGAACTCCCCAGGGGAGCCTTTATGCAGCCCCACATGCAATTGGACCCTCCGGGTTCGCTCTTTCCGAGCAACACTATGAATAGCCCTAGCCGGCATGGGAGACGACTGAAAACTCGGGCCCCAGAAAACGCTTTCCGAGCCCCTTTCGCCCATCCAGAAGTGCCCCCAAAGGAAGGCTTTGGGTACAACTGAACTCCCCAGGGGAGCCTTTAGGCAGCGCCACATGCAACTGGACCCTCCGGGTTCGCTGTTTCCGAGCAACATAAATATAGCCCTAGCTGGCATTGGAGAGAACTGAATACTCGGGCCTCAGAAAGTGCATTCCGAGCCCTATTCGCCCATACAAAAGTGCCCCCAAAGGAAGGCTTTGCGTACAAGTGAACTCCCCAGGGGAGCCTTTAGGCAGCCCCACATGCAACTGGACCCTCCGGGTTCGCTCTTTCCGAGCAACACTAAATATATCCCTAGGTGGCATTGGAAAGAACTGAAAACTGGGGCCTCAGAAATCGCATTCCGAGCCCCTTTTGCCCATCCAGAAGTGCCCCCAAAGGAAGGCTTTGGGTACAAGTTAACTCCCCAGGGGAGCCTTTAGGCAGCCTCACATGCAACTGGACCCTCCGGGTTCGCTCTTTCCGAGCAACAATAAGTATACGCCTAGCCGGATTGGGAGACGACTGAAAACTCGGGCCCCAGAAAACGCTTTCCGAGCACCTTTCGCCCATCCAGAAATGCCCCCAGAGGAAGGCTTTGGTTACAACTGAACTCCCCAGTAGAGCCTTTACGCAGCCCCACATGCAACTGGACCCTCCGGGATCGCTGTTTCCGAGCAACACTAAATATAACCCTAGATGGCATTGGAGAGAACTGAAAACTCGGGCCTCAGAAATCGCATTCCGAGCCCAATTCGCCCATCCAAAAGTGCCCCCAAAGGAAGGCTTTGGGTACAAGTGAACTCCCCAGGGGAGCCTTTAGGCAGCCCCACATGCAACTGGACCCTCTGTATTCGCTCTTTCACAGCAACCCTAAATATAACCCTGGCCCGCACGGAAGACGACTGAAAAATCGGGCCTCAGAAAACGCGTTACAAACCCATTCGCCCATCCAGAAATGCCCCCAAAGGAAGGCTTTGGGTACAAGTGAACTCCCCAGGGGAGCCTTTATGCAGCCCCACATGCAACTGGACCCTCCGGGTTCGCTCTTTCCGAGCAACACTATGTATACGCAGAGCCGGCTTGGGAGACGACTGAAAACTCGGGCCCCAGAAAACGCTTTCTGAGCCCCTTTTGCCCATCCAGAAGTGCCCCCAAAGGAAGGCTTTGAGTAAAAGTGAACTCCCCAGGGGAGCTTTTATGCAACCCCACATGCAACTGGAGCCTCCGGGTTCACTCTTTCACCGCAAGTCTAAATTTAGCCCTAGCCGCAACGGGAGATGACTGAAAAATCAATCCCTAGAAAACGCTCTCCGAGCCCTTTTCGCCCATCCAAAAGTGCCCCCAGAGGAAGGCTTTGGGTACAAGTGAACTCCCCAGGGGAGCCTTTATGCAGCCCCACATGCAACTGGACCCTCCGGGTTCACTCTTTCACAGCAAGACTAAATATATCCCTAGCCGGCAATGGGAGAAGACTGAAAACTCGGGCCACAGAAAATGCGTTACAAGCCCCATTCGCCCATCCAAAAGTGCCCCCAAAGGAAGGCTTTGGGTACAACTGAACTCCCCAGGAGAGCCTTTAGGCAGCCCCACATGCAGCTGGACCCTCCGGGTTCGCTCTTTCCGAGCAACACTAAGTATAAGCCTAGCCGGCTTGGGATACGACTGAAAACTCGGGCCCCAGAAAACGCTTTCCGAGCCCCATTCGCCCATCCAGAAGTGCCCCCAAAGGAAGGCTTTGAGTACAACTGAACTCCCCAGGAGAGCCTTTATGCAGCCCCACATGCAACTGGACCTTCCGGGTTCGCTGTTTCTGAGCAACATAAATATAGCCCTAGCTGGCATTGGAGAGAACTGAAAACTCGGGCCTCAGAAATCGCATTCCGAGCCCTATTCGCCCATCCAGAAGTGCCCCCAAAGGAAGGCTTTGGGTACAAGTGAACTCCCCAGGGGAGCCTTTAGGCAGCCCCACATGCAATTGGACCCTCCGCGTTCACTCTTTCACAGCAAGCCTAAATATATCCCTCGGCGCAATGGGAGAAGACTGAAAAAGCGGGCCTCAGAAAACGCATTGCGAGTCTCTTTCGACCATCCAAAAGTGCCCCCAAAGGAAGGCTTTGGGTACAACTGAACTCCCCAGGAGAGCCTTTACGCAGCCCCACATGCAACTGGACCTTCCCGGTTCGCTCTTTCCGAGCAACACTAAATATAACCCTAGCCGGCATGGGAGACCTCTGAAAAATCGGGCCCCAGAAAACGACTTACAAGACACTTTCGCAAATCCAAAAGTGCCCCCAAAGGAAGCCTTGGGTACAACTGAACTCCCCAGGGTAGCCTTTACGCAGCCCAACATGCAACTGGACCCTCATTATTCGCTCTTTCACAGCAACCCTAAATATAACCCTGGACCGCATGGCAGACGACTGAAAAATCGGACCCACGAAAATGCGTTACAAGCCCCATTCGCCCATCCAGAAGTGCCCCCAAAGGAAGGCTTTGGGTACAAGTGAACTCCCCAGGGGAGCCTTTATGCAGCCCCACATGCAACTGGACCCCCCGGGTTCACTCTTTCAAGGGAAGCCTAAATATTTCCCTAGCTGCAATGGGAGAAGACTGAAAACTCGGGCCCCAGAAAACGCTTTCCGAGCCCCATTCGCCCATCCAGAAGTGCCCCCAAAGGAAGGCTTTGGGTACAACTGAACTCCCCAGTAGAGCCTTTACGCAGCCCCACATGCAACTGGACCCTCCGGGATCGCTGTTTCCGAGCAACACTAAATATATCCCTAGATGGCATTGGAGAGAACTGAAAACTCGGGCCTCAGAAATCGCATTCCGAGCCCTAATAGCCCATCCAAAAGTGCCCCCAAAGGAAGGCTTTGGGTACAAGTGAACTCCCCAGGGGAGCCTTTAGGCAGCCCCACATGCAACTGGACCCTCTGTATTCGCTCTTTCACAGCAACCCTAAATATAACCCTGGCCCGCATGGAAGACGACTGAAAAATCGGGACTCAGAAAACGCGTTAGAAACCCATTCGCCCATCCAGAAATGCCCCCAAAGGAAGGCTTTGCGTACAAGTGAAGTCCCCAGGGGAGCCTTTATGCATCCCCACATGCAACTGGACCGTCCGGGTTCACTCTTTCACCGCAAGCCTAAATATAGCCCTAGCTGTAAAGGGAGAAGGCTGAAAAATCGGGTCCCAGAAAACGCTCTCCGAGCCCCTTTCGCCCATCCAAAAGTGCCCGCAGAGGAAGGCTTTGAGTACAAGTGAACTCCCCAGGGGAGCCTTTATGCTGCCCAACATGCAACTGGACCCTCCGGGTTTGCTCTTTCCGAGCAACACTAAGTATAAGCCTAGCCGGCTTGGGAGACGACCGAAAACTCCGGCCCCAGAAAACGCTTTCCGAAACCCATTCGCCCATCCAGAAGTGCCCCCAAAGGAAGGCTTTGGGTACAACTGAATTCCCCAGAAGAGCCTTTAGGCAGCCCCACATGCAACTGGACCCTCTGGGTTCGCTCTTTCCGAGCAACATAAATATAGCCCTAGCTGGCATTGGAGAGAACTGAAAACTCTGGCCTCAGAAATCGCATTCCGAGCCCAATTCGCCCATCCAAAAATGCCCCCAAAGGAAGGCTTTGGGTACAACTGAACTCCCCAGGGGAGCCTTTAGGCAGCCCCACATGCAACTGGACCCTCCGGGTTCGCTCTTTCCGAGCAACACTATGTATACGCAGAGCCGGCTTGGGAGACGACTGAAAACTCGGGCCCCAGAAAACGCTTTCTGAGCCCCTTTTGCCCATCCAGAAGTGCCCCCAAAGGAAGGCTTTGGGTACAACTGAACTCCCCAGTAGAGCCTTTATGCAGCCCCACATGCAACTGGACCGTTCGGGTTCACTCTTTCACCGCAAGCCTAAATATAGCCCTAGCCGCAAAGGGAGAAGACTGAAAAATCGGGCTCCAGAAAACGCTCTCTGAGCCCATTTCGCCCTTCCAAAAGTGCCCCCAAAGGAAGGCTTTGAGTAAAAGTGAACTCCCCAGGGGAGCTTTTATGCAACCCCACATGCAACTGGACCGTCCGGGTTCACTCTTTCACCGCAAGTCTAAATTTAGCACTAGCCGCAAAGGGAGATGACTGAAAAATCAAGCCCCAGAAAACGCTCTCCGAGCCCTTTTCGCCCATCCAAAAGTGCCCCCAGAGGAAGGCTTTGAGTACAAGTGAACTCCCCAGGGGAGCCTTTATGCAGCCCCACATGCAACTGGACCCTCCGGGTTCACTCTTTCACAGCAAGCTTAAATATAGCCATAGCCACAATGGGAGAAGACTGAAAACTCGGGCCCCAGAAAATGTGTTACAAGCCCTTTTCGCCCATCCAAAAGTGCCCCCAAAGGAAGGCTTTGGGTACAACTGAACTCCCCAGGGGAGCCTTTATGTAGCCCCACATGCAATTGGACCCTCCGGGTTCGCTCTTTCCGAGCAACACTATGAATAGCCCTAGCCGGCATGGGAGACGACTGAAAACTCGGGCCCCAGAAAACGCTTTCCGAGCCCCTTTCGCCCATCCAGAAGTGCCCCCAAAGGAAGGCTTTGGGTACAACTGAACTCCCCAGGGGAGCCTTTAGGCAGCGCCACATGCAACTGGACCCTCCGGGTTCGCTGTTTCCGAGCAACATAAATATAGCCCTAGCTGGCATTGGAGAGAACTGAATACTCGGGCCTCAGAAAGTGCATTCCGAGCCCTATTCGCCCATACAAAAGTGCCCCCAAAGGAAGGCTTTGCGTACAAGTGAACTCCCCAGGGGAGCCTTTATGCAGCCCCACATGCAACTGGACCCTCCGGGTTCGCTCTTTCCGAGCAACACTAAATATATCCCTAGGTGGCATTGGAAAGAACTGAAAACTGGGGCCTCAGAAATCGCATTCCGAGCCCCTTTTGCCCATCCAGAAGTGCCCCCAAAGGAAGGCTTTGGGTACAAGTTAACTCCCCAGGGGAGCCTTTAGGCAGCCTCACATGCAACTGGACCCTCCGGGTTCGCTCTTTCCGAGCAACAATAAGTATACGCCTAGCCGGCTTGGGAGACGACTGAAAACTCGGGCCCCAGAAAACGCTTTCCGAGCACCTTTCGCCCATCCAGAAATGCCCCCAGAGGAAGGCTTTGGTTACAACTGAACTCCCCAGTAGAGCCTTTACGCAGCCCCACATGCAACTGGACCCTCCGGGATCGCTGTTTCCGAGCAACACTAAATATAACCCTAGATGGCATTGGAGAGAACTGAAAACTCGGGCCTCAGAAATCGCATTCCGAGCCCAATTCGCCCATCCAAAAGTGCCCCCAAAGGAAGGCTTTGGGTACAAGTGAACTCCCCAGGGGAGCCTTTAGGCAGCCCCACATGCAACTGGACCCTCTGTATTCGCTCTTTCACAGCAACCCTAAATATAACCCTGGCCCGCACGGAAGACGACTGAAAAATCGGGCCTCAGAAAACGCGTTACAAACCCATTCGCCCATCCAGAAATGCCCCCAAAGGAAGGCTTTGGGTACAAGTGAACTCCCCAGGGGAGCCTTTATGCAGCCCCACATGCAACTGGACCCTCCGGGTTCGCTCTTTCCGAGCAACACTATGTATACGCAGAGCCGGCTTGGGAGACGACTGAAAACTCGGGCCCCAGAAAACGCTTTCTGAGCCCCTTTTGCCCATCCAGAAGTGCCCCCAAAGGAAGGCTTTGGGTACAACTGAACTCCCCAGTAGAGCCTTTATGCAGCCCCACATGCAACTGGACCGTTCGGGTTCACTCTTTCACCGCAAGCCTAAATATAGCCCTAGCCGCAAAGGGAGAAGACTGAAAAATCGGGCTCCAGAAAACGCTCTCTGAGCCCATTTCGCCCTTCCAAAAGTGCCCCCAAAGGAAGGCTTTGAGTAAAAGTGAACTCCCCAGGGGAGCTTTTATGCAACCCCACATGCAACTGGACCGTCCGGGTTCACTCTTTCACCGCAAGTCTAAATTTAGCACTAGCCGCAAAGGGAGATGACTGAAAAATCAAGCCCCAGAAAACGCTCTCCGAGCCCTTTTCGCCCATCCAAAAGTGCCCCCAGAGGAAGGCTTTGAGTACAAGTGAACTCCCCAGGGGAGCCTTTATGCAGCCCCACATGCAACTGGACCCTCCGGGTTCACTCTTTCACAGCAAGCTTAAATATAGCCATAGCCACAATGGGAGAAGACTGAAAACTCGGGCCCCAGAAAATGTGTTACAAGCCCTTTTCGCCCATCCAAAAGTGCCCCCAAAGGAAGGCTTTGGGTACAACTGAACTCCCCAGGGGAGCCTTTATGCAGCCCCACATGCAATTTGACCCTCCGGGTTCGCTCTTTCCGAGCAACACTATGAATAGCCCTAGCCGGCATGGGAGACGACTGAAAACTCGGGCCCCAGAAAACGCTTTCCGAGCCCCTTTCGCCCATCCAGAAGTGCCCCCAAAGGAAGGCTTTGGGTACAACTGAACTCCCCAGGGGAGCCTTTAGGCAGCGCCACATGCAACTGGACCCTCCGGGTTCGCTGTTTCCGAGCAACATAAATATAGCCCTAGCTGGCATTGGAGAGAACTGAATACTCGGGCCTCAGAAAGTGCATTCCGAGCCCTATTCGCCCATACAAAAGTGCCCCCAAAGGAAGGCTTTGCGTACAAGTGAACTCCCCAGGGGAGCCTTTAGGCAGCCCCACATGCAACTGGACCCTCCGGGTTCGCTCTTTCCGAGCAACACTAAATATATCCCTAGGTGGCATTGGAAAGAACTGAAAACTGGGGCCTCAGAAATCGCATTCCGAGCCCCTTTTGCCCATCCAGAAGTGCCCCCAAAGGAAGGCTTTGGGTACAAGTTAACTCCCCAGGGGAGCCTTTAGGCAGCCTCACATGCAACTGGACCCTCCGGGTTCGCTCTTTCCGAGCAACAATAAGTATACGCCTAGCCGGATTGGGAGACGACTGAAAACTCGGGCCCCAGAAAACGCTTTCCGAGCACCTTTCGCCCATCCAGAAATGCCCCCAGAGGAAGGCTTTGGTTACAACTGAACTCCCCAGTAGAGCCTTTACGCAGCCCCACATGCAACTGGACCCTCCGGGATCGCTGTTTCCGAGCAACACTAAATATAACCCTAGATGGCATTGGAGAGAACTGAAAACTCGGGCCTCAGAAATCGCATTCCGAGCCCAATTCGCCCATCCAAAAGTGCCCCCAAAGGAAGGCTTTGGGTACAAGTGAACTCCCCAGGGGAGCCTTTAGGCAGCCCCACATGCAACTGGACCCTCTGTATTCGCTCTTTCACAGCAACCCTAAATATAACCCTGGCCCGCACGGAAGACGACTGAAAAATCGGGCCTCAGAAAACGCGTTACAAACCCATTTGCCCATCCAGAAATGCCCCCAAAGGAAGGCTTTGGGTACAAGTGAACTCCCCAGGGGAGCCTTTATGCAGCCCCACATGCAACTGGACCCTCCGGGTTCGCTCTTTCCGAGCAACACTATGTATACGCAGAGCCGGCTTGGGAGACGACTGAAAACTCGGGCCCCAGAAAACGCTTTCTGAGCCCCTTTTGCCCATCCAGAAGTGCCCCCAAAGGAAGGCTTTGAGTAAAAGTGAACTCCCCAGGGGAGCTTTTATGCAACCCCACATGCAACTGGAGCCTCCGGGTTCACTCTTTCACCGCAAGTCTAAATTTAGCCCTAGCCGCAACGGGAGATGACTGAAAAATCAATCCCTAGAAAACGCTCTCCGAGCCCTTTTCGCCCATCCAAAAGTGCCCCCAGAGGAAGGCTTTGGGTACAAGTGAACTCCCCAGGGGAGCCTTTAGGCAGCCCCACATGCAATTGGACCCTCCGCGTTCACTCTTTCACAGCAAGCCTAAATATATCCCTCGGCGCAATGGGAGAAGACTGAAAAAGCGGGCCTCAGAAAACGCATTGCGAGTCTCTTTCGACCATCCAAAAGTGCCCCCAAAGGAAGGCTTTGGGTACAACTGAACTCCCCAGGAGAGCCTTTACGCAGCCCCACATGTAACTGGACCTTCCCGGTTCGCTCTTTCCGAGCAACACTAAATATAACCCTAGCCGGCATGGGAGACCTCTGAAAAATCGGGCCCCAGAAAACGACTTACAAGACACTTTCGCAAATCCAAAAGTACCCCCAAAGGAAGCCTTGGGTACAACTGAACTCCCCAGGGTAGCCTTTACGCAGCCCAACATGCAACTGGACCCTCATTATTCGCTCTTTCACAGCAACCCTAAATATAACCCTGGACCGCATGGCAGACGACTGAAAAATCGGACCCACGAAAATGCGTTACAAGCCCCATTCGCCCATCCAGAAGTGCCCCCAAAGGAAGGCTTTGGGTACAAGTGAACTCCCCAGGGGAGCCTTTATGCAGCCCCACATGCAACTGGACCCCCCGGGTTCACTCTTTCAAGGGAAGCCTAAATATTTCCCTAGCTGCAATGGGAGAAGACTGAAAACTCGGGCCCCAGAAAACGCTTTCCGAGCCCCATTCGCCCATCCAGAAGTGCCCCCAAAGGAAGGCTTTGGGTACAACTGAACTCCCCAGGAGAGCATTTACGCAGCCCCACATGCAACTGGACCCTCCGGGTTCGCTGTTTCTGAGCAACATAAATATAGCCCTATCTGGCATTGGAGAGAACTGAAAACTCGGGCCTCAGAAATCGCATTCCGAGCCCTATTCGCCCATCCAGAAGTGCCCCCAAAGGAAGGCTTTGGGTACAACTGAACTCCGCAGGGGAGCCTTTAGGCAGCCCCACATGCAACTGGACCCTCCGCGTTCACTCTTTCACAGTAAGCCTAAATATATCCCTCGGCGCAATGGGAGAAGACTGAAAAAGCGGGCCTCAGAAAACGCATTGCAAGTCTCTTTCGACCATCCAAAAGTGCCCCCAAAGGAAGGCTTTGGGTACAACTGAACTCCCCAGGGGAGCCTTTACGCAGCCCCACATGTAACTGGACCTTCCGGGTTCGCTCTTTCACAGCAACCCTAAATATAACCCTGGCCCGCATGGCAGACGACTGAAAAAGCGGGCCCCCGAAAATGCGTTACAAGCCCCATTCGCCCATCCAGAAGTGCCCCCAAAGAAAGGCTTTGAGTACAAGTGAACTCCCCAGGGGAGCCTTTATGCAGCCCCACATGCAGCTGGACACTCCGGCTTCACTCTTTCACAGCAAGCATAAATATAGCCCTAGCCGCAAAGGGAGAAAACTGAAAACTCTGGCCTCAGAAATCGCATTCTGAGCCCTATTCGCCCATCCAGAAGTGCCCCCAAAGGAAGGCTTTGGGTAGAGCTGAACTCCCCAGGAGAGCGTTTACGCAGTCCCACATGCAACTGGACCCTCCGGGTTTGCTGTTTTCGAGCAACTTAAATATAGCCCTAGCAGGCATTGGAGAGAACTGAAAACTCGGGCCTCAGAAAGTGCATTCCGAGCCCTATTCGCCCATCCAGAAGTGCCCCCAAAGGAAGGCTTTGGGTACAACTGAACTCCCCAGGAGAGCGTTTACGCAGCCCCACATGCAACTGGACCCTCCGGGTTCGCTGTTTCCGAGCAACACTAAGTATAGGCCTAGCCGGATTGGAATACGACTGAAATCTCGGGCCCCAGAAAACTCTTTCCGAGCCTCATTCGCCCATCCAGAAGTGCCCCCAAAGGAAGGCTTTGGGTACAACTGAACTCCCCAGGAGAGCGTTTACGCAGCCCCACATGCAACTGGACCCCCCGGGTTCACTCTTTCAAGGGAAGCCTAAATATAGCCCTAGCTGCAATGGGAGAAGACTGAAAACTCGGGCCCCAGAAAACGCTTTCCGAGCCCCATTCGCCCATCCAGAAGTGCCCCCAAAGGAAGGCTTTGGGTACATCTGAACTCCCCAGGAGAGCCTTTATGCAGCCCCACATGCAACTGGACCCTCCGTATTCGCTGTTTCACAGCAACCCGATATATAGCCCTGGCCCGCCTGGCACTCGACTGAAAACTCAGGCCCCAGAAAATGTGTTACAAGCCCCATTCGCTCATCCAGAAGTTCCCCCAAAGGAAGGCTTTGGGTACAACTGAACTCCCCAGGGGAGCCTTTACGCAGCCCCACATGCAACTGGACCCTCCGCGTTCACTCTTTCTACGCAAGCCTAAATATAGCCCTCGACGCAATTGGAGAAGACTGAAAAGCGGGCCTCAGAAAACGCAATGCGATTCCCCTTGGACCATCCAAAAGTGCCCCCAAAGGAAGGCTTTGGGTACATCTGAACCCCCCAGGGGAGCCTTTATGCAGCCCCACATGCAACTGGACCCTCCAGGTTCACTCTTTCACAGCAACCCTAAATATAGCCCTAGACACAAAGGGAGAAGACTAAAAAAGTGGGCCTCCTAAAACGCGTTACAAGCCCTATTCGCCCATCCAGAAGTGCCCCGAAAGGAAGGCTTTGGGTACATCTGAACTCCCCAGGGGAGCCTTTATGCAGCCCCACATGAAACTGGACCCTCCGGGTTCAATCTTTCACCACAAGCCTAAATATATCCCTCGGCGCAAAGGGGGAAGACCGAAACAGCGGGCCTCAGAAAACGCATTGTGAATCTCTTTCGACCATGCAAAAGTGCCCCCAAAGGAAGGCTTTGGGTACAAGTGAAGTCCCCAGGGGAGCCTTTATGCAGCCCCACATGCAACTGGACCCTCCAGGTTCGCTCTTTCCCAGCAACACTAAGCATAACCCTAGCCGGCTTGGGAGACGACTGAAAAATCGGGCCCCAGAAAACGCCTTACAAGACACTTTCGCCCATCCAAAAGTGCCCCCAAAGGAAGCCTTCGGTACAAGTGAACTCCCCAGGGCAGCCTTTACGCAGCCCCACATGCAACTGGACCCTCATTATTCGCTCTTTCACAGCAACCCTAAATATAACCCTGGCCCGCATGGCAGACGACTGAAAAATCGGGCCCCCGAAAATGCGTTACAAGCCCCATTCGCCCATCCAGAAGTGCCCCCAAAGGAAGGCTTTGGGTACAAGTGAACTCCCCAGGGGAGTCTTTATGCAGCCCCACATGCAACTGGACCCTCCGGGTTCACTCTTTCACCGCAAGCCTAAATATTTCCCTAGCCGCAAAGGGAGAAGACTGAAAAATCGGGCCTAAGAAATCGCATTCCGAGCCCTATTCGCCCATCCAGAAGTGCCCCCAAAGGAAGGCTTTGGGTAGAACTGAACTCCCCAGGGGAGCCTTTAGGCAGCCCCACATGCAACTGGACCCTCCGGGTTTGCTGTTTCCGTGCAACATAAATATAGCCCTAGCAGGCATTGGAGAGAACTGAAAACTCGGGCCCCAGAAAACGCATTCCGAGCCCCTTTCGCCCATCCAAAAGTGCCCCCAAAGGAAGGCTTTGGGTACAACTGAACTCCCCGGGGGAGCCTTTATGCAGCCCCACATGCAACTGGACCCTCCGCGTTCACTCTTTCACCGCAAGACTAAATATAGCCCTAGGCGCAATGGGAGAAGGCTGAAAAAGCGGGCCTCAGAAAACGCATTGCGATTCCCCTTGGACCATCCAAAAGTGCCCCCAAAGGAAGGCTTTGGGTACAAATGAACTCCTCAGGGGAGCCTTTATGCAGCCCTACATGCAACTGGACCCTCCGTATTCTCTGTTTCCGAGCAACCCTAAATATATCGCTAACCAGCATTTCAGAAACTGAAAACTCGGACCCCAGAAAATGCCATAGAAGACCCTTTCGCCCATCCAAAAGTGCCCCCAAAGGAAGGCTTTGAGTACAAGTGAATTCCCCAGGGGAGCATTTATGCAGCCCCACATGCAACTGGACCCTCCTTATTCGCTCTTTCACCGCAAGACTAAATATATCCCTCGGCGCAATAGGAGAAGACTGAAAAAGCGGGCCTCAGAATACGCATTGCGATTCCCCTTGGACCATCCAAAAGTGCCCCCAAAGGAAGGCTTTGGGTACATCTGAACTCCCCAGGAGAGCCTTTATGCAGCCCCACATGCAACTGGACCCTCCGTATTCGCTGTTTCACAGCAACCCGATATATAGCCCTGGCCCGCCTGGCACTCGACTGAAAACTCGGGCCCCAGAAAATGTGTTACAAGCCCCATTCGCTCATCCAGAAGTTCCCCCAAAGGAAGGCTTTGGGTACAACTGAACTCCCCAGGGGAGCCTTTATGCAGCCCCACATGCAACTGGACCCTCATTATTCGCTCTTTCACAGCAACCCTAAATATAACCCTGGCCCGCATGGCAGACGACTGAAAAAGCGGGCCCCCGAAAATGCGTTACAAGCCCCATTCGCCCATCCAGAAGTGCCCCCAAAGAAAGGCTTTGAGTACAAGTGAACTCCCCAGGGGAGCCTTTATGCAGCCCCACATGCAGCTGGACACTCCGGCTTCACTCTTTCACAGCAAGCATAAATATAGCCCTAGCCGCAAAGGGAGAAAACTGAAAACTCTGGCCTCAGAAATCGCATTCTGAGCCCTATTCGCCCATCCAGAAGTGCCCCCAAAGGAAGGCTTTGGGTAGAGCTGAACTCCCCAGGAGAGCGTTTACGCAGTCCCACAAGCAACTGGACCCTCCGGGTTTGCTGTTTTCGAGCAACTTAAATATAGCCCTAGCAGGCATTGGAGAGAACTGAAAACTCGGGCCTCAGAAAGTGCATTCCGAGCCCTATTCGCCCATCCAGAAGTGCCCCCAAAGGAAGGCTTTGGGTACAACTGAACTCCCCAGGAGAGCGTTTACGCAGCCCCACATGCAACTGGACCCTCCGGGTTCGCTGTTTCCGAGCAACACTAAGTATAGGCCTAGCCGGATTGGAATACGACTGAAATCTCGGGCCCCAGAAAACTCTTTCCGAGCCTCATTCGCCCATCCAGAAGTGCCCCCAAAGGAAGGCTTTGGGTACAACTGAACTCCCCAGGAGAGCGTTTACGCAGCCCCACATGCAACTGGACCCCCCGGGTTCACTCTTTCAAGGGAAGCCTAAATATAGCCCTAGCTGCAATGGGAGAAGACTGAAAACTCGGGCCCCAGAAAACGCTTTCCGAGCCCCATTCGCCCATCCAGAAGTGCCCCCAAAGGAAGGCTTTGGGTACATCTGAACTCCCCAGGAGAGCCTTTATGCAGCCCCACATGCAACTGGACCCTCCGTATTCGCTGTTTCACAGCAACCCGATATATAGCCCTGGCCCGCCTGGCACTCGACTGAAAACTCGGGCCCCAGAAAATGTGTTACAAGCCCCATTCGCTCATCCAGAAGTTCCCCCAAAGGAAGGCTTTGGGTACAACTGAACTCCCCAGGGGAGCCTTTACGCAGCCCCACATGCAACTGGACCCTCCGCGTTCACTCTTTCTACGCAAGCCTAAATATAGCCCTCGACGCAATTGGAGAAGACTGAAAAGCGGGCCTCAGAAAACGCAATGCGATTCCCCTTGGACCATCCAAAAGTGCCCCCAAAGGAAGGCTTTGGGTACATCTGAACCCCCCAGGGGAGCCTTTATGCAGCCCCACATGCAACTGGACCCTCCAGGTTCACTCTTTCACAGCAACCCTAAATATAGCCCTAGACACAAAGGGAGAAGACTAAAAAAGTGGGCCTCCTAAAACGCGTTACAAGCCCTATTCGCCCATCCAGAAGTGCCCCGAAAGGAAGGCTTTGGGTACATCTGAACTCCCCAGGGGAGCCTTTATGCAGCCCCACATGAAACTGGACCCTCCGGGTTCAATCTTTCACCACAAGCCTAAATATATCCCTCGGCGCAAAGGGGGAAGACCGAAACAGCGGGCCTCAGAAAACGCATTGTGAATCTCTTTCGACCATGCAAAAGTGCCCCCAAAGGAAGGCTTTGGGTACAAGTGAAGTCCCCAGGGGAGCCTTTATGCAGCCCCACATGCAACTGGACCCTCCAGGTTCGCTCTTTCCCAGCAACACTAAGCATAACCCTAGCCGGCTTGGGAGACGACTGAAAAATCGGGCCCCAGAAAACGCCTTACAAGACACTTTCGCCCATCCAAAAGTGCCCCCAAAGGAAGCCTTCGGTACAAGTGAACTCCCCAGGGCAGCCTTTACGCAGCCCCACATGCAACTGGACCCTCATTATTCGCTCTTTCACAGCAACCCTAAATATAACCCTGGACCGCATGGCAGACGACTGAAAAATCGGGCCCCCGAAAATGCGTTACAAGCCCCATTCGCCCATCCAGAAGTGCCCCCAAAGGAAGGCTTTGGGTACAACTGAACTCCCCAGGGGAGTCTTTATGCAGCCCCACATGCAACTGGACCCTCCGGGTTCACTCTTTCACCGCAAGCCTAAATATTTCCCTAGCCGCAAAGGTAGAAGACTGAAAAATCGGGCCTAAGAAATCGCATTCCGAGCCCTATTCGCCCATCCAGAAGTGCCCCCAAAGGAAGGCTTTGGGTAGAACTGAACTCCCCAGGGGAGCCTTTAGGCAGCCCCACATGCAACTGGACCCTCCGGGTTTGCTGTTTCCGTGCAACATAAATATAGCCCTAGCAGGCATTGGAGAGAACTGAAAACTCGGGCCCCAGAAAACGCATTCCGAGCCCCTTTCGCCCATCCAAAAGTGCCCCCAAAGGAAGGCTTTGGGTACAGCTGAACTCCCCGGGGGAGCCTTTATGCAGCCCCACATGCAACTGGACCCTCCGCGTTCACTCTTTCACCGCAAGACTAAATATAGCCCTAGGCGCAATGGGAGAAGGCTGAAAAAGCGGGCCTCAGAAAACGCATTGCGATTCCCCTTGGACCATCCAAAAGTGCCCCCAAAGGAAGGCTTTGGGTACAAATGAACTCCTCAGGGGAGCCTTTATGCAGCCCTACATGCAACTGGACCCTCCGTATTCTCTGTTTCCGAGCAACCCTAAATATATCGCTAACCAGCATTTCAGAAACTGAAAACTCGGACCCCAGAAAATGCCATAGAAGACCCTTTCGCCCATCCAAAAGTGCCCCCAAAGGAAGGCTTTGAGTACAAGTGAATTCCCCAGGGGAGCATTTATGCAGCCCCACATGCAACTGGACCCTCCTTATTCGCTCTTTCACCGCAAGACTAAATATATCCCTCGGCGCAATAGGAGAAGACTGAAAAAGCGGGCCTCAGAATACGCATTGCGATTCCCCTTGGACCATCCAAAAGTGCCCCCAAAGGAAGGCTTTGGGTACATCTGAACTCCCCAGGAGAGCCTTTATGCAGCCCCACATGCAACTGGACCCTCCGTATTCGCTGTTTCACAGCAACCCGATATATAGCCCTGGCCCGCCTGGCACTCGACTGAAAACTCGGGCCCCAGAAAATGTGTTACAAGCCCCATTCGCTCATCCAGAAGTTCCCCCAAAGGAAGGCTTTGGGTACAACTGAACTCCCCAGGGGAGCCGTTACGCAGCCCCACATGCAACTGGACCCTCCGCGTTCACTCTTTCTACGCAAGCCTAAATATAGCTCTCGGCGCAATGGGAGAAGACTGAAAAGCGGGCCTCAGAAAACGCAATGCGATTCCCCTTGGACCATCCAAAAGTGCCCCCAAAGGAAGGCTTTGGGTACAACTGAACTCCCCAGGGGAGCCTTTATGCAGCCCCACATGCAACTGGACCTTCCAGGTTCGCTCTTTCCGAGCAACACTAAATATAGTCCTAGCCAGCATTGGAGACGACTGAAAACTCGGGCGCCAGAAAAAGCATTCCGAGCCCCTTTCGCCCATCCAATTGTGCACCCAGAGGAAGACTTGGAGTACAAGTGAACTCCCCAGGGGAGCCTTTATGCAGCCCCACATGCAACTGGACCGTCCTTATTCGCTTTTTCACCTCACGTCTATATATACCCCTCGGCGCAAAGGGGGAAGACTGAAAAACGGGCCTCAGAAAACGCATTACGAGTCTCTTTGGACCATCCAAAAGTGCCCCCAAAGGAAGGCTTTGGGTACAAGTGAACTTCCCACGAGAGCCTTTATGCATCCCCACATGCAACTGGACCCTCCGGGTTCACTCTTTTACCGCAAGACTAAATACAGCCCTAGGCGCAATGGGAGGAAGTTGAAAAAGCGGGCCTGAGAAAACGCATTGCAATTCCCCTTGGACCATCCAAAAGTGCCCCCAGAGGAAGGCTTTGGGTACAAGTGAACTCCCCAGGGGAGCCATTGCGCAGCCCCACATACAACTGGACCCTCCGTATTCGCTCTTTCACAGCAAGCCTAAATATAACCCTAGCCAGCATGGCATTAGACTGAAAATTCGAGCCCCAGAAAAAGCGTTTCAAGCCCCATTCGCCCATCCAAAAGTGCCCCCAAAGGAAGGCTTTGGGTACAAGTGAACTCCCCAGGGGAGCCTTAAGCAGCCCTACATGCAACTGGACCCTCCGGGTTCGCTGTTTCCGAGCAACACTAAATATAGCCCTAGCTGGCATTGGAGAGAACTGAAAACTCGGACCTCAGAAATCGCATTCCGAGCCCCTTTCGCCCATCCAAAAGTGCCCCCAGAGGAAGGCTTAGGGTACAAGTGAACTCCCCAGGGGAGCCTTTAGGCAGCCCCACATGCAACTGGACCCTCCGGGTTCGCTGTTTATGAGCAACCCTAAATATAACCCAAGCCAGCATGGCAGAAGACTGAAAACTCGGGCCACAGAAATCGCGTTACAAGCTCCATTCGCCCATCCAGAAGTGCCCCCAAAGGAAGGCTTTGGGTACAACTGAACTCCCCAGGAGAGCCTTTACGCAGCCCCACATGCAACTGGACCCTCCGTAGTCACTCTTTCACAGCAACCCTAAATATAACCCTGGCCCGCATGGCAGGCGACTGAAAAATCGGACCCCAGAAATCGCGTTACAAGCCCCATTCGCCCATCCAGAAGTGCCCCTAAAGGAAGGCTTTGGGTACATCTGAACCCCCCAGGGGAGCCTTTATGCAGCCCCACATGCAACTGGACCCTCCAGGTTCACTCTTTCACAGCAAACCTAAATATAGCCCTAGACACAAAGGGAGAAGACTGAAAAAGTGGGCCTCCTAAAACGCGTTACAAGCCCTATTCGCCCATCCAGAAGTGCCCCGAAAGGAAGGCTTTGGGTACATCTGAACTCCCCAGGGGAGCCTTTATGCAGCCCCACATGAAACTGGACCCTCCGGGTTCAATCTTTCACCACAAGCCTAAATATATCCCTCGGCGCAAAGGGGGAAGACCGAAACAGCGGGCCTCAGAAAACGCATTGTGAATCTCTTTCGACCATGCAAAAGTGCCCCCAAAGGAAGGCTTTGGGTACAAGTGAAGTCCCCAGGGGAGCCTTTATGCAGCCCCACATGCAACTGGACCCTCCGGGTTCGCTCTTTCCCAGCAACACTAAGCATAGCCCTAGCCGGCTTGGGAGACGACTGAAAAATCGGGCCCCAGAAAACGCCTTACAAGACACTTTCGCAAATCCAAAAGTGCCCCCAAAGGAAGCCTTGGGTACAACTGAACTCCCCAGGGTAGCCTTTACGCAGCCCCACATGCAACTGGACCCTCCGGGTTCACTCTTTCACCGCAAGCCTAAATAAAGCCCTAGCCGCAAAGGGAGAAGACTGAAAAATCGGGCCTAAGAAATCGCATTCCGAGCCCTATTCGCCCATCCAGAAGTGCCCCCAAAGGAAGGCTTTGGGTAGAACTGAACTCCCCAGGGGAGCCTTAAGCAGCCCTACATGCAACTGGACCCTCCGGGTTTGCTGTTTCCGAGCAACTTAAATATAGCCCTAGCAGGTTTTGGAGAGAACTGAAAACTCGGGCCTCAGAAATCGCATTCCGAGCCCTATTCGCCCATCCAAAAGTGCCCCCAAAGGAAGGCTTTGGGTACAAGTGAACTCCCCAGGGGAGCCTTTACGCAGCCCCACATGCAACTGGACCCTCCGCGTTCACTCTTTCACAGCAAGCCTAAATATAACCCTAGCTGCAATGGGAGAAGACTGAAAACTCGGACCCCAGAAAACGCATTCCAAGCCCCATTCGCCCATCCAGAAGTGCCCCCAAAGGAAGGCTTTGGGTACAACTGAACTCCCCAGGAGAGCCTTTAGGCAGCCCCACATGCAACTGGACCCTCCGCGTTCACTCTTTCACCGCAAGCCTAAATATATCCCTCGGCGCAATGGGAGAAGACTGAAAAAGGGGGCCTCAGAAAACGCATTGCGAGTCTCTTTCGCCCATCCAAAAGTGCCCCCAAAGGAAGGCTTTGGGTACAACTGAACTCCCCAGGGGAGCCTTTACGCAGCCCCACATGTAACTGGACCTTCCAGGTTCGCTCTTTCCGAGCAACACTAAATATAACCCTAGCCGGCATGGGAGACCACTGAAAAATCGGGCCTCAGAAAACGCCTTACAAGTCACATTCGCACATCCAAAAGTGCCCCCAAAGGAAGCCTTGGGTACAACTGAACTCCCCAGTAGAGCCTTTAGGCAGCCCCACATGCAACTGGACCCTCATTATTCGCTCTTTCACAGCAACCCTAAATATAACCCTGGCCCGCATGGCAGGCGACTGAAAAATCAGACCCCAGAAATCGTGTTACAAGCCCCATTTGCCCATCCAGAAGTGCCCCTAAAGGAAGGCTTTGGGTACATCTGAACCCCCCAGGGGAGCCTTTATGCAGCCCCACATGCAACTGGACCCTCCAGGTTCACTCTTTCACAGCAAACCTAAATATAGCCCTAGACACAAAGGGAGAAGACTGAAAAAGTGGGCCTCCTAAAACGCGTTACAAGCCCTATTCGCCCATCCAGAAGTGCCCCGAAAGGAAGGCTTTGGGTACATCTGAACTCCCCAGGGGAGCCTTTATGCAGCCCCACATGAAACTGGACCCTCCGGGTTCAATCTTTCACCACAAGCCTAAATATATCCCTCGGCGCAAAGGGGGAAGACCGAAACAGCGGGCCTCAGAAAACGCATTGTGAATCTCTTTCGACCATGCAAAAGTGCCCCCAAAGGAAGGCTTTGCGTACAAGTGAAGTCCCCAGGGGAGCCTTTATGCAGCCCCACATGCAACTGGACCCTCCGGGTTCGCTCTTTCCCAGCAACAATAAGCATAGCCCTAGCCGGCTTGGGAGACGACTGAAAAATCGGGCCCCAGAAAACGCCTTACAAGACACTTTCGCAAATCCAAAAGTGCCCCCAAAGGAAGCCTTGGGTACAACTGAACTCCCCAGGGTAGCCTTTACGCAGCCCCACATGCAACTGGACCCTCCGGGTTCACTCTTTCACCGCAAGCCTAAATAAAGCCCTAGCCGCAAAGGGAGAAGACTGAAAAATCGGGCCTAAGAAATCGCATTCCGAGCCCTATTCGCCCATCCAGAAGTGCCCCCAAAGGAAGGCTTTGGGTAGAACTGAACTCCCCAGGGGAGCCTTAAGCAGCCCTACATGCAACTGGACCCTCCGGGTTTGCTGTTTCCGAGCAACTTAAATATAGCCCTAGCAGGTTTTGGAGAGAACTGAAAACTCGGGCCTCAGAAATCGCATTCCGAGCCCTATTCGCCCATCCAAAAGTGCCCCCAAAGGAAGGCTTTGGGTACAAGTGAACTCCCCAGGGGAGCCTTTACGCAGCCCCACATGCAACTGGACCCTCCGGGTTCACTCTTTCACAGCAAGCCTAAATATAACCCTAGCTGCAATGGGAGAAGACTGAAAACTCGGACCCCAGAAAACGCATTCCAAGCCCCATTCGCCCATCCAGAAGTGCCCCCAAAGGAAGGCTTTGGGTACAACTGAACTCCCCAGGGGAGCCTTTATGCAGCCCCATATGCAACTGGACCCTCCGGGTTCGCTGTTTCCGAGCAACTTAAATATAGCCCTAGCCGGCTTGGGAGACGACTGAAAAATCGGGCCCCAGAAAACGCCTTACAAGACACTTTCGCCCATCCAAAAGTGCCCCCAAAGGAAGCCTTCGGTACAAGTGAACTCCCCAGGGCAGCCTTTACGCAGCCCCACATGCAACTGGACCCTCATTATTCGCTCTTTCACAGCAACCCTAAATATAACCCTGGCCCGCATGGCAGACGACTGAAAAATCGGGCCCCCGAAAATGCGTTACAAGCCCCATTCGCCCATCCAGAAGTGCCCCCAAAGGAAGGCTTTGGGTACAACTGAACTCCCCAGGGGAGCCTTTAGGCAGCCCCACATGCAACTGGAACCTCCGCGTTCACTCTGTCACCGCAAGACTAAATATAGCCCTCGGCGCAATGGGAGAAGGCTGAAAAAGCGGGCCTCAGAAAACGCATTGCGATTCCCCTTGGACCATCCAAAAGTGCCCCCAAAGGAAGGCTATGGGTACAAGTGAACTCCTCAGGGGAGCCTTTATGCAGCCCCACATGCAACTGGACCTTCCAGGTTCGCTCTTTCCGAGCAACACTAAATATAGTCCTAGCCAGCATTGGAGACGACTGAAAACTCGGTCCCCAGAAAACTCATTCCAAGCCCGTTTCGCCCATCCAAAAGTGACCAAAAAGGAAGGCTTTGAGTACAAATGAACTCCTCAGGGGAGCCTTTATGCAGCCCCACATGCAACTGGACCCTCCGTATTCTCTGTTTCCGAGCAACCCTAAATATATCGCTAACCAGCATTTCAGAAACTGAAAACTCGGACCCCAGAAAATGCCATAGAAGACCCTTTCGCCCATCCAAAAGTGCCCCCAAAGGAAGGCTTTGAGTACAAGTGAATTCCCCAGGGGAGCATTTATGCAGCCCCACATGCAACTGGACCCTCCTTATTCGCTCTTTCACCGCAAGACTAAATATATCCCTCGGCGCAATAGGAGAAGACTGAAAAAGCGGGCCTCAGAATACGCATTGCGATTCCCCTTGGACCATCCAAAAGTGCCCCCAAAGGAAGGCTTTGGGTACATCTGAACTCCCCAGGAGAGCCTTTATGCAGCCCCACATGCAACTGGACCCTCCGTATTCGCTGTTTCACAGCAACCCGATATATAGCCCTGGCCCGCCTGGCACTCGACTGAAAACTCGGGCCCCAGAAAATGTGTTACAAGCCCCATTCGCTCATCCAGAAGTTCCCCCAAAGGAAGGCTTTGGGTACAACTGAACTCCCCAGGGGAGCCGTTACGCAGCCCCACATGCAACTGGACCCTCCGCGTTCACTCTTTCTACGCAAGCCTAAATATAGCTCTCGGCGCAATGGGAGAAGACTGAAAAGCGGGCCTCAGAAAACGCAATGCGATTCCCCTTGGACCATCCAAAAGTGCCCCCAAAGGAAGGCTTTGGGTACAACTGAACTCCCCAGGGGAGCCTTTATGCAGCCCCACATGCAACTGGACCTTCCAGGTTCGCTCTTTCCGAGCAACACTAAATATAGTCCTAGCCAGCATTGGAGACGACTGAAAACTCGGGCGCCAGAAAAAGCATTCCGAGCCCCTTTCGCCCATCCAATTGTGCACCCAGAGGAAGACTTGGAGTACAAGTGAACTCCCCAGGGGAGCCTTTATGCAGCCCCACATGCAACTGGACCGTCCTTATTCGCTTTTTCACCTCACGTCTATATATACCCCTCGGCGCAAAGGGGGAAGACTGAAAAACGGGCCTCAGAAAACGCATTACGAGTCTCTTTGGACCATCCAAAAGTGCCCCCAAAGGAAGGCTTTGGGTACAAGTGAACTTCCCACGAGAGCCTTTATGCATCCCCACATGCAACTGGACCCTCCGGGTTCACTCTTTTACCGCAAGACTAAATACAGCCCTAGGCGCAATGGGAGGAAGTTGAAAAAGCGGGCCTGAGAAAACGCATTGCAATTCCCCTTGGACCATCCAAAAGTGCCCCCAGAGGAAGGCTTTGGGTACAAGTGAACTCCCCAGGGGAGCCATTGCGCAGCCCCACATACAACTGGACCCTCCGTATTCGCTCTTTCACAGCAAGCCTAAATATAACCCTAGCCAGCATGGCATTAGACTGAAAATTCGAGCCCCAGAAAAAGCGTTTCAAGCCCCATTCGCCCATCCAAAAGTGCCCCCAAAGGAAGGCTTTGGGTACAAGTGAACTCCCCAGGGGAGCCTTAAGCAGCCCTACATGCAACTGGACCCTCCGGGTTCGCTGTTTCCGAGCAACACTAAATATAGCCCTAGCTGGCATTGGAGAGAACTGAAAACTCGGACCTCAGAAATCGCATTCCGAGCCCCTTTCGCCCATCCAAAAGTGCCCCCAGAGGAAGGCTTAGGGTACAAGTGAACTCCCCAGGGGAGCCTTTAGGCAGCCCCACATGCAACTGGACCCTCCGGGTTCGCTGTTTATGAGCAACCCTAAATATAACCCAAGCCAGCATGGCAGAAGACTGAAAACTCGGGCCACAGAAATCGCGTTACAAGCTCCATTCGCCCATCCAGAAGTGCCCCCAAAGGAAGGCTTTGGGTACAACTGAACTCCCCAGGAGAGCCTTTACGCAGCCCCACATGCAACTGGACCCTCCGTAGTCACTCTTTCACAGCAACCCTAAATATAACCCTGGCCCGCATGGCAGGCGACTGAAAAATCGGACCCCAGAAATCGCGTTACAAGCCCCATTCGCCCATCCAGAAGTGCCCCTAAAGGAAGGCTTTGGGTACATCTGAACCCCCCAGGGGAGCCTTTATGCAGCCCCACATGCAACTGGACCCTCCAGGTTCACTCTTTCACAGCAAACCTAAATATAGCCCTAGACACAAAGGGAGAAGACTGAAAAAGTGGGCCTCCTAAAACGCGTTACAAGCCCTATTCGCCCATCCAGAAGTGCCCCGAAAGGAAGGCTTTGGGTACATCTGAACTCCCCAGGGGAGCCTTTATGCAGCCCCACATGAAACTGGACCCTCCGGGTTCAATCTTTCACCACAAGCCTAAATATATCCCTCGGCGCAAAGGGGGAAGACCGAAACAGCGGGCCTCAGAAAACGCATTGTGAATCTCTTTCGACCATGCAAAAGTGCCCCCAAAGGAAGGCTTTGGGTACAAGTGAAGTCCCCAGGGGAGCCTTTATGCAGCCCCACATGCAACTGGACCCTCCGGGTTCGCTCTTTCCCAGCAACACTAAGCATAGCCCTAGCCGGCTTGGGAGACGACTGAAAAATCGGGCCCCAGAAAACGCCTTACAAGACACTTTCGCAAATCCAAAAGTGCCCCCAAAGGAAGCCTTGGGTACAACTGAACTCCCCAGGGTAGCCTTTACGCAGCCCCACATGCAACTGGACCCTCCGGGTTCACTCTTTCACCGCAAGCCTAAATAAAGCCCTAGCCGCAAAGGGAGAAGACTGAAAAATCGGGCCTAAGAAATCGCATTCCGAGCCCTATTCGCCCATCCAGAAGTGCCCCCAAAGGAAGGCTTTGGGTAGAACTGAACTCCCCAGGGGAGCCTTAAGCAGCCCTACATGCAACTGGACCCTCCGGGTTTGCTGTTTCCGAGCAACTTAAATATAGCCCTAGCAGGTTTTGGAGAGAACTGAAAACTCGGGCCTCAGAAATCGCATTCCGAGCCCTATTCGCCCATCCAAAAGTGCCCCCAAAGGAAGGCTTTGGGTACAAGTGAACTCCCCAGGGGAGCCTTTACGCAGCCCCACATGCAACTGGACCCTCCGCGTTCACTCTTTCACAGCAAGCCTAAATATAACCCTAGCTGCAATGGGAGAAGACTGAAAACTCGGACCCCAGAAAACGCATTCCAAGCCCCATTCGCCCATCCAGAAGTGCCCCCAAAGGAAGGCTTTGGGTACAACTGAACTCCCCAGGAGAGCCTTTAGGCAGCCCCACATGCAACTGGACCCTCCGCGTTCACTCTTTCACCGCAAGCCTAAATATATCCCTCGGCGCAATGGGAGAAGACTGAAAAAGGGGGCCTCAGAAAACGCATTGCGAGTCTCTTTCGCCCATCCAAAAGTGCCCCCAAAGGAAGGCTTTGGGTACAACTGAACTCCCCAGGGGAGCCTTTACGCAGCCCCACATGTAACTGGACCTTCCAGGTTCGCTCTTTCCGAGCAACACTAAATATAACCCTAGCCGGCATGGGAGACCACTGAAAAATCGGGCCTCAGAAAACGCCTTACAAGTCACATTCGCACATCCAAAAGTGCCCCCAAAGGAAGCCTTGGGTACAACTGAACTCCCCAGTAGAGCCTTTAGGCAGCCCCACATGCAACTGGACCCTCATTATTCGCTCTTTCACAGCAACCCTAAATATAACCCTGGCCCGCATGGCAGGCGACTGAAAAATCGGACCCCAGAAATCGTGTTACAAGCCCCATTTGCCCATCCAGAAGTGCCCCTAAAGGAAGGCTTTGGGTACATCTGAACCCCCCAGGGGAGCCTTTATGCAGCCCCACATGCAACTGGACCCTCCAGGTTCACTCTTTCACAGCAAACCTAAATATAGCCCTAGACACAAAGGGAGAAGACTGAAAAAGTGGGCCTCCTAAAACGCGTTACAAGCCCTATTCGCCCATCCAGAAGTGCCCCGAAAGGAAGGCTTTGGGTACATCTGAACTCCCCAGGGGAGCCTTTATGCAGCCCCACATGAAACTGGACCCTCCGGGTTCAATCTTTCACCACAAGCCTAAATATATCCCTCGGCGCAAAGGGGGAAGACCGAAACAGCGGGCCTCAGAAAACGCATTGTGAATCTCTTTCGACCATGCAAAAGTGCCCCCAAAGGAAGGCTTTGGGTACAAGTGAAGTCCCCAGGGGAGCCTTTATGCAGCCCCACATGCAACTGGACCCTCCGGGTTCGCTCTTTCCCAGCAACAATAAGCATAGCCCTAGCCGGCTTGGGAGACGACTGAAAAATCGGGCCCCAGAAAACGCCTTACAAGACACTTTCGCAAATCCAAAAGTGCCCCCAAAGGAAGCCTTGGGTACAACTGAACTCCCCAGGGTAGCCTTTACGCAGCCCCACATGCAACTGGACCCTCCGGGTTCACTCTTTCACCGCAAGCCTAAATAAAGCCCTAGCCGCAAAGGGAGAAGACTGAAAAATCGGGCCTAAGAAATCGCATTCCGAGCCCTATTCGCCCATCCAGAAGTGCCCCCAAAGGAAGGCTTTGGGTAGAACTGAACTCCCCAGGGGAGCCTTAAGCAGCCCTACATGCAACTGGACCCTCCGGGTTTGCTGTTTCCGAGCAACTTAAATATAGCCCTAGCAGGTTTTGGAGAGAACTGAAAACTCGGGCCTCAGAAATCGCATTCCGAGCCCTATTCGCCCATCCAAAAGTGCCCCCAAAGGAAGGCTTTGGGTACAAGTGAACTCCCCAGGGGAGCCTTTACGCAGCCCCACATGCAACTGGACCCTCCGGGTTCACTCTTTCACAGCAAGCCTAAATATAACCCTAGCTGCAATGGGAGAAGACTGAAAACTCGGACCCCAGAAAACGCATTCCAAGCCCCATTCGCCCATCCAGAAGTGCCCCCAAAGGAAGGCTTTGGGTACAACTGAACTCCCCAGGAGAGCCTTTAGGCAGCCCCACATGCAACTGGACCCTCCGCGTTCACTCTTTCACCGCAAGCCTAAATATATCCCTCGGCGCAATGGGAGAAGACTGAAAAAGGGGGCCTCAGAAAACGCATTGCGAGTCTCTTTCGCCCATCCAAAAGTGCCCCCAAAGGAAGGCTTTGGGTACAACTGAACTCCCCAGGGGAGCCTTTACGCAGCCCCACATGTAACTGGACCTTCCGGGTTCGCTCTTTCCGAGCAACACTAAATATAACCCTAGCTGGCATGGGAGACCACTGAAAAATCGGGCCTCAGAAAACGCCTTACAAGTCACATTCGCACATCCAAAAGTGCCCCCAAAGGAAGCCTTGGGTACAACTGAACTCCCCAGTAGAGCCTTTAGGCAGCCCCACATGCAACTGGACCCTCATTATTCGCTCTTTCACAGCAACCCTAAATATAACCCTGGCCCGCATGGCAGACGACTGAAAAATCTGGCCCCCGAAAATGTGTTACAAGCCCCATTCGCCCATCCAGAAGTGCCCCCAAAGGAAGGCTTTGGGTACAAGTGAACTCCCCAGGAGAGCCTTTATGCAGCCCCACATGCAACTGGACCCTCCGTGTTCACTCTTTCACCGCAAGCCTAAATATTTCCCTAGCCGCAAAGGGAGAAGACTGAAAAATCGGGCCTCAGAAATCGCATTCCGAGCCCTATTCGCCCATCCAGATGTGCCCCCAAAGAAAGGCTTTGGGTAGAACTGAACTGCCCAGGAGAGCGTTTACACAGCCCCACATGCAACTGGACCCTCCGGGTTCGCTGTTTCAGAGCAACTTAAATATAGCCCTAGCAGGCATTGGAGAGAACTGAAAACTCGGGCCTCAGAAATCGCATTCCGAGCCCTATTCGCCCATCCAGAAGTGCCCCCAAAGGAAGGCTTTGGGTACAACTGAACTCCCCAGGGGAGCCTTTATGCAGCCCCATATGCAACTGGACCCTCCGGGTTCGCTGTTTCCGAGCAACTTAAATATAGCCCTAGCAGGTATTGGAGAGAACTGAAAACTCGGGCCTCAGAAATCGCATTCCGAGCCCCTTTCGCCCATCCAAAAGTGCCCCCAGAGGAAGGCTTAGGGTACAAGTGAACTCCCCAGGGGAGCCTTTAGGCAGCCCCACATGCAACTGGACCCTCCGGGTTCGCTGTTTACGAGCAACCCTAAATATAACCCAAGCCAGCATGGCAGAAAACTGAAAACTCGGGCCACAGAAATCGCGTTACAAGCTCCATTCGTCCATCCAGAAGTGCCCCCAAAGGAAGGCTTTGGGTACAACTGAACTCCCCAGGAGAGCCTTTACGCAGCCCCACATGCAACTGGACCCTCCGTAGTCACTCTTTCACAGCAACCCTAAATATAACCCTGGCCCGCATGGCAGGCGACTGAAAAATCGGACCCCAGAAATCGCGTTACAAGCCCCATTCGCCCATCCAGAAATGCCCCCAAAGGAAGGCTTTGGGTACATCTGAACCCCCCAGGGGAGCCTTTATGCAGCCCCACATGCAGCTGGACCCTCCAGGTTCACTCTTTCACAGCAACCCTAAATATAGCCCTAGACACAAAGGGAGAAGACTGAAAAAGTGGGCCTCCTAAAACGCGTTACAAGCCCTATTCGCCCATCCAGAAGTGCCCCGAAAGGAAGGCTTTGGGTAGAACTGAACTCCCCAGGGGAGCCTTTATGCAGCCCCACATGCAACTGGACCCTCCGCGTTCACTCTTTCACCGCAAGACTAAATATAGCCCTCGGCGCAATGGGAGAAGGCTGAAAAAGCGGGCCTCAGAAAACGCATTGCGATTCCCCTTGGACCATCCAAAAGTGCCCCCAAAGGAAGGCTTTGGGTACAAGTGAACTCCTCAGGGGAGCCTTTATGCAGCCCCACATGCAACTGGACCCTCCAGGTTCGCTCTTTCCGAGCAACACTAAATATAGTCCTAGCCAGCATTGGAGACGACTGAAAACTCGGTCCCCAGAAAACTCATTCCAAGCCCCTTTCGCCCATCCAAAAGTGACCAAAAAGGAAGGCTTTGAGTACAAATGAACTCCTCAGGGGAGCCTTTATGCAGCCCCACATGCAACTGGACCCTCCGTATTCTCTGTTTCCGAGCAACCCTAAATATATCGCTAACCAGCATTTCAGAAACTGAAAACTCGGACCCCAGAAAATGCCATAGAAGACCCTTTCGCCCATCCAAAAGTGCCCCCAAAGGAAGGCTTTGAGTACAAGTGAATTCCCCAGGGGAGCATTTATGCAGCCCCACATGCAACTGGACCCTCCTTATTCGCTCTTTCACCGCAAGACTAAATATATCCCTCGGCGCAATAGGAGAAGACTGAAAAAGCGGGCCTCAGAATACGCATTGCGATTCCCCTTGGACCATCCAAAAGTGCCCCCAAAGGAAGGCTTTGGGTACATCTGAACTCCCCAGGAGAGCCTTTATGCAGCCCCACATGCAACTGGACCCTCCGTATTCGCTGTTTCACAGCAACCCGATATATAGCCCTGGCCCGCCTGGCACTCGACTGAAAACTCGGGCCCCAGAAAATGTGTTACAAGCCCCATTCGCTCATCCAGAAGTTCCCCCAAAGGAAGGCTTTGGGTACAACTGAACTCCCCAGGGGAGCCGTTACGCAGCCCCACATGCAACTGGACCCTCCGCGTTCACTCTTTCTACGCAAGCCTAAATATAGCTCTCGGCGCAATGGGAGAAGACTGAAAAGCGGGCCTCAGAAAACGCAATGCGATTCCCCTTGGACCATCCAAAAGTGCCCCCAAAGGAAGGCTTTGGGTACAAGTGAACTCCCCAGGGGAGCCTTTATACAGCCCCACATGCAACTGGACCTTCCAGGTTCGCTCTTTCCGAGCAACACTAAATATAGTCCTAGCCAGCATTGGAGACGACTGAAAACTCGGGCGCCAGAAAAAGCATTCCGAGCCCCTTTCGCCCATCCAATTGTGCACCCAGAGGAAGACTTGGAGTACAAGTGAACTCCCCAGGGGAGCCTTTATGCAGCCCCACATGCAACTGGACCCTCCGTATTCGCTCTTTCACAGCAAGCCTAAATATAACCCTAGCCAGCATGGCATTAGACTGAAAATTCGAGCCCCAGAAAAAGCGTTTCAAGCCCCATTCGCCCATCCAAAAGTGCCCCCAAAGGAAGGCTTTGGGTACAAGTGAACTCCCCAGGGGAGCCTTAAGCAGCCCTACATGCAACTGGACCCTCCGGGTTCGCTGTTTCCGAGCAAGACTAAATATAGCCCTAGCTGGCATTGGAGAGCACTGAAAACTCGGACCTCAGAAATCGCATTCCGAGCCCTATTCGCCCATCCAAAAGTGCCCCCAAAGGAGGCTTTGGGTACAAGTGAACTCCCCAGGGGAGCCTTTAGGCAGCCCCACATGCAACTGGATTCTCCGGGTTCGCTGTTTACGAGCAACCCTAAATATAACCCAAGCCAGCATGGCAGAAGACTGAAAACTCGGGCCACAGAAATCGCGTTACAAGCTCCATTCGCCCATCCAGAAGTGCCTCCAAAGGAAGGCTTTGGGTACAACTGAACTCCCCAGGAGAGCCTTTACGCAGCCCCACATGCAACTGGACCCTCCGTAGTCACTCTTTCACAGCAACCCTAAATATAACCCTGGCCCGCATGGCAGGCGACTGAAAAATCGGACCCCAGAAATCGTGTTACAAGCCCCATTTGCCCATCCAGAAGTGCCCCTAAAGGAAGGCTTTGGGTACATCTGAACCCCCCAGGGGAGCCTTTATGCAGCCCCACATGCAACTGGACCCTCCAGGTTCACTCTTTCACAGCAAACCTAAATATAGCCCTAGACACAAAGGGAGAAGACTGAAAAAGTGGGCCTCCTAAAACGCGTTACAAGCCCTATTCGCCCATCCAGAAGTGCCCCGAAAGGAAGGCTTTGGGTAGAACTGAACTCCCCAGGGGAGCCTTTATGCAGCCCCACATGCAACTGGACCCTCCGCGTTCACTCTTTCACCGCAAGACTAAATATAGCCCTCGGCGCAATGGGAGAAGGCTGAAAAAGCGGGCCTCAGAAAACGCATTGCGATTCCCCTTGGACCATCCAAAAGTGCCCCCAAAGGAAGGCTTTGGGTACAAGTGAACTCCTCAGGGGAGCCTTTATGCAGCCCCACATGCAACTGGACCCTCCAGGTTCGCTCTTTCCGAGCAACACTAAATATAGTCCTAGCCAGCATTGGAGACGACTGAAAACTCGGTCCCCAGAAAACTCATTCCAAGCCCCTTTCGCCCATCCAAAAGTGACCAAAAAGGAAGGCTTTGAGTACAAATGAACTCCTCAGGGGAGCCTTTATGCAGCCCCACATGCAACTGGACCCTCCGTATTCTCTGTTTCCGAGCAACCCTAAATATATCGCTAACCAGCATTTCAGAAACTGAAAACTCGGACCCCAGAAAATGCCATAGAAGACCCTTTCGCCCATCCAAAAGTGCCCCCAAAGGAAGGCTTTGAGTACAAGTGAATTCCCCAGGGGAGCATTTATGCAGCCCCACATGCAACTGGACCCTCCTTATTCGCTCTTTCACCGCAAGACTAAATATATCCCTCGGCGCAATAGGAGAAGACTGAAAAAGCGGGCCTCAGAAAACGCATTGCGATTCCCCTTGGACCATCCAAAAGTGCCCCCAAAGGAAGGCTTTGGGTACATCTGAACTCCCCAGGAGAGCCTTTATGCAGCCCCACATGCAACTGGACCCTCCGTATTCGCTGTTTCACAGCAACCCGATATATAGCCCTGGCCCGCCTGGCACTCGACTGAAAACTCGGGCCCCAGAAAATGTGTTACAAGCCCCATTCGCTCATCCAGAAGTTCCCCCAAAGGAAGGCTTTGGGTACAACTGAACTCCCCAGGGGAGCCGTTACGCAGCCCCACATGCAACTGGACCCTCCGCGTTCACTCTTTCTACGCAAGCCTAAATATAGCTCTCGGCGCAATGGGAGAAGACTGAAAAGCGGGCCTCAGAAAACGCAATGCGATTCCCCTTGGACCATCCAAAAGTGCCCCCAAAGGAAGGCTTTGGGTACAAGTGAACTCCCCAGGGGAGCCTTTATACAGCCCCACATGCAACTGGACCTTCCAGGTTCGCTCTTTCCGAGCAACACTAAATATAGTCCTAGCCAGCATTGGAGACGACTGAAAACTCGGGCGCCAGAAAAAGCATTCCGAGCCCCATTCGCCCATCCAATTGTGCACCCAGAGGAAGACTTGGAGTACAAGTGAACTCCCCAGGGGAGCCTTTATGCAGCCCCACATGCAACTGGACCCTCCGTATTCGCTCTTTCACAGCAAGCCTAAATATAACCCTAGCCAGCATGGCATTAGACTGAAAATTCGAGCCCCAGAAAAAGCGTTTCAAGCCCCATTCGCCCATCCAAAAGTGCCCCCAAAGGAAGGCTTTGGGTACAAGTGAACTCCCCAGGGGAGCCTTAAGCAGCCCTACATGCAACTGGACCCTCCGGGTTCGCTGTTTCCGAGCAAGACTAAATATAGCCCTAGCTGGCATTGGAGAGCACTGAAAACTCGGACCTCAGAAATCGCATTCCGAGCCCTATTCGCCCATCCAAAAGTGCCCCCAAAGGAGGCTTGGGGTACAAGTGAACTCCCCAGGGGAGCCTTTAGGCAGCCCCACATGCAACTGGATTCTCCGGGTTCGCTGTTTACGAGCAACCCTAAATATAACCCAAGCCAGCATGGCAGAAGACTGAAAACTCGGGCCACAGAAATCGCGTTACAAGCTCCATTCGCCCATCCAGAAGTGCCTCCAAAGGAAGGCTTTGGGTACAACTGAACTCCCCAGGAGAGCCTTTACGCAGCCCCACATGCAACTGGACCCTCCGTAGTCACTCTTTCACAGCAACCCTAAATATAACCCTGGCCCGCATGGCAGGCGACTGAAAAATCGGACCCCAGAAATCGTGTTACAAGCCCCATTTGCCCATCCAGAAGTGCCCCTAAAGGAAGGCTTTGGGTACATCTGAACCCCCCAGGGGAGCCTTTATGCAGCCCCACATGCAACTGGACCCTCCAGGTTCACTCTTTCACAGCAAACCTAAATATAGCCCTAGACACAAAGGGAGAAGACTGAAAAAGTGGGCCTCCTAAAACGCGTTACAAGCCCTATTCGCCCATCCAGAAGTGCCCCGAAAGGAAGGCTTTGGGTAGAACTGAACTCCCCAGGGGAGCCTTTATGCAGCCCCACATGAAACTGGACCCTCCGGGTTCAATCTTTCACCACAAGCCTAAATATATCCCTCGGCGCAAAGGGGGAAGACCGAAACAGCGGGCCTCAGAAAACGCATTGTGAATCTCTTTCGACCATGCAAAAGTGCCCCCAAAGGAAGGCTTTGGGTACAAGTGAAGTCCCCAGGGGAGCCTTTATGCAGCCCCACATGCAACTGGACCCTCCGGGTTCGCTCTTTCCCAGCAACAATAAGCATAGCCCTAGCCGGCTTGGGAGACGACTGAAAAATCGGGCCCCAGAAAACGCCTTACAAGACACTTTCGCAAATCCAAAAGTGCCCCCAAAGGAAGCCTTGGGTACAACTGAACTCCCCAGGGTAGCCTTTACGCAGCCCCACATGCAACTGGACCCTCCGGGTTCACTCTTTCACCGCAAGCCTAAATAAAGCCCTAGCCGCAAAGGGAGAAGACTGAAAAATCGGGCCTAAGAAATCGCATTCCGAGCCCTATTCGCCCATCCAGAAGTGCCCCCAAAGGAAGGCTTTGGGTAGAACTGAACTCCCCAGGGGAGCCTTAAGCAGCCCTACATGCAACTGGACCCTCCGGGTTTGCTGTTTCCGAGCAACTTAAATATAGCCCTAGCAGGTTTTGGAGAGAACTGAAAACTCGGGCCTCAGAAATCGCATTCCGAGCCCTATTCGCCCATCCAAAAGTGCCCCCAAAGGAAGGCTTTGGGTACAAGTGAACTCCCCAGGGGAGCCTTTACGCAGCCCCACATGCAACTGGACCCTCCGCGTTCACTCTTTCACAGCAAGCCTAAATATAACCCTAGCTGCAATGGGAGAAGACTGAAAACTCGGACCCCAGAAAACGCATTCCAAGCCCCATTCGCCCATCCAGAAGTGCCCCCAAAGGAAGGCTTTGGGTACAACTGAACTCCCCAGGAGAGCCTTTAGGCAGCCCCACATGCAACTGGACCCTCCGCGTTCACTCTTTCACCGCAAGCCTAAATATATCCCTCGGCGCAATGGGAGAAGACTGAAAAAGGGGGCCTCAGAAAACGCATTGCGAGTCTCTTTCGCCCATCCAAAAGTGCCCCCAAAGGAAGGCTTTGGGTACAACTGAACTCCCCAGGGGAGCCTTTACGCAGCCCCACATGTAACTGGACCTTCCAGGTTCGCTCTTTCCGAGCAACACTAAATATAACCCTAGCCGGCATGGGAGACCACTGAAAAATCGGGCCTCAGAAAACGCCTTACAAGTCACATTCGCACATCCAAAAGTGCCCCCAAAGGAAGCCTTGGGTACAACTGAACTCCCCAGTAGAGCCTTTAGGCAGCCCCACATGCAACTGGACCCTCATTATTCGCTCTTTCACAGCAACCCTAAATATAACCCTGGCCCGCATGGCAGGCGACTGAAAAATCGGACCCCAGAAATCGTGTTACAAGCCCCATTTGCCCATCCAGAAGTGCCCCTAAAGGAAGGCTTTGGGTACATCTGAACCCCCCAGGGGAGCCTTTATGCAGCCCCACATGCAACTGGACCCTCCAGGTTCACTCTTTCACAGCAAACCTAAATATAGCCCTAGACACAAAGGGAGAAGACTGAAAAAGTGGGCCTCCTAAAACGCGTTACAAGCCCTATTCGCCCATCCAGAAGTGCCCCGAAAGGAAGGCTTTGGGTAGAACTGAACTCCCCAGGGGAGCCTTTATGCAGCCCCACATGAAACTGGACCCTCCGGGTTCAATCTTTCACCACAAGCCTAAATATATCCCTCGGCGCAAAGGGGGAAGACCGAAACAGCGGGCCTCAGAAAACGCATTGTGAATCTCTTTCGACCATGCAAAAGTGCCCCCAAAGGAAGGCTTTGGGTACAAGTGAAGTCCCCAGGGGAGCCTTTATGCAGCCCCACATGCAACTGGACCCTCCGGGTTCGCTCTTTCCCAGCAACAATAAGCATAGCCCTAGCCGGCTTGGGAGACGACTGAAAAATCGGGCCCCAGAAAACGCCTTACAAGACACTTTCGCAAATCCAAAAGTGCCCCCAAAGGAAGCCTTGGGTACAACTGAACTCCCCAGGGTAGCCTTTACGCAGCCCCACATGCAACTGGACCCTCCGGGTTCACTCTTTCACCGCAAGCCTAAATAAAGCCCTAGCCGCAAAGGGAGAAGACTGAAAAATCGGGCCTAAGAAATCGCATTCCGAGCCCTATTCGCCCATCCAGAAGTGCCCCCAAAGGAAGGCTTTGGGTAGAACTGAACTCCCCAGGGGAGCCTTAAGCAGCCCTACATGCAACTGGACCCTCCGGGTTTGCTGTTTCCGAGCAACTTAAATATAGCCCTAGCAGGTTTTGGAGAGAACTGAAAACTCGGGCCTCAGAAATCGCATTCCGAGCCCTATTCGCCCATCCAAAAGTGCCCCCAAAGGAAGGCTTTGGGTACAAGTGAACTCCCCAGGGGAGCCTTTACGCAGCCCCACATGCAACTGGACCCTCCGCGTTCACTCTTTCACAGCAAGCCTAAATATAACCCTAGCTGCAATGGGAGAAGACTGAAAACTCGGACCCCAGAAAACGCATTCCAAGCCCCATTCGCCCATCCAGAAGTGCCCCCAAAGGAAGGCTTTGGGTACAACTGAACTCCCCAGGAGAGCCTTTAGGCAGCCCCACATGCAACTGGACCCTCCGCGTTCACTCTTTCACCGCAAGCCTAAATATATCCCTCGGCGCAATGGGAGAAGACTGAAAAAGGGGGCCTCAGAA